>NC_135721.1:63031253-63346253 GCF_964656455.1 Halichoerus grypus | reverse complement strand
TGTGAGAGACCACAGCAGGGTCAGACCTTACCTTCAAAGTAAGGTTAAGGCGGGGCATCGCAGCGCATCACTGTCTCTTCTCAGTTTTATGCTTTCCAATGGAGTCCTCACAGGCAAGGTCCTTAGCACAGAGAATGTCCATCTGATTGATGCCAGCACGGTAGCTCACAAATAGAAAATGTAAATGCTCAGCCATGTGCCTCTAAACAGGGCATTTGGTTTACCCATTTCTTCCCCCACTGGATCATTTCATTATTTTGGCAAAGTATAACTACAGCCTCAATTACATTGCTTGGAAAATAAGAGGCGCCTCAGAACATTTTTTTTTCTCTTTCAAGACCACTTAAAGCGTTGATTAACAAAGAGACCAGCAGGGACCAAATGAATACTTAGTTCAGAATAGCACTAGGAATACTGCAAGCAGCAAAAAGCAAGTGAAAGTACTTAATTGGAGTGTGTGAAACTTGACCTTTCCTGGGCACTGTGACATCTTGTACAGAAATGCAGTATCACCCAGAGGTAAACGGACTTCCTCCAGGCAGCCCGTTGCCCTCAGGGATGGCTAAAGTCCTGATGCATGAGGGGCGTTGATATCCTGGACCTCTGTTTTGCACTCCGTATACACCTAAAGAGAGCTTGTAGATCGTGTTGGGCTCTGTAAGTATGAAAACTCGATTAAGATACAAATTCTTTTAAACTTGCAAGAATGTTTGGAGATAGGTAGGATAATTTTCTTTTTGAGTTTTGTTCCCTCTGGGGAAGCATTCTGTGTGATTGAATCAGAACAGGATCTTGAAGTCGACAGTGAGTTCCCTGATCCCCTGTCCGTACTCTGCCTGCCTCCTTGGGTTTGTGGAGAGAGGCTCTCAGATCCTCCTGCCTCCGTGGAGCCTTAGCCGGGATAGTCCCCAGCATATTCTCCTAAGTTTGCACTTTAGCTGTATTTTGGGCTTGTCCTATAGAGAAACAACCTGGATGTGAGGGTGTGTGTGAAAGTGTGTTCTTGAGAGCGAGAGAGTATGCCTATGTGTATGGGAGCAATTTGTGTTGGAAAGTGATGAGTGGGATGGTATAGACACTTTAGCAGCCTCCTTCCTCCAGTAGAGAGTTTGGCTCTTGAAAACCCATGAACTGATTCATTCTCCTTTTACAGTGGGGCAAACAGAATAATTTATGAGGGACTCCTTCTCAGCCCTTTTTCCCAATTTATTTTTATCTCCTCCAACTTACAGATTAAAACATTGGACTGCCCAGAGTTTGAATCCTTGATGCTCTTCCCTTTTCTGAGTCCTCTCGTTCCCTGGATGATTCCATCTGGTCTCACGTGTGTATACAGTCCTTTAAAGCAGGTCTGTGCTCTTGACTTTCAGATTTTATCTATAGCCTTGACCTCCCTCCAGAACTCTAGACTTTTATATCTGCTTCCTTGATAGTTCTTCCTGACTATCCAGTAGGTTTTCAAATTTGACATGGCTCAAACCAGACTTCTAATGCCCTCATCCGCACAAAACCCGCTTCTTTCTCTGCCTGATCAGTCTTCCTGCATAGTAATGTCCTGTTTTTCATTTCCCAGACCAGGAATCTCGGTCACCCATGACTCCCATCCTATCGACCTCTGAAATTTCATATCCAAAATACCAGCAAGCCCTATGGGCTCTGCTTTCAAAACCTCTCCAGAATCCCCCCACTTCCCTCCCCATCCCCCCACCAGCACTGGGGTCTCAGATGCCATCATCTGCCTCTGGGATCATTACATCGCTTCCTCACTGGGGTCCCTCTTGGGACCCTTGCTCCCAGCTGCCCTTCATACGGCCCCCAGTGCCATCCTGTCCTTATGTCACTCTTCTTTGCACAACCTTCCAGACCTCTTCCCACTTAGTCTGAGCGCAGAAGTCCTGACAGGACTGCAGAGGCAGGCCTTCTGTGAGCTGGTCCCTGTTTCTCCCTGACCTCTCCTCCCCTCCCAGCAGGCTCCCCCCCTGTCCTCCCCATGCTGTCCTTGCACTCCTGCTCTTCAGTCGCACCCTGTATGCTTTGCCTCAGGGCTCTTGCGTGTGCTGTTCCCTCCGTCTTCTACCTACAGTTACTTTGCATGGTGAGGCCCTTAGAAATTCAGATCTCTGGTAAAATGTCACCTCTTTAAGGAGGCCTTCCGGGACCTGCCTGTATAAGATGACACAGTAACAGCCTCCTCATCCTCAAGTTACCTCCGCCCCTCCTTTATTTTTTTCTGGAGCACATACCACTATGTGACGTGACCGGAGTGCCATTGTGTGTGTGTGGAGGGGGTGGTTGGGGGGAGGTGCAGGCAGCCATTGCCCGTGGATGCCACCGGCAACCCCAAGGAGTAGGGAGCAGGAAAGGGAGAAAAGGAGGCACTGACGGGGGAAGGAGAAGCTATAGAAAGAAAAACCATTCTTCCTTCTGATGCTTTTTTGCTGCCAGTGTCAGAGTTGCCTTTGCTGGAACCCACTTACTGGAGTAATCTCTTCTGTGGAGAAGAGTTTTCACAACACGGCTACTAGCAAAGATTAACCCTGATTTCTATGAAAAGGGTTGGGGCAAGCCTTGAAATGTGCAAGTTAGCATTCATGGCTTTGGATTTTCAGAGCCTTACATGGGTTAACAGCTTCCTGATTCCCGTTGTTGCTCAAGCTCCTCCGTCCCTGCTGTCCTCACCCACTTATGGCCCTGACCCTCAGTGATATCCTCTTCATTAAGGATTATTAGCACTTTGTAGAAATGAGGACGTTTAAAATATATTAGCAGTTAATGAAGGCTTCTCTGCTGCTGTTGTATGAAGAACAAGATGGCAGGCCATTAATGTCAGGGGTGGGGGCAGGCGGTGGAACATGTTTGGGTATGCAGAAAAAGTGAGCAGCTGTAAGACCCATTCCCACCTGAGAACAAGATCTTTGGAGACTTTTTAAATTTGTGAATCTTCATGTGCTTGCACACATGAAGACAGCCTTGTTGTTGTTGTTGTTGTTGTTGAACATGCCATGTAGAGCTAGTGTAGTATGTAATTACGGACCATGAAATATGTTCATGGGCTTGGTTTGTGGTATTTCCAACTGAGGAGTAGAAGCTGTTCTAAAATGGAACAATTTTCACTGGCCCTAAAAATAGAGATCAACTTCTCCACCCCCTGGACCCTGCTTTCCTGCCAGTTCTCACCATCCCTGGCCAAGGCTACAGAACAGGATTCAAGCCAGCTCCCTGGGCAGAGCTCGTTAACAACCAGTATTGCTATTTCTGATGCCTTTTTTTTTTTTTTCTTTTTTAAGACACAAAAACTCAAATCTGTGAAAAGATGGATGAAACCCGTTGGGAATGGTAGTGTTTCAAGTGCGTTTTTACATATATGGTCCATACCTGAGTAATTTTAATCTGTTTTTATCTATGCACATTCTGGATTCTTCTTCAAAAAGATAATTGGTGTGTTCATCACAGTGCATAGCTCCTTGTGTTCATTCTGACTGAAACCAGATGGGACGTGGCTCTGGCCTGCTGGCATCCAGGGTGAGCCCAGGGGGCTTTTGAGCAAGTTTATTGAGTGCTCACAACCCTCATAAAGCATAAAACTGGCTAAGTTAACCTCAGGAGGCAACCATATAGGCCCATTTTTCACTAGAAACACTAGAGAGCTAGATTTAGTATAATTCAGGACTATTTTTTTTTTTTCAGGACTATTTTGAATCCCCCCTCCCAGATTACACTTATAATGTAAACCTTTTGGTCAATATCTAACTCCCAGAATTTAGGAACATCTGGAATTTCTCCTTGAACATAATTTAGAGAAAAAGGCTAAACGGGCAATGGTGTAACAGCTAGTGATGTCTGTGTGACGTTGGCTAGCCTTTAGAAGCCTATGCCAATCATTTTTCTTAAAATTAATTTCAAGGATAAATCTCCTAGACTTTCTCTGACATCTTCTGTGTGATGATTAAATGATGCCCTTGAAGCTTGATATACAAAATAGAGAAAATCTAAATTTTGCTTTTAAAACATTTTAGGTTATTGCATTGTATATTTTTAGAAGATTTATATGAGCTCTTCAGGTTAATACTAAGTCAAGTTTCTAAGTTGCTGAGGCTTCCACGTATACATCAGGAATACTATTCATTTACCCTATGGAATGTTGAAGACAAGGATCTAATATGCAGAGGCAGACCTAGGTTTTGTGAGGGCTAAAACATAAAATTTTGGAGGACGTCTTAAAGGAAAACAAAAGAATAGTACAGTGGAATTTTTAGAATGAGAAAAGAAATCACAGCAAATTACATATTTTAAAAAAGTGAGAAATTCCATTATCATATAATATCCCCCAAAATATGTAATATTTTAATTAAATGCCTCCACTGTCTGTTGTTTGAAAAAACACTTTTGGCTGCATGGTCTTTGATCACTTCATACAACAGTGATTTTTGTAATATTTTCTTTTTCTTTTCTTTTTTCTCTTTTTTTTTTTTTTTTTAAGAAAGTGAGAATGCAATTGGGGTGGGTAGAGGGAGATGGAGAGAGAGAATCTCAAGCAGGCTCGACGCCTAGCGTGGAGCCTGACACGGGGCTTGATCTCATGACCCTGAGATCATGAACTGAGCCAGAATCAAGAACTCAGTTGCTTAACCACCTGAGCTATCCACACATCCTGATTTTTGTAATATTTTCTGTGAAGAGATTAGAAAGAGAATTGTTTTCCCTCTCTCAAGGTTGATTGGACTTTGCTTTTTATTGCTAGTTTAGGAAAATTTTATGGTTTAATAATAATGTCATATACATTTTTTCAGCACTGCTGTCAAATTGGGAAACTCAATCAAGTTTCTTTCACTGTAAATACCTTTCTGGAAGATTTGGAAGACTTTTCCATAAACTGATTTCTGGCTCTGAACATTTATTTCAAGCCTTGTTTTCTCCTTCCCCACTCTATTTCCTTTTTGGTCCTGGGCAGTTTATTTTGCCATCCCTGGTCCTGTGTCTTTGGATCATGACAGAGAGGGGAATTAGGACAGGAGCATTCCTGGAAGCCATTTCTCCACCAGGACACCTAGCAATAACTTACGTCACGTAGAAACTCCTAAGTGTATCCTACTAAATCCCAACCTAATGTACTCGCAACTCAAATGCTCTTTATCGGGGTCCCAAATGCCTATAGATGTCACCACACCACCTGGCAGGGGGTAGGTACATGTGTCTGGCAGGGTGTATAGAGAAGGAATACTTGGAGGAGAGAGGAATAGAGGGAAACAATCTTAATGGTAGTGGTAATATATCTCATTCGTGCAGATTTTAGAGTCGTAAGACTGAACCATCACACTGCTAGGGCTCCTCCCAAGTTGTTGGAAGAGGCCCATGCAAGTGAGAATCCTAAAGCTTAAGCTTCCTTATGGTCACAGTAAATCTGCCTTAGTTAATACGTATTGATGATCCATCAAATCCATCACCAAGAGTGCTCTCCAGAGAAAGAGTGTGGCATTTCCTCTCACCAGCTCCTATCCCCAGGGTCACATTCAGTTCTCATAATTTAAGCATGTGATTGAAAGTCCCCTTGTGTTTAATTGAGGCTGTCCCCCTCCTCCCCATTAGCACTACCCTCCTCCTTGCTAAAAAAGCAACCAGGATAGAAAGCTGTTACTTTTTTTTTTAAGTGAGGATATGCAAACGTTAGGCTGACTCGGGGCACAAGATGGAAGTTAACACCCATTCATTCCCTTGGATTATCTCCGATGATCCATTACCATAAACAGCACTATTATATTAGCTTTGCTGGTGATTTTTATTTTATACTTAACATGGGGTATGCATATCTGTCAGTTGGAATGCTGTTAGGAGTCTTGTCTGCTAAATGCTTCCTCATAGTAATGGCATTGTCAGGCTAAGTGAGTGGCAGTTTCATTTTGTGCAGAAATAGCCTGTCATGTATGCCCCAGCTGTTTTCATTCCACTGCAGGAATTATGAAGATCTTGGCCGGTGGATGTATACATGTATTTATGTCAATCCAGATTGACTGATTTGCACCTTTCTGTTATACTAATTAGTATAGGTAGGATCCAGGAAGTTTTGATGATTTATCCTACTGATTGGAAATTGACAACTTGAGGAATTGTGGGAGAATTACAATTAGCATCATTTTCTTAAGTATCATTCATATAATTTTGTAATTTAATATCAAATAACAATACCTAAAAAAAAGTTCACTCTCCTATTAATTCATAAGGTATCTTTGAAGGCTGATTTTTAAAAAGTCCTGGGTAATTGGGTAGAATGTTGCTACTATTCAGATTTCCAAAGAAAATGTGATCATAAAATACCAAAGAATGAGAAAAGCTTTGAATGGAATAGTATCCTACATTCCATTTAAACACCTGGGATGAAAAGTAATAGATACTTTGTGGATACCTGTAGTATTATGTCAATTACTGTGTGCCCCTGAATAGTTAATTTTCCATTTAAATCAAGAACTGTTAAACCTAGAGGAGTTATTTTTATGTGATTTTTACAAGTTCAAATTAACTAATGACCTCCCATTTTTATGTTTGTGCTATTTTAATGTGCATTTTATATTGTAGTGGGTCCGAAAGATTGGCTGTTTGTGTATGTGAAGGTCAAAGGATTTAGAAGCATCCAGAAATCAGCACTAGAGATAAAGGTGATTAACTTAGGAACTCAAGGCAAGCAGGGTCTGTGTGATGTTTCCCAGATAGTCTATGCAGTCCACAATGGGAAAACCACTAAATTGGCTACTATTTCAGGTCAGCTTTGATGGGGCGGATTAATATGTATCACGTGCTTGTTCTGTTTCATGTCCTCTGTTAATTGATAGTTGCTATATTATTTCCTTGAATCCTCACAACTTTTTGAATTAGAATTTATTATTCTCTCCATTCTCCAGATGAGGAAATAGGCTCAAGGAGATGCAGTGACTTGCCCAGGATCCCACAGCTAATGAGTACCTGAGCTGGCATTGAACCCAAGTCTGTCCGCAGCTCCAGTGTGTGATCTGTTACTAGTACAGATCCTACCCATACTAATTAGTATAACATCACCTCTCCTGTAGGATTTCCTAACCTGGAGTTATGAGGCTAGAGTCATATTTGGGTCAGACATAGGTCAATTCTGAGGAGCTACAGATTTTGGCCAAGAACTGGTCCTCAGTAGGGATAAGAATAATTGGAGTAATGAATTACTATTGGACGGAGCACAGTGGGAGAGTTGGGAGATCCTGTGTGTGGTTAGGCAAAGCACAGGATCGCATTCAGACAACTCAGCTGTAGTGGAGAGGAGCAGACAGGTATCACTGGCTAGGCTGGCAGGGCTCAGATACCAAGAAGGCAGGAGCATTCACTGGAGAGTGGGATGCCCTGTATACGAGCCAGAGCTGCTCCCTGCCCTGTTTTATGCCACCTTTTGCTTTTGATCCACAAACATTACACAGCAGGTATCAGATATATGGGTGAGTTTCAGGGCAGAGATGCTAAAGGTTGCCTTATAAAGAAACAGGCCAGGGGTATTAAGTCCTTTAGTTTCTTTCCTCTCTCTTTCAGGCTGCTCCCAATCCATCATTCTATCCCCAAACTTTATACTAATTAAGAGGTCTTTGTTGCTGGAGCTCTGTGTGCCTGATGGGAGGTTAGGCACAGAGACAAGAGCAGGCATTTCCCCTGTGAAGGAGGGAAGCATCAGATCAGGTCAGGGCTGGGCTGCTTCAGATACAGCAGAAAGACCGTATGCTCAGGGGGCAGAAATAGATCAGATCTGGGCTCTTCGGTCAGTGGCAGGCCTTACCTGGCCCAGTCCTTGCTGTCTGGCAAATGACGGCATTGATGAGGTGAAGGGTAGAGGTTCGAGTTTTGGACCATTTGGATTTGTAAGCTTCCCTCCAGGCTTCTTCCAGTTTCTGCCTAGAGCAAGAACCCTGGTGGGAAGCTACGAGGCGTGGGGGTAGGGCCAGTTGGTGGTGTTCATTTCCAAATAAGTTAGCCCGCTGTGTTGTGAGACTAAGATAATCTGGGGCTTTGGACATAGTTTAATACGACAAATTGGCCACTTGCTTCCTTTCTCCTCTCCCTCTCCCCCCAAAATACTACCAAACAATAGTAAACTCATTAAGTGGTATTGATCTCCAAGGCTGAAGAAAATGGGCACCAGTGGGTAATAGACTTCAATAAAGTTTAGCAAAACAAATGTAGCAAAACAAAGGAAGCTACCACCCACCATCTGGCAGAGGGGTATACTGACCAAAAGCAAGTAGATTCACCTTACACAGCTTCTAATGGCTTTAGAAGTAGTGGGTATCACAGAAGGTGGCGGTGAGCTAGGTTTGAAAGCTGCCAAGATACATTTATTCAGGAGGTTCTTAAGGAACAGGGGGGTTTAGGCTCCTTGTCTGCCTCTCCACCTAACACAATCACATGATCATCTCCTCACCAGCCTCCCATCTCTTTCTCCTAGCACTTACCTGGGAAGCTCCACACGGAGGGATATCGAATACAAAGCAGAGGGCAAAGATAAGTCATGGGACTAC
Organism: Halichoerus grypus; assembly: GCF_964656455.1. NCBI lineage: Eukaryota > Metazoa > Chordata > Mammalia > Carnivora > Phocidae > Halichoerus > Halichoerus grypus. Next base: position 63,337,728 of record NC_135721.1, on the reverse strand, counting down.
AACCAGGAGACTCAGTAAATCTATAGGGTAGGTGCTCCTGAGGCAGGAGAGTAGAAAATTAGTGTCTTGTGAAACAGAATGACTCCTAGATGAAAAGATTGCCAGATCCTTATATTTGAGAGCCTCTCAAACAAACAAACAAAAAACTTCTCTCTGGCTGCTTGCTTTTCATTGAAGCCTCCAAGGCAAGGTACCTAGCCCATACATTTCAGCCATCCACAGATTTTTAGTGCCTCAACTTGTAAATGTGAATAGGCAGGTGAAGATTACAGAGCATTAGAGGAAAGCTTTCAATGTGGGAGAAACACTGATAGGAACAGATTTAAAAAAAAAAAGGAAATATAGAAAATTGAGATAAGAAAAATGTCAAAATAACCATATTTGATATTCCTAAAGAGATTTGGGGTGGTATTGCATTTATGAATTAAAAGAATGCTATGAGAAAGGAATAATTAAGGAATAGACAGGAAGTATTATAAATAAAAATATACTAAGAGCCGAGATGTCCATCAATAGATGAATGGATAAAGAAGATGTGTATATGTACAATGGAATAGTACTCAGCCATCAGAAAGAATGAAATCTTACCATTTGCAATGACATGGATGGAACTAGAGGGTATTATGCTAAGCAAAATAAGTCAATCAGAGAAAGACAATTATCATATGATCTCACTCATTTATGGAATTTAAGAAACAAAACAGGATCGTAGGGGAAGAGAGTAAAAAATAAAACAAGATGAAATCAGAGAGGCAGACAAACCATAAGAGACTCTTAATCATAGGAAACAAACTGAGGGTTGCTGGAGGGGTGGGGGTAGGGGTATGGAGTAACGGGGTGATGACCATTAAGGAGGGAGAAAAAAGAGTGAATTTTTACTCTCTGTAAATTGTACCCCAGTAAACCTGACTTTAAAAAAAATAAAATCAGATCCAGATTTAAAAAAAATAAAATAAAAATATACTTAGCCAAAATAAATTCAAAGGAAGATTTGGAAGATAACTCTCCTAGAAAGTAAATAAAAAGAAAAACATGGAAAAAGGAGATGAAAGATAGAAAAACAGGAGCTCTGTTTGAGCGTCAAATCCAATACTCTAGAAAGAGACCACAAAAAAGAGGGCAGGAAATCAACAAAGAAGCATTTTTTAAAAAATCTGAAGGCCTGTGTTTTTTGAACACATCAAAATGCAGAAAGATGTGTACTTGTAAAGGGCACCCTAGTCTATGGGGGTAAAACCTAGACCAAAGAAAACCATCATGGAGTTCCATAACCAGGAGGGGAAAAGAAAGAAACAGAAAGGAATTGGAGTCAGACTTCAGGAATGATGTTGGATTCTAGAACACAAAGGAACGGTGCCTTTGAAATAGAGGGGGGAGGGCGCCTGGGTGGCTCAGTTGGTTAAGCGACTGCCTTCGGCTCAGGTCATGATCCCGGAGTTCCAGGATCAAGTCCCGCATAGGCTCCCTGCTCAGCAGGGAGTCTGCTTCTCCCTCTGACCCTCCCCCCTCTCATGTACTCTCTCTCATTCTCTCTCTCAAAATAAATAAATAAAATCAAAAAAAATAAAAAAATAGAGGGGGCATTATCTTCGACTTGATATTTTATTCTCAAGCAAATGATCAAGTAGGAAGTAAAATATTTTCAGAAATGTATTTAAAAATGTACCTTTCATCTCCTCTTTCTTGGAAAGTTACTAGAGGATGTTCAACAAAGTGAAAGAATAATGGGTGCCTGAGTGGCTCAGTCAGTTAAGCATTTGCCCTTCTACTCAGGTTCCTGGGATCCAGCCTCACGTCGGGCTCCCTGCTCAGCAGGGAGTCTGCTTCTCCCTCTCCCCCTGCTCGTGCTCTCTCTCTCTCTCTCTCACTCTCTGTCTCTCAAATAAAGTATTAAGGAAAAAAAACCCCAACAAAATGAATGGATAAATCAAGGAAGAAGAGGACGTGACTTCCAGAAAAAGACAACGCCATGCTGGAGAAAGGAGAAGGGCAGTCCCAGGATGACAGCTGTGTCATTGAGCTGGCTGTAGGAGTGGGGTGACTGGGAGGTAATGGTGTAGAAGGACTCCAGGAAAAAAAAAAGTGGAGTTGACAGAGTATCTGGTGTTTGTTTATGGAGGGGGGAGATCCTTTGTCAGGCATATGGCGTGTCTGATGGCAAAAAGCTGAATGAATTGAAAACTATGCAAGTGAGAAAACCAGGCCATTATTATCTCTAAGTAAAACACAACATTAAAGTAAACATGATCAGAGTGGGTAATACTAAGTTTTAATTTAACTATCTTTGCTTAGACTTACCAATCAAATCAGTTGATAAGTCTAAAATACTATTCTGTACTCCAGTAAGCTCTGTAAATTACCCCAACCCTTGTGGATAACTTCGGAAAGATCTACGTGTTGTTTTCTTTCTCCTTGTTCCCTACCCCCACTCTACCCCATCATTGATTATTGATTCCATGTTTGCATTCTGTCATTTTTCTTAAATTGTATATTAGGCAGGGTTCTACAAAGAGCATATGTGTGTGTATGTGTATGTATGTGTATATGTGTATGTGTGTGTTCTATCTATGCACAAACACAGAAAAATATGGGTATTTTAAGGAACATTTGGGGAAGGGTGGCAAGTCTGAAGCTTATAGGGCTGATCAGCAGGCTGGAAATTTGGGTAATGTTGTGAGTTCGAGTCTGAAATGTGGGCAGGCTAGCAGGCTAGAAACTCAGGCAAAGTTTACGTTGTAGTCTTGAGGCATAATTCCTGCTTTATTGGGAAACCACAGTCTCTGTTCTTAGGGCCCTCAACTGATTGGATCCACATTGTGGAGGGTAATCTGCTTTACATAAAGTTCATTGATTGTAAAGATTAATCACATCCATAAATACCTTCATAGAAACATCTAGGCTAGTGTTTGATCAAACATTAAAAATAATAGCTCAGCCACGTTGATACAAGACATTAACCATTACAATCTGTTAAGCATAATCTGTGTCTTAGGCTGGGCTGCCATAACAAAATACCATAGATGAGGTTCCTTAAATGACAGGAATTGATTTCTCAACATTTCAGGAGACTGGAAGTCCAAGATCAAGGTGCTAGCAAGGTTAGATGTCTGGTGAAATCTCTGTCCTTGGATTGCAGATGGCTGCTTTCTCACTGTGTCTTCATGTGGCCTTTCCTTGGGGATGTGCATGCAGGCAGGGAGGAAAGAGACGAAGCCAGCTCTCTGATGTCTCTTTTTATTAGGGCACTAATCCAATCGTGGGTGCCCAACCCTTACGACTTCCTCTAAACCTTATCATCTCCTAAAGTCCTCATCTTCAGATACCATCACATTAGTGGTTAAGGTTTCAATATAAGACTTTGGGGGGACACAATTCACTTGATAGCAAACAAAATATAAGTTGGTTGTCCTTTCTGTGAAACAGGAGGCAAAAGTTCATCGTGAACCTTCTGAGTAAATCTATCGTTTGGTTTTGGTACCATTTGGTACCAAACTAGGTCTAGTTTAGCAATTTAGGAGAAAAGACTGAGACAATGAGATGGAAAAATTAAGATCTTGTAGGCTAACCTCATGATGTTTCCTCATCCTCCATAACAGTTCTCTTTAAATTTGGTTCAGGAAAACTATTTCACACTTAATCAGTTGAGTGAGATTGATAGCTTAGAGACAATTTCACACTATATGACATAGATACAGGGCACCTCCCCATCTTGTATTCCTATTAGGTAAATTTAGAAACTCATTAATTTTTATTTTTTACTTAAGCTTTTGGGTGTAAATGTAGAATTATTCCCAGGAATATGCACGGATTAGGTTGCAAGGTTATAGGCCAAGGAATTCCTTTTTTCTTCAGTGCTTTTCATTTTGCTTACTGGCTCTTGGTACACTGCTTCCTGAGGATGACTGGTTAGAGTGACCCGGGCAGTTTTTAAGTCTTAGTGAGTATATTTTAACTTGATAGTTGATAGTACATCTGGATTGCAAATGCAAACCAGTGACCACTTAGGCAAGCAGCATCCTGCTTCAGCAGCTAACTTTTTTTAGTTTCTAGTCAGTGCAAAAAACCCTAAGATCTCAGCCTTATTATACAACCCAAGGAGCAGAGAATATAGTCTCCAGACCTTCCAAGACCAGACAAATTTTCAGATACTCTGAGTTGCTAGGTTGTTGTAAGGGCACAGAGTCCTCTCATTTTGACATGCCTTTCTGCCTTCAATGACTGTCTTGATTCTTTCATAATAGCAGCTCAAGTGAGGAAGCTGGATCCTGGTGCCTAGTTGTCAGTGATAACATTTTCCCTGCTCTTCCCTAATGGGGAACTTCTACCTTTGCCTTTGTCTGTATCCTCAAATGACAAAGTGGGAAAGGACATAAAATTTAAAAATCATCTTGCATGTTTCCTCATTTGGGGGGCATGATTAAACCTTTTAGAGCTGATGGTGGTTTGGTTTTTTCTTGAAAACTGTGGGAGCAGAAAATCCTCTTTTTCTTCCTTAAGAGGTTCTTTCTTACGTCCAATTAAAATCTCTCCTTTCAATTCCTTATTGATTCTCAGAATCCTAGCACTGTAGGATTTTAGAGTTGAAAATAATTGTTTAGAGGTTATTTAACCGATCTCTCTATATGACGATGGAGATAGGGGAGCATAAAAAATTCATGTGACCAGTGTAAAGTCATAGGCAGGATGCAAAGCTGACCTTGCTGTGTAATTGCCTCATATTACATTTCAAGAATTTTCTGGAAGACCTTCTTGACAGAATCCATATCTTCATTGGTTCATTCATGCCTTATTTTTTTCAGCTAACATTTATTGAGCACCTGCTGTGTACAAGGTACTCTGCCCAGTGGTAGGGTATGCTAACCTGAATAAGATGAGGCTCTAGACGGTCAGTCTAGTCTCCTAAGGAGCTGCCCGTTAGTAGTTTCTTCTTAGAAAACACCGTAATGTAGTGAGAATGGCCCTTTGCTCAGCTGGGTTTCTGAGATGTGTGACTTTTGCTCAGTTTCAGAAGATGAGTTGGAGTAACTCAGACTAGATATTATGAGAGGATGTGGGAGATACAGAGCAGCATGCAGGGGACGTAACTCAGGAGAGATTGTGGGGTTCCAAGCAGCTTGGTGAGACTAGGGAAACATGTAAAGATATGTGGGAGATACAGCTGGGGAGGTAGGTGTGACCCATATCCTCAAGGACCCTGCGTGCCGAAGAAGGCACCAGGAAGTTTTTGAAGGATTGTAGATGGGGATATGATGTAATCCTGTTTGCCTTTTGGAAGTATCAGTGTGACAGGAACATGGAGGATGATTCTGGGATGATTCTGAGAGGAGCAGCTGAGAGGAGGGAGGGGTGTAGCGAAAGCAGCAGGCCAGGTGAGAGCTAATGAAGACTGGAAGGGCACAGGAACGATGTTTCTTGGATCAACTGAGAACATGGGAGGAGAATGTGAGGTGAGGGTAGGTGACTACAATTTCAATCTTGAACATTCTGACTGTGGGGAGCTCTAAAAACCCTGGAATGAGCTGTCCAGTAGACAGTTGGATATACTAGTCAGGTACTCAGGACATGAGGTCTGGCTAGAGGCTTAGTAGGTGATTGTCCATATAGAAGTGTCATTAGAACCTGGGTGTCTTTCGTGTCTTTCCACCATGCCAATTTCTAGATCCTCTATTGGTTTGGGTATTTACTCTCCTCTCCTCCCCTCCCCCTTTTCAAGAAGAAAACCAAGAAAACGATTTTTTCATAACATAAACTGGTTGTTTGAGGTGAACACAAGACTGGGTACATAGATGAAATGGTTTCATTTTCCTCTAATCACAGCCTTCTACCAAGCCATGTTGAATTGCTCTTTTAATGATAACTTGGGTAATCACGGAGATTTCTGGTCACTTATAGATATCTAAGAAAGCCCACTCCAATCTGGTCCTGCCAAATTCTTCAAGCTGATACCTATCTTGGGGCTCACCTCATTCCCCTGTCCTTATAAGCAGTGCCCAACCCTCAGTCTCAGGGGCTTGGCATGGGAGGGACATATTCTGCTTTCTTAGCCCTTTGCCCATTTTTAATTGGATATTTTTTTCAATTGAGCTGTATGGGTTCCTTATGTATTTTGGAGATTGACCCCTTATCAGATGGTTTGCAAGTATTTTCTCCCATTCCATAGGTTGCCTTTTCATTTTAATGATTGTTTTGCTGTGCAGACGCTTTTTAGTTTGATGCATTTCCAGTTGTTTGTCCCGCTTTCATTGCTTGCACTTTTGGTGTCCTAGCTAAAAAAAAAATCTTTGCTAAGAATAATGTCAAGAGCTTTTCCCCTGTGGTTTCTTCCAGTAGTTTTTCAGTTTCAGATTTTACATTTAAGTCTTTAATCCAGAGCTGATTTTTGTGAGTGGTAGAAGATAAGGGTCTAATTTCATTCTTTTCCATGTGAATATCCAATTTTCCCAGCACCATTTATTGAAGAGTCCATCTTTTCCTCACTGAGTATTCTTGGCTTCCTTGTCAAATATTAGTTGACTGTGTATACATAGGCCTATTTCTGGGCTGTTTATTCTGTTCCAGTGGTTTAAGTGTCTGCTTTCATAACTAATACCATATTGTTTTGATTACTAGAGCATTGTAATAAAGTTTAAAATCAGGAATTATGTTGCCTCCAGCTTCATTCTATTTTATCTGGATCGCTTGGGGATCTTTTGTGTTTGCATAAAATTTTAGGATTAATCTCTTTTTGTGAAAAATGCCATTGGAATTTTGATAGTTTTGCATTGCATCCATAGATTGTTTTGGGTAGTGTGGCTATTTTAACAATATTCTTCTAATCCATGAGCATTTACTGTCTTTGTTTATTTCTGTCTTCCATTTCTGTCATCAATGTCTTCCAATTTTCAGTGTATAGATCTTTTACCTCCTTGGTTAAATTTATTCCTAAATATTGTTTTTGATGCTTGTAAATGGGATCATTTTCTTTATTTCTTCTTTAGAGGTTCCTCAGTAGTGTATAGAAATAACTGGTTTTTGTATGTTGATTTTGTATCCTCTACTGAATTCATTTAATACACGTAACAGTTTTTTGGTGGAGTCTCTAAGGTTTTCTATATATAAGATCATAACCTCTGCAAACAGACAATTTTACTTTTTTCTTTCCAATTTAGTTGCCTTTTATTTCTTTTTCTTGCCTAACTGCTCTGGCTAGGACTTCCAATGCTATACTGAAAAGGAGTGGAGAGAATGGGCATCCTGATCTTTTTTCTGATCTTAGTGGCAAAGCTTTTGACCTTTGGTGAGTATGATGTTAGCTGTGGGTTTGTCGTTTATGGCTTCTATTATATTGAGGTGCATTCCTTCTATTCCCAGTTTTCTGAGAGTTTTTATCATGAAACGTTATTGAAATTTGTCAAATGTTTCTTCTGCATCTATTAAGAAGATCATATGAATTTAACCCTTTATTCTCTTAATGTGCTGTATCACATTTATTGATTTGTGTATGTAGAGCCATCTGAATCCCTGGAGTAAATTCCACTTGATCCGGGTGTATAATCCTCTCAATGTATTGTAGAATTCTATTTGCTAGTATTTTGTTGAGCAATTTTGCATTTATATTCCTCAAGGATATTGGTTTGTAGTTTTCTTGGAGTGTTCTTTTCTGGCTTTTGACTCAAGTTAATGCTGGTCTAGTAAAATGAGTTTGAATGTGGTTCTCTCCTCTTTTTTGGAACAGTTTGGGAAAGATTGCTGTTAATTCTTTAAATCTTTGATAGAATTCACCAGTAAAGTCTTCTGGTCCAAGATTTTTCTTTGGTAAGGTTTTTGATAACAGTTTCAGTCTCCTTTCTCATAATTGATCTGTTCAAATTTTGTGTTCCTTTATGTTTGTATGTTCTAGAAATGGATCCATTTCTGTTAGGCTATCCAACTTTTTTGGCATATAACTGTTCATAGTAATCTCATGATGATTTGTATTTCTGTTGTGTCAGTGGTAATGTCTTTCTTTCATTTTTGGTTTTATGTATTTAAGGCTTTTCTCTCTTTCCTTTTTCAGTTTTATCTTTCCCAAAAACTAGCTCTTGGTATCATTGGTATTTTCTATTGTTTTTTTCTAGTCTGTTTGTTAATTTATGCCTTGTCTTTATTTTCTTTCTTCAGTTTATTTTGGGCTTTGCTTGTTCTTTTTCCAGTTCCTTGAGCTATAACGTTAGGTTGTTTGTGATCTTTCTTTTTTCTTAAAGTAGGTGTTCATCATTTAGAACTTCTGTATCCTGTGAGTATTGGTATATTGTGTTTCCATTTCATTTCTTCCATAATATTTTTTTATTTTTCTTTGGATTTCTTCTTTGACTCATTGCACATTCGGGTGTATGTTAACATCCACACATTTCTGCATTTTCCATTTTTCCTTCTGTTATTGATTTTGAGATTCATACCTTTGTGGTTAGGAAAGATACTTCGTGTGATTTTTTTTTTTTTTTAAGATTTTATTTATTTATTTGAGAGAGAGCAAGAGCGAGAAAGATCACAGATGGGAGAGGGAGAAGCAGACTTGCCACTGAGCAGACAGCCTGATGTGGCGCTTGATCCCAGGACCCCTGAGATCATGACCTGAGCTGGAGGCAGATGCTTAACCGACTGAGCCACCCAGGCACCCCGCTTGGTGTGATTTTAATGTTATGTTTGTTAAAGCTTGTTTTGTTGAACTAATATATGATTTATTCTGGAGGATGTTCTGTGTTTGCTTGAGAAGAATTTGCATTCTTCTTTTGGGTGGAATGTTCTGTGTATGGCTGTTAGGTCCAGTTGATCTAAGGTACAGTTCAAGTCCCATGTTTCCTTATTGATTTTCTATCTGTATGATCTATCCACTGTTAAAAGTGGATAATGACGTCCATATTAGTATTGTATTGCTATCTATTTCTGTGTTCAGATATTTTAATATTTGCTTAATATATTTAGTTGCATCAGTGTTGGATGCATGTACATTTGCAATGTTATATCTTCTTGATGAGTTGACCCCTTTATCATGTAATGACCTTGTCTCTTGTTACAGTTTTTGACTTAAGAGTCTATTTTTGTCCAGTAAAATTATAGCTACCACTGCTCTCTTTTGTTTTCTATTTGCAGGGACTGTCTTTTTCTATCCCTTTACTTTGAGCCTACATGTGTTCTTAGAACTGATGTGAGTCTCTCATAGGTAACATGTAGTTGTGGCTTGTTCTCTTAATCCATTCAGCTTTATGTTTTTGTTTGGATAATTTAATCACTTTACATTTAAAGTAATTATTGATGGGTAAGTACTAATAATGCCATCAAATTAATTGTTTTCTAACTATAGTTCCTTTGTTCCTTTCTTCCTCTTGCTGTCATTCTTTGTGAATTGATGATTTTCCATAGTGATAAGCTTTGTTTCCCATCTCTTTATCTTTTATGTGTATACTTTGTTTTTGCTTTGCAGTACCTTTGAGGCTTACATAAAACATAAATACAACAGTCTATTTTAAGCTGGTAACAACTTAACTGTAATCACATACAAATATTCTACCCTTTTACTCCCCTTCCCATATTTTACTTTTTTAATGTCATAATTTACTTGTTTTTATATTGTGTATTCACTAACAATTATAGCTCTGGTTCTTTTTAGTACTTTTGTGCGTTAAACCTTCATACTAGAGTTAGGTGATTAACACACTACCATATTACTATATTAAAGCATTCTAAATTTGATTATGTACTTAAATGTAACATTGTGTTTGATATTTTTATATGTTTTCATGTTATTAATTACTATGCTTTTATTTCAGCTTGAAGAACTTTGAGCATTTTGTAAGGCAGGCCATAGCTTTTGTTTGTTTGGGAAAGTCTTTATCTTTCCTCATCCCTGAAAGATCGCTTTGCTGGGTAAAGTGTTCTTGGTTGGCAAGAGGGGTGTGTGTGTGTGTGTGTGTGTCTTTTTTTCCAGTACTTTGAATATATCATCCCATTCCCTCTTGGCCTGCAAGGTTTCTACTGAGAAATCTGCTTGTAGCTTTAAGAGGGCGTACCCTTATATGTGAGAAATTCTTTTTCTCTTATTATTTTTAAAATTCTTTTTGTCTTTGATTTTAGACAGGTTTATTAGAATGTGTCTTGGAGAGAAGATCATTTTAGGTTGGTATTTTGGGGTGACATATAAGCTTCAATAACTTGGAAGTCTGAATTTCTCCCCAGACTTGGGAAGTTCACAGCCATTATTTCTTAAATAAGTTTTCTGCTCCTCTCTCCTTATCTTCTTCTTTTGGGACTCCAGTAATGCATAGATTGTTTCTTTTAATGGTATCCCATAATTTACATAGGCTTTCTTTATTCTGTTCATCTTTTTTTCTTTTTGTTCCTGTGAGTGGATGATTTCAAATGACTTGTTTTCTTGTTCATTAGTTCTCATTGGTTGAGTTTTCTGTTGAAGCTCTTTATTGAATTCTTCAGTTTGATCAGCCACCTGGGGCTGCAGGAGCCCACAGTTATAGATAGGGATGAGCTGGGGTCCTGGGTTTGTGGGAGCTCGTATGATACTACCTGTGGCTGTAACAGCTGGCCTCTTGCTGAGGTGGGCTGGCTCTGGGATCCATGGTGAACGTTGAGTGCTGACTTCACTTTCCTTCTTCCATAGGGCGGGTGTCTCTCTGTGTTGGTCTTCCTGGGCATGGGAGGAAGGGTGATGTGGGTAGGTTCAATCTATCTTTTTTACCCTCTTCAATGCGCTTTCCTTATTTCTGAACTTCACCAGGCACCAGGTTCTATAATCTCTCACCTGGAATCCTTGGCTCCTATGAAGGTATTTTATTGTGCAGATAGTTCAAATTGATATTTTTATGGAGGAGTGATGAGTACTAGAAATTCCTATGTTGCAGTTTTACTGATATCACTGTCCCTAATCCTTAAATCTAAAACCTGGAAAAAAAATCCAAAAGTTTTAATATCCCTTTTAAACTACTTTGCAAACTGTACCCAACCCCTCCTAAACACAAGGCATGCATTCTCTTTATACATGGTGCCTATCCTTTCTTAGAACCTTTTCGCTCTGTGCAGCACTTTCCATTCACTTCTGCAGAATTTGATGGAAATTCATGCCATTTCACTGGCCTGGCATTTGGATTTGGCTCTTCCTTGAGCCAGCTGGACAGGGGTGCTTCATTCTTAACCTCGAGGTTATATGGTTCAGTTAGAGTCATCATCCTTTCTGGACTTCAGTTTTCTCATCCATAGACTGAGCAATTTAGATCTTATTCAAAGACATCTCAGGTGCAGTAGAGCTTAGTATTTGAAAATGCTTCATGGCTTTGGGTGAGCCATTTCTTTGTCAAAGAGAGTGAGATGCTTAAAGCTCTAAGCAATCCACCAAGAGTGATAGGAATTGGGATCCAACTACAGAGAAAATCCCTAATTTCCTTCTTAAGTGTTAGACAGTATCAGTGAAGAATGATGTGGGGGAGAGGCAGTAATGTTAGCAAATACACCTAACAGAAAAATCATTTCTGGTCCATTTTTTCTCCCTACCCCTCTTTCTTTCTTTCTTTCTTTCTTTCTTTCTTTCTTTCTTTCTTTCTTTCTTTCTTTCTTTCTTTCTTTCTCTCTTTCTCTCTTTCTCTCTTTCTCTCTTTCTCTCTTTCTCTCTTTCTCTCTTTCTCTCTTTCTCTCTTTCTCTCTTTCTCTCTTTCTCTCTTTCTCTCTCTCTCTCTCTCTCTCTCTCTCTCTCTTTCTCTCTTTCTCTCTTTCTCTCTCTTTCTCTCTTTTTCTCTCTCTCTCTTTCTCTCTCTCTCTCTCTCTCTCACACACGCACACACACACACACACTTTTGGTGAGGAGGTAGTACCATATCCTAATTGAGCTGTATTATGAACTAGGTACATTCACAAACTAATGAAATTTCACATTCTCCTTTAGCATTTAGTATTCGTAAATGTCCTACATTCTGACCTTTTTTAGGTAAAAATTTCAAGAGTGAAATCCATGTATCATTAGTGTATAGTTTGAGGAATTTTGAAAAATGGTATTTCCATAGATCTAATACTTCAATGAAGATGTAGGACATTTCCATCACCCCGGAAAGTAACCTTGTACCCCCTTACATTCAATCTCTAAACCACTTGGACAACCACTTATTTAATGCACCACAGATTAGATTTGCCTTTTTTGAGCTTCACACAAATAGAATTATATAGTATCTACTCTTGTGTCTGCAGTCTTTCACTAAACATATTTCTGAGATGAAAACATGTTGTTGTGTGTATTATCAGTTCACTCCTTTTTTTAGTAATATATGTTCTGTTCAGTTATATAAATATGACACAATTTGTTTATACATGATTGTATTCCTTGGATTTTGTGTTTCTAGTTTTGGTCTGTTATAAATAAAGCCATGTGCAACATTTTTTTGTGGACATATGTTATTTATTTTGGGTAAATACTTAAGAGTGGAATTGGAGGTCATAGGGTAGGTGTATGTTGAGCTTTATTTAAAAAAAATCTGCAGATAATTTCTGAAAGTTGTTGTACCATTTCATCCAACCATCATCAGTGTATAAGAGCTCCCAATGTTCCACATCCTCATAAACATTTGGTAGTTTCAGGCTTTTTAGTTGGAGCCATTCTGGTGGGTATATAATGGTATCTTGCTGTTTCCATTTTCATTCCTCTAATGAATAATGATGTTGAACGGTTTATGTTGTGAGTATTGGTCATTTGTGTATCTTTTTAGTGAACTGTTTGTTCATATATTTTGCCCTTTTAATTAGATTGTTCCTCTTTTTTATTGAGTTAGAGTTCTTTATATAGTCTGTAATTGTTTTTCATATATGTCACAAATGTATAACATATAAATAGCAAATATTTTCTCAGCCTTAGCTTGACTTGTCATTTTCCTAAAAATGTAATAATAATTTTCCTAATAGATGAACAAGAAATCTTAGTTTTAATCCAGTATATTGATTTAAAAATGTGGGGGTTTGTACTTGCTTTATCCTTTCTAAGAAATCTTTCCCTGCTGTAAGATTGCAAATGTTATCCCCTATATTTTTAAATAGCACTGTCATTTTAGATTTTACCTTTAGATCTATGATCCATTTCAAGTTATTTTTTCTTTTGTCATGTAAGGAAAGTTTAAGTCCCCTTTTTTTCTTATATGGATATCCATGTTCTGGCACAATTTATTAAAGAGTATTGTTTCTCCATTGAATTACCATTGCACTTTTGTCAAAGATCAATTGACAATGTATTTTTTCTGGACTCTGTTCTTTTGTCTATCCTATTAATACATCAATGTCTTGGTAATTGTAGCATTATAATAAATCCTGTAATCAGGTAGCATGCGTTCTCTAAATTTTGTTGTTTTGATTATTTTGCTCATTCGAAGTCAGATATATTTCAGAATCAATTTATCAGTTTAGCTTTTAAAAAAGCCTGATGGGATTTTGATTTATATTGTGTTGAATTTATATATCTTAATAATACTGAGCCATTCTTTTTACCCTCCATTTATTTAGGCTTCTTTGATTTCTCTTTGCAGTTTTTTTTTAATTTTTCAGAATAATGGCTTTGCAAATTGTCCCCTAAATATACTTCTGACCACTTTTTTATAGTATTGTTAATGGCATTAAAATATTTTCTATTTTTTGCAAATATAGAGAAATACAGTTGATTTTTGTATATTTGCCTTGTATCCTGTGACAATATTAAATACTCTCAGTAGTAGTTTAATAAAATATTTAGTATTTTTTGTGTAAAATATCATGTACAAATGAAGACATTTTTATCTCTTTTCAATCTACATTTATTTTTATTGCCTTAATGTACATGCTATGAACTCAGGTATTATATTGAATAGAAATCTTAGGAAAGCATCCTAGGAAAAGCATTCAATATTCCACTATTACCTTTCACGTTTTTTTTAGTGTGATTGAGTTTTTAAAATTTCTCTTTCTTCATTTAACTGATTTTACCTGTTTTGTGATGTTTATTATTCATCAGTAGCATTTTTTTTTGTGTGTGTGAGCCAGTTAAGTATATAGCTGAAATAATCTTCGCTACATAACAGGAGGTGATTTTTAGAGTTCTGAAAGATGGAAAACCATTGGTTATCAAATCCTATGGGGCTGTAACCTCAAACCTTGACATGGTTAGCCATCTTTTTATCTTTTACATTTTGATTGCAGAAGTTATATAGAAGTATGCATCTAGGGTGTTTTAAAGGAAATCCCTGGTGTAAATACTAGTGTATATAGTGTATCCCTCAGATATAGGAGAAGTAAGGACCTTTTCCCCCCTATATAACCATAATAGAATTAGCAGATACCAAAATTAATGTTATAGTTTCATTGTCCCAAACATCCTCTGTGCTCCATCTATTCTCTATTCCTCCCCCCATTCCCAAACCCCTGGCAACCACTGATCTTTTTACTGTCCCCGTAGTGTTTCCTTTTTCTTAATGTCATATAGTTGGGATCATACAGTATGTAGTCTTTTCAGATTTTGCCTTCTTTCACTTCATAATATGCATTTATGTTTCCTCCGTGCCTTTTCATGGTTAAGGTATTTCATTTCTTTTTAGCGTTAAATAATATTCCATTGTGTGGATGTACCACAGTTTATCACATTACCTACTGAAGGATGTGATGGATTACTTCTAAGTTATGACAGTTATGAATAAAGGTGCTATAAACATTCATGGGCAAGTTTTTGTGTGGACATACATCTTCAGCTTCTCTCAGTAAACACCAAAGACTGTTTCTGCTGGATGGTATTGTAAGGATATTAGTTTTGTAAGAAACTGCCAAATTGTCTTTGAAAGTGGTTGTACCATTTTGCATTACCACAAGCAATGAATGAGAGTTCCTGTTGCTCCACATCTTCTTCAGCATTTGGTGTTGTCAGTGTCCTGAATTTTGCCCATTCTAGAAGGAGTGTAGTGGTATCTCATGGTTTTAATTTGGATTTCCCTGATGACATATGTATGATGTGGAACATTTTTCCATGTGTTTATTTGCTGTCGGTATATCTTCTTTGGTGAGGTATCTGTTAAGATCTTTGGCCCTTTTTTAAAAATCTGGTTGTTTTCTTATTGTTGAGTTTTCAGAGTTCTTTGTATATTTTGGAGAACAGTCCTTTATCAGATGTGTCTTTTGCAAATATTTTCTCCCAGTCTGTGGCTTGTCTTCTTATTTTCTTGACACGGTCTTTACCAGAGCTGAAGATTTTAATTTTAATGAAGTCCGGATTATCAATTGTTTTTCATGGATCATGTCTTTGATTGTGTATCTAAATGGTCATCACCAAACCCAAGTTCCTCTTGGTTTTCTCCCATGATATGGTCTAAGAATTTTAAGTACTGCATTTTACATTTAGGTCTGTGATCCATTTTGAATTTTTGTGAAGGGTGTAAGGTCTGTGTCTAGATTCACTTTCTTGCACGTGGATCCTAGTTATTCCAGCACTCTGTCACTTTATTGCAGATGTCCTTTATAATGCTGAACACTCTGCCCAGGTTCCGAGTTTTCATCATATATAGGTGTTAATTTTGTCAAATATTTTTTCTGTGTCTATTGTGATGATATGTTTTTCTTATTCTCTTAAAGTGAATTACATTGATTTTTGACTATTAAACCAAATGTGTATTTGGAATAAACCCTACTTGTTCATGACTCTTTTTTTCTACATCTTGCTGGGTTTGGATATTCTATTAATTTTTAAGGCTATCTTTATGAAGAATTTTGATCTGCAACTTTAAAAAAAAAATTATTCTTCGATTTTGGCACCAGTTATGCTAGTTCTTGAATCAATATTGGTAACTTGTGTTTTTCAAGGAATGTGTTTATTTCATCTGAGTTTTTAAAATTAATTAGTATGTGGTTGTTTTATATGTAGGATCTGTAGGATCTAACCTGTTTGCTTTCTGATGTTTGCAATTTGTGTTTTCCTACTTTTTTTTAAAATCAGTATTGATTTTATCAGTTCTAGTAATCCTTCAAATAAGCAACATTTAACTTTGTTTTATTTTTTATTTCATTAATTTTGTTATCTTTATCCATCTAATTTTTTGTCCCCTTTGCTGGCTTCTTAAAAAGGAAACTTAGGTAATGGACTTCAAGCCTTTTATCTCTTCTAGGTATTTAAAGCTCTGTATTTTCCTCTAAGAACTGCTTTATCTGTGTCTCATACATTTTGATATCTTGTGTGTTTATCACTCACTAATTTCAGTTTTCTCTGTGATATTTTTCTTTGACAAACAGGTTAGTTACAATTGTCTTTAATTTTTAAATATTGAGGAATTTCTAGATATTCACATTGATTTCTAATTTATTTCATTTTTATATGTCATTCTCTGTAATGTTTCAACAGTTTAAAATTTATTTTGACTTGCTCTTTCTAGAGAATCTATTTGCACATAAAAAGAATGTGAGTTCTGACATTTCTGGATGTAATGGTTTTTAATTAATTAATTAATTAATTTAGAGAAAGAACACGTGTTTGCAAGCAGCAGGGAGGGGCAGAGGGAGAGGGAGAGACAGAGAATCTTAAACAGGCTCTGTGGCATGGAGCCCCTCATGGGGCTCCATCTCATGACCCTGAGATCATGACCTGAGCTGAAATTAAGAGTCAGTAGCTTAACCAACTGAGCTACCCAGGGTTTGTATGTAATGGTTTTAAAATGTCCATTAGTAGATAGTGTTTGAAATGCCTAAATCCTAAACAATTTTTGGTTTACTGTTTTTGTCAATTACTGACAGAGGTGTATTGGAATATTGAACTATGATTCTGGGTTTGTCTCTCCTTTAGTTCTATCACCTCTTTCTTCTCTTATTTTGAAGTTCTGTTATTATGCACATAAGTATAACTGTCTTATCTTTCTGAAAAATCTGCCTTTTTATCCTTACGAATTATCCTTTAACTATGGTATTACTCCTTAACTTGAGGTCTTTTTTGTTATTGTTAATATATTCACACCATCTTTTTAAATACATATTATTTATATGGTATATGTTTTTCTGTCCTTTTACCTTGACCTCATATGTTTTTATATTAGTCCTTTCTGGTAGCATATGGTTGGATTTTGTTTTTCCATCTGGCAGTCTCTGCTTTTTTTTTTTTTTTTTTTTTTTTAAGATTTTATTTATTTATTTGACAGAGAGAGACACAGCGAGAGAGGGAACACAAGCAGGGGGAGTGGGAGAGGGAGAAGCAGGCTTCCCGCTGAGCAGACAGCCCGATGCGGGGCTCGATCCCAGGACCCTGGGATCATGACCTGAGCCGAAGGCAGACGCTTAACGACTGAGCCACCCAGGTGCCCCAGTCTCTGCTTTTTAATTAGAGTATTTTGTCAATTTCAATTTAATGTACTTTTTATGTGATTGAGTTGAGGAAAACCATTTGTTTTCTATTTGTCCCATCTTTCTTTTTTTCTCCTTTCTTTGCTTCATTTTTCCTTAATATTTAGATTAATTTACTGTTAATCAAAATTTTTAGCTTTAACCCTTTGTATTTTTAAATCATTGCCCTGAGAATTACACTGCACAAATGAATTTATCAGTCTTCTCAGAATTTATACTATACACTTAAATGTAAGAAATTTTTGATAATATAATTACATTTATCCTCTTGTCCTTGTGTGTTGTGTCCTATATTTTACTTCTATGTGCATTATAAACCATGCAGCGTAAGGATATTATTTTGCCTTTACAAAGTTTTCTTTAATGAAATTAAGAAAGGTAGGTTGTATTTTGTATTTACCTACATATTTACCATTTGCAGTGCTTTTCTTCCCTTCCTGTATTGTGAGTTTTGAACTGGTGTTGTTTTCCTTCAGCCTGCAGAAATATCTCTGTGTAGTGCAGGTCTGCTGAAGATGAATCTTCTTAGGTTTTATCTTTTCTGCAGATGTCTTTCTTTCACCTCTGCTTTTGAAGGATATATTCATTGGGTATAGAATTATGGGCTTACAAGGGTTACAGGGTTTCTTCCCCATCCTGCACCCCCAAAAAATGTAAAGACGGCTGTTTTATTGTTGTTCAGTCTTCATTATTTCTGATGAAGTCAGCTGCAATTTGAATCTTTGTTCCTTCGGAGGCAACGTCTTTGTTTTTCTCTGACTGCTTTTACAATTATCTCTGTATCTTTGGTTTTCAGCAGTTTGACATCATGTGGTTAGTGGTGATTCTCTTTGTATTTATCTGCTTCTGGTTCCTGAGCTTCTTGGATCTGTAGGTAGATGTTTTTCATCAAATTGGAAAATATTCAGCTATTATTTCCTTAAATATTTTTCTGCTGCATTCTTTCTTAGACCATTGGTGTTACTGAGACTCTCTCTGTTGAGGCTCTACTTTATTTTGCTAATACTTTTATCTGTGTTCTTCAAATTGGATAATTTCTATTGATCTGTCTTCAAGTTCACTGATCCTCTATTCTTTAGTGTCCAATATGCTATTAAGCCCATCTGGTGAATTTTTAATTTTAAATTTACTTTGCAGCAGTAGAATTGGTTTTCTTAATTTTTTCTATGGTGAGATTTTTCCATCTGTTCACGCATATGTCCATATTTTCCTCTAAGTCCTTGAACATAGTTAAAATAACTATTTTAAAATCCTGTCTACTCATTCCTACCTCTGGGTTATCTCTTTGTGTCTTTTTATTGAATGCTTGTTTTTCTTTATTAGTCACATTTTTCTACTTCTTTGTATGACTTGTAATTTCTTATCATATATTGGACAACTAGGATAACTCTTGTAGGCAATATTAAGTGCATTGTCTTCTTCGAAGGAGATTGGCTTCTTTTCTGGCCAGAGTTAAATTACTGGTGGATTCTCTAGATCCTGTCAGACTCGGTTTCATTCTCTGTGGGGACTACACTAGTTTAGATTTTGTTCTTAGTTAGAAGAGGCATGACTCCTTACTTTAGGGAGTATCTTTTTTTTTTTCTCCACAAGTATGGCCCTTCTCTGGTCTTAACTGAATGCGAAGGTGATAGGTGAGGTTCTTCCACTCTGGGCATAGCAGGGCTCCACTGGCTTTCAGCACAGGGCAGCATCTGGTAGCTTTGCTTATGTCTCAGCCTTGCATCAGCTACCCTCTGCTAGGCCTGACAGAGCCTTACTCCACACTTGTACATCCCAGCAGTGAGTCAAGGACCATGGGAGACTGCCAGACTTCTGGGTAACTCCCTAGAGAGCACCTTCCTCCCCAGTTCCCAGCCCCCACAAAATCTAGTTGCCTCAGTGGCTGCAAGCTCCAATCTCCAAGCTTAGGGAAATAGTGCTCTGCTTGGGTTCTGCCACCCTGTGCCAATTCCAGAATGTGCTCCTAGGTATAAAGCCAGGACAAATGTGGACTCACCTTGTGAGCTTCCCTTCTCTCAGAGATTACTATTTTCCATTTCCTGTTGTCTTAGTCTGGAAACAGTTGCCAGTATTTCATCCAACATTTTGGTTTGTGGCAGGAGGGCAAGTCCAATTCCAATTTATTCTATCATAACTAGAAGTAACATTCTCTGTGGAAGGCATGTTGGAGTTCCATGACTGATTCTCTGTCATCCTACATTCTTCTCCTACCAGGTCTGTGATGAGCTCAACTGTCAGACCCAGTATTTATGTGGCTCTTCTTTCTTGGCTCTTTCTTGGCATTTCTCCTTTATTTTCTCACCTTTACCCTTTTCACATTCTTTCCTTTTTCACTATTAGCCTGATTTTAAGAAATGTGCCATGCTAGCACCTAACACACAACGTTCTGTGTGTATAAATTGAAATACTTTGGGGAGTGTGAAGTTTTCTTGCCAATTTGGAGCAGAGCTTTAGGCCTCTTAAGTTCCTTTCCTGTTATCTTCTGGTTTTCTCTTTTCCCCATGGAACTGCCATGCATCATGGCAGGGGCTCTCTGGGGAAGCTTCAAGCCATGTCTCCTTCTAGCCCTTCTTGGAGGCTCCTTCACAGAGCCTGGTGTCAGCCTCACCTCTGGATCCAGTGCCTTTGGGGGTGATCAACAGCTCACTCCCCACCAGCTGAGAGAGGGCACTGCCACCATGGTAATTACTCATTGCAGAGGGATGGAGTGGACTGAAGGAGGCTGAGGTCTTTATATTAGTGTGATGGATAGTTTTATAACTGGTCACAATACCAGTGTTTTTATTTGCAGCAAGCTCATCCTGACTCATCAGGCTTTATCTTCACTTGCCGCCTCTCCATCCTTAAAACTGCCTGTGTTCTCCCCCCCCCCTTTAGTATCAAAATACTCAGATGCTTATATATTTCCCAAAGCAGGAAACCAGGAAGGAATTATAATGAAAATCACTGCCAGTTTTTAAGCTCTTCTTATAAACACAAACGAGTTTAATGCTTTCGAGTGACACTTTTCAATAAATAAATAATGAAATTAGTATGAAATAAGTTAGAACTAGTTATGTCTCTCTGCATATTTTAGCCTCAGAGTGCTTTAATTAGGTACTTTTGATGTATTACACATAATTATGTTTACATTTAATTTGGCATGAAAATGACATTTCCAGAACCAAGTTTTGTGGCATATTTTAGAACACACCAGTAGAGAAATACATTTCATTTCCTGGGGCCCTGTTTCTGCTTCCCCCACCATCATTAAAGTAAAATCAATATATATTTTTTTTAAACAAATCTGATTCCGCCTAAATGGTAGATCCTGAAATGAGAGCACCATAATTAACACCATTTTCCTGGTCAGTGATCCTTGCAAATTTGAAGTTCAATGTCTGCAGTAATGGTTCAAATGACTTGTGGGGGGCCATTACATCTGCTCTTTGTGGTGGAAAAGTGATAATTATTTCTAACAGTCTGTGTGCAGAAAGCCTTGTGCCCACTTACAGTGACCCTTCACTAACATGGCAATGTGTCTCAGTAGTTTAAGCAGAGAGGGTATAAGAGTTGCCCTGGGAAGAAATAGGGGCCTGGGATATAGACCGGTGTTCCTGGGTATAGGCAGAGCTGCCCAAACTGTGATTGGCATGTCAAACAAAGTACTCATAAGTCAGTAGGCACCAGAACCCACGATTTCTGATCATTGGCTGAATTCAGTTCCAGATTGTCACTCTTCTGTTTCTTTTTACAAATGGATTTTTTCACGTATCCATTCTACATATATTTATCAATCACTGTTGACTATTCACTATAGCAGACACTGGAAATATAAGCCTGTCAAATAAATGGCCGAGTAAATAGGCCATGCATTATAGTATAAATACTCTGATGTAGTTGTGTAAGGACTGGAAGATGCACTTAACTCAGACTGAGGAGGAGGGGAGCTAATGGAAGGCACCTGAGCCGAGCCTTGAAAGATAAGTAGGATTTAGCTGGGCAAGAGGGGGTGATGTGGATGGTAGAAAGGCATTCTGAGCAGAGGGATCAGCCTCAGAGAACATGACATGTGTGGGAGGCAACATAGTTTGGGTTGCGTGGAGTATAAAATCCAAAACAGGGCAAGGGTGACAGTGGGGGATAGTTGGGGTCTGGGGCTGGGAGTGAGCATACACTGGATCCCGAAGAACCCCCTCAGCTGGTACCTCTGCCCTCTTCTTCCCACTGTTTGTCTGTTTACACACTCTGTAAAGAGCATGTGGTATAACTTCAGCTCTCTTGTTGGAATTGTCACGAATTCTCAACTAGTGCACTTTAATTTAATATTCTTATTTTTGAGGGATAAAGTTATAGACCACCTTGACATTCTTTCTAGTCCTATAAGAACATGCTAGTAGTAAAATATAATCTGTCAGGTGCTTTCTGTTTTAATTTATATTGCAACTACAGATCAAGTTGAAGAACAAATTCTGGTACTAGGTTATCAGTCAGACCTCATCCCAGAGGAGTTGGGAGGTAGTGATTGAACAGGTTCTGACTCAGAACCTCTTTCCCTGCTATTACTCAGTTTTAGTTACTCTCCTGTCTGCTTTTCTGCTCTGTCTGCTACTGTGGGCCACATCCTTCTACAGTTCCCCTCTCTTGTTCTTATATCAGTGCTAACATTTCAATTGTAGTGAGTTCTTAATCTCTCTGTCTATAATCACTCAAAGATCAGTCTTAGATTTAATCCATTATCTCTGTCATTCTAGCTATTTTGATTCTTATTAACTATATAATCCACATTAATGTTAGAGGTGTAACTTTTTACCAATGCTAACGTGACATCTCTGTTTTCTTCCTGGTTTTGGTGGGAGGGGCCCTAAGAAAATCCATCTTTTGTGGTGGAGGGAAAGAAAAGCTTTTTGCTATTTCCTAAGTTTATGATTAGATATGCATGGCTCTTTGCCTCTCAGCTATGGCAAACGAAGTCAAACGAATTATGTGTGCATTCATGGTGAAGTTTTGCTGTCGAACACTTCCAGGCTTACTCAGCTCTGGGTTGAACTCAGAGTAACGTCACTGATGGTGACCATTTAACTGTCCAAAAGATAAACAGAAGAAGTAAATATTGTAGATGACAATTGTCATGTAATTATGATATATGATATCATCATGTAATTAACCTCTGGTGTAGAGATCATGACTTTTAACTATTGTTGTTAGTGTTGCAAGTTTTTATCACCAGTATCTTAAACCTAGTGAATGTCTCTTAAAAACACTGCATTTGACATTGTATTCTATATATTTGAAAATTGTTTCTAAAATGTATTCTTGAAAATACTAGTCCTTGGGGATGTTAATTGGTAGTAGAAAAAAAAAAGGTTCTATTGTCAAATAAGTATGGAAAATCTTGGGTTAGACACAGTTAATCAGGCTTCTCTACTATAATTCTTTTGGAGCTCTAATATACTAATGTGCATTGTGAATTTCCAAGGCAAAAAAAGAAATAATGTGGAATGTTTCCTAGATTCATTTGATCATGTCTCTCTTTTTGAGGGGATAATTGTCAGAACTAATGTTGTAGGTTGTATGGTTGTCATTGTTAGCACAACTGATGATAAATTGGGAAATTCTGGTCTTGAAAATTTAAATGTACTGCTTTCTTACTTAGAGACAAATATTGAAGAGTCCAATAAAATGGTGAGAGAATTAAATCTTGATGTCTTCATCTTGGAGTAGAGGGTCAACAACAAGAAAATATGCATAGATGGATCCAGCCATATTGTGGGTTCTCATTTATTCCTGGATCAGTCATTCAGCAAGTTCTGAGAGAGTCCTTCACTATGAGGCACTGTGCTGGGTACTAGGGACAGAATAGTGAATGACAGGACATTAGTAAGTGAGTTGAAGATATAAAGGACTGAAGCCTAATGTAGATAATGCAAACAGAAGGTGGTGAGTGCTGTGAAGAGCCCTTGGCTGTGAGGGAGAACAGGGCTGTTCTGGGTAGTGTGGGCAGAGAACTCCTCTCTGAGTAGATGATGTTTAGGCTGAAACCTCAAGGATGAAAGGATTATATTCCCTTGGAAATTTGGAAGGAGATCAGGGACGAGCAAGTACAACAGCCCTAAAGTGGGAAAGAATGTTTGAAGAGCCTTCAGAGCCCGAGGAGGTGGGAGTTTTGCAGACTAATAATTGCATTGCATGCAATGAGGTTGGAAATGGAGATGGAAAATGTCAGACTAGGCAGATGGAGTTACCTGTTTCGCTTTTATTCAAAGAAAAATGGGAAACCTTTGCAGAGTTAAAGAGAGGAGTAACATCTCCGGATTTGCGTGTTGGAAGCTCACGCTGATTCCTGCACAAAGAGAGTTGTAGGGCAAGGAGTAGACGCCGAGGGGCCGGTTGGAGGCTGGTGTAGGGCCAGGTGAGAGAAGGCCAAAGCTAGTTTGGCCAGTGGTGAAACATCGGGAATGGAGAGGATTGGGCAGATCTGCGGCAATGTCGCAGTGAAACCCGAGCCTCTGTAATAACAGTGACTATTGCAGCAAAGGCACGTTTTGAATTGCTGGGTAATTCTAAACTTGAGAAAGGATAGACATTTTTTTCTCATTTCCCCTGGTCTCAACCTTTCCATTTTGGCCTTCAGAGGGAGTTACAGATCCCTCTACTTTCCCCAACCCTGTCTTAGTCCCCTGAGAAGAAAAGGTGGTGTGAATAAGCTGTTGGATTTAAGGCAGGATGAGGGAATAGAAATTGGTCTGGCCTGCTTGTGTAGTTGCAGGCCACGGGGATCCATTTCAGACCAGGGCAGAAGTCAACAGAGGGACTGCACGTGATGCATTCTGTGCTACCCGGTACACCCTTGGTGCTCAGTTGCCTTAGATACGCCATTTATACATCTGTCTTCCAAAGCGGCCATGAAGGCATTGACAGGACAGGATGTAGGCGTTGTGCATTTTGGTTCCTGGCTAGATATCATCCCATCCCATTGTGGTGCACATTGATGAAATTGTCTATAAAAAGAAGCTGAAAACGAGTATGTAAGCCTATAAAGGTGTCACTTTTCCCAGATATTTTAAATGAATGGATAATCTTATGATCCCAATTGATAGCCCAGTTGGAGGAGAGGAGGGCAGAACAGAACAACACAGCAGCCTTTCTGTGTCATGGCACACAGGAAATGAGCATCTGTGTCCAGCATGGTGAAGTGAGTGGCCCAGGTCACCCCCAGCTGGAGAAGACCAGAGTCAGAGCTCAGCTCCCCTGCACACCGGATGGCTGCTCCAGTGGGGGAGGGGAGCAATATCTGTGGCCTATTAGTGATCCATTTGCTGCCCACCAGGTGTAAGTTGGAATGTTCTAGTCTGGAAGATTCTATGAAGAGAAAAGCCAAAGGTACACCAGAGATGGAACTTTAAAATCAGTTTACCAGGTCCTGGTAGTTTTTTTTGTTTGTTTGTTTTTTGTTTTTTGTTTTTATTCTGTAGGAATCGTTGTAGTCAGTGGCATCCAATCCCTGACACCCTTAATCTGGGAGTGGCCTCAGGGAAGTAACTGCTCATTCCACTGAAATGACTGTTCAGAATTGAGGGTTTACATTCCCCACCCCCACCCCCTGCCACTCCAAGTCCCTTGCTGTGTGATCTTGTAGGGACTGACGATGACAGGTAAAACACATACCTGAGCACCTTCCAAAAGGTGATAATGTGTCCACGTGGCTGGGCTGGAGGAGAGAACTTCTGGAAAATCCCACAGTTAAGACCTTAAGTCCAATGTAAATCTTGTTGTTGCGGGGAGTTCAGCTGTGAGGAAGTACATGGTGGTTCCTAAGGCAGTGCCTCCAATTGCTAGGTGCCTGAAATACCCAGGATGCGTTGGTGGGGGGTGGTGGTGGGAATGATGACAACAATTCGGGCATTCATGAGGACTGGACACAGAACAGCCAAAACCTGAGCCATTGAATCATGTGCATTACCTGATGTGAGTGTGGGATTCAAAACAATGTATTTACCACGTCCACACTGTTAAAGGAATGTGCCAGGTAATAGTTGCAGAGTTTGTTTTTCCTGCCTACATTTTTTAAAACTTATCAGTTGTTTTCTTTTTTCTTTCTTTTTTTTTTTTCTTCTTATTTTGGTTGCTGTTGAATGGACACCTCCCTAAATGACACTGCCTCAAAAAAAAAAAAAAGTCACAGCTTCAAAGAAAGAAGCCAATTGACTAGCATACTTACTGAATTAATTTTTCCCTTACACTTATTTTTAAGATCATTAGAACATTGCATCTCATCTTAATCCTGAACTGTTTTTTTTTCTTTTGTGGAGTAAGACCTAAATCAAGGTTTCCTTTGGGCGTCTGGGTGGCTCAGTTGGTTAAGCGACTGCCTTCGGCCCAGGTCATGATCTTGGAGTCCTGGGATCGAGTCCCGCATCGGGCTCCCTGCTCGGCAGGGAGTCTGCTTCTCCCTCTGACCCTACCCCCTCTCATGTACTCGCTCTCTCTCATTCTCTCTCTCTCAAATAAATAAATAAAATCTTTAAATAAAAAAAAAAAAATCAAGGTTTCCTTTGTGTTTTTTAAACTGTGATTTCCCAGATGGGTTGGTTTCCTTACAAAGGACCAGACCTGATCCATGGCAATAACCTAAGCATAACTGATCACTAGCACGCTGAAACTTTTCACTCTTTGTGATGTAGAACCTCAGCCTATACGTGGTTAAAGGCAAGGAGGTTGACCTCTTTCTAAAGGATGCTGCTGGAGTCTACCCTAAGGGCCCTCACCGGGGCCGTCAGTGTGCGTGGCTCAAAAGCCCACACTCCCAAAGAGAGGGGTCACGTCTCTTTATTGGACATCATTTCTGTCCAAATTAAGAAGGTGGTGTTTGTGTTGTAACTTGTTTCCATGAGCTTTAGCATCATTATCTAATGGCAGGGACCTCTTTGGGGGATAGGATGGGAAGGAGGTGCCTGGGGGAATCTCTCCTGGTCCCACACCATACTAGCTTTTGGCCTCAGGGTGGGGTGCGAAGCCGCCAGTGTCACTGCCCAGGTTCTGTGTGCCTGAGGATTTCTGTGTCAGGATTCTGCAATCTAGCTGACAGTGTATTCTACTACTTTCTAATTAAAGCTGCAAAGTGTTGACATCTTTCTTACTTATCGATAAGGCGAGGGGAGGCAGGCAGCCTGAAAAATGAAAAAGAAGTCAGTTTCTACAATGTGAAATCTACAAGCAGCAATTTTCTTTTTTTCTCTGTGAAAAGAACATCAGGAAGTTCAGCACACTGGCAGGATCTGATGGGCATAGCTTTCATTGCCTCTTTGTATTCTCCTCCTCAATATTTCCCAATTAATAGAAGCTTTACATATGTGTCTGATGGCCCATACCATAACAGCACCTGTGTAAAAGGTTTATCCCAAGGAGTCATTAATAGTGTAGAAAAAGATTTTTTTGCCGAACTGTGCCATCATGTGAGGAAATGACTTTGTCACATACCTACTAGAATGCAATAGTTTGCTTCTTTCCCTTTTCCATAAACAGCAAATGTAAATGAGGAAGAGAGACTATTGAAACATACCTAAGCCTGTCAAAGGAGAAGGCAACTCAAGATCACCGGGCACCTGGGCATTACCATATGAAGGCATTCGGGTAGTCCCCAACCAGTGCTTTCTCCTAAAGCAAGGGGGTAGCTTCTAGAGTAGGGAAGAAAATTTTGGTGGGTTTTGACGTTGAGTGAGCGTTAAGCAACCATTACACTGAATGCTTTTCATCGAGTTTATGGCTGCTTTTGGGAAGTAATCCTGGGACAGAGCACCTGGATGGTGTATCTGGGGCACGAGGGAGAAAACCGTTTACTTTGGAAGGGAATTTTCCATTTTCCTTGGGAAGGAATGCACGGTCTCTAATAATGGAAAGAGTTAGCAATTTAAACAATTCACATAACAAATTAATAGTACAATAATTATCCATTGCTTATTTAAAATGGGCCAGAAATGCCTCCTTTTTTGCGTGGAAGAACATTTCGTTGCATGTACTAAAATAGAATAAGGCCATACAGAAAAGCAATAAAAATGAAATAAGACTTTTGAAAACATATTAATACATAAAATATTTATTACAGAGTCTCAGAAGTGTTTGCATTTAATCATTTTTATTGTATATCAGAGGTTAGTCACTTCATTCTGAATTCTGAAAAATGAACATGAGATGTTTTGCAAGCCCTGCTTTTTCTAGAGTGCACTCTCATTGGGATTTACTGAGGAAATACTTATTTGTTGAGAGGTGGAGGTACGGGTCTGTAAGCACATTATGGATGTTTCCCACAGTGGCACTAAGATGATCAAGGGAAATGAGGAACAAGCCAGGCGAGGTTGCTTCATTGAAAGGGATCCTCACCTGTATGTTCCATGGAGTATAGATGAGTTGGGGGAACTTGCTCAGGACAGTAGAGAGGCAGTGCCTCTTTTCTAGCTCTGTGCTTAGAAAACCACATTCTTCTCTTAGGTTTTTTGGACACCAGTCTTTGTACTAGCCTGTGTTTTCCATGGTGGGATCTCTGTGTGACAAAGGTATATTTTTGTCTCCAAAGCATGTGTATACAGTTGTTCAAGTTTTCGGGCCAAGAGTTGGGGCATTTGTGATGTAGCTACTTAATAAACAAGAGTTCATTGACTGAATGATGATTTATTTCGAATAGAATCACAGTGGAGGCCCTGGAAAGTGGCTCCTCATGCGTAGGTTTCCTGTGTCAGACAGTGAGGTCCCTAAGGAAAGGGTATGGCCTATTCTCGGCCCATTCTAGTAGCAGAGACTGGTGGGAGAAATATGTGTTTACTCAATTAAGGTGAGTATCAGAGCTTGCTCCCTGAGATAACTCGATGGCCTTCAATGGTGGTGCTTGGAACTGGGTCCAGAGCTTCCTTAAACCTTAGCCATCTGGCAAAATTGGGGGCACTGGGCAGATGGTTAGCTGGAGCTTGGCACCAACTACTGAGAGTGTTTAGGGCTGTATAAAAAAAAAGGGGGGGGGCACTGTGAAATGGTCATACTTTCCAACCTGTTCCATGTTGGAGACTCTCTGATCTGTCAACCACATAGTCATCTCCAGGAAAGGTTTAAGCTATGATTCTCCAGCTGTGCCATCACACGTAGACTGCAGAAGAGATTTACAGGGTCATGCCCCAGGCACCAGAACCATCTTGCATAACCACGGAACCTTCCCGAGGTTAATGTCATACTGAGAAATGATGATTCTTTGTGGATGCACTAACTGAATGGTATCCTGTGCTAAGAGGATATTTTCGGATAATTTGAAGCTGACTGAGTAGTATGGGTTGAGAAATGGCAGCAGGAGAGAATTCACGAGACCGATCTGATACCCAGTGCTCAGAGTCTCATGCAGAGGTCACTGTAGAAGTGAGGGTTCTGGTGTGAGCATACGTTCTAGAGACACCCACACCACCTGGGGAGCATCATGGAATTTCAGATCTGAAAGGAACCTAAATACATGAGAGCTCTTATTTCAACCACATGATAAGCTGCATTATGGGAAAAGAAAAAAAAAGTGATCTTGTTCCACATTTAGTTGAAGGAAAATATTAATACTCTCAGTAAGTATTTATATCTGAATTCTATTTTGGGGCACAGCTGAATTTTCCTTAATTCGGAAATTCTTAAGGAAAATTGTCTTAATATATATGGTGTCATGCACTCTCAGAGAACGTGATGAGTTTAGGGAATCCTTTAAGCCTACTATCCCTTTTCCAGTTTCAGATTTTCTTCAACTCTTTCTAGGATAACTAGAGTCCAGAGATCACTGGTTTGTCATGGTATCACTACTCTAAAGATTTGAGAACAGTTGGAAAATAGGAGAGGCTGCTAACTTACTTGCAAATAAAGCTTTGCAAGGTTGGGAATTTACGACCTTACCAGTAGAGTATTAACCACACACATCACTTCTATTTACTTTTGTGGCCTTTGAAATGCTGTGATTTTTATTACCTAGCCAAATTTCCCAGGTCTGGAGAGGAAAGATCTGGGAGGGGCGGCAACAGAGGAGACAGAACAGCTGGAGAGGGGCTAAGGACGGATCACAGGTACAGATTCTTCTTCAACTCTGTCATTCTCATTACCATTTTGGACACACAGAGTAGCAAATCCAGTCACATGGTAGCAAATACCAGGCTTAGGCATGCATTAGCGTGGCAGGTCTGAATAAAGCTTTCCACACCTGTAGTTCTCATGCATTATTTATGCTTGTACCTCTGTTCTTACTCCTCTTAGAACTGCACTCAGTCTGAAAGAGTAAAGGGTGCACAGGAAATCCTCAACTCGTGGCCTAGTGCACTTAGAGAATATCACCTGCCAATTTGCTAACTGTGGTAACTGCAGCAATATTCTTGGGTAGCCTGTTTTCAGGGCATCTTTAATGGGAGGAGAGGCTATAAGGAGGCTGTTAGCCTTGGCTGTGCTGTTTAGAGTGCTGTCAGTGATCCTTGGCACAGATGCCCCTGCTGATTTCTTCCTGATTAGCCTGTTCTCATGTTCTTGCCTGGGTACGTCCGTGCTGCAGTAGAGAATTAAAATTCATAATCTCTGCTTGGGATCCCGAGGCTGTACTCTGTTCTGGAGCGCAGACGTCTTTTGTTTCCTAGCTTTGCCACTGAAAACAAATTTCTTGGCAATTTGGCTGATGGTTGGATGAGCAGCATGGATGTGAGAAAGAAAATGCTGGGAATGGGAGGTGGTCAGTTACAGTCTGTCTGACTCAGAGGATGAGGCTCCAGCTGCCTTGTAGATTACAAAGGACAATAGCCAGTGACTACTTGTCCTGAATCAGGAAACTGGAGAGGGTGGGAAAAACATCACTCTAAGCAAAAAGACAATCTGAATTAGATCCCTGAAGTCATGTTAGCTGTGATCCCTGCCATTGTCCTCATGAAATCAGCTGATGCTCCCTCCCCCAGCCCCATTGCTTTCTACCGCTGTGTTCGTATGTGTCTGACACGGGGTTGGCATGTGAATTTTTACTAACCAAAGACTGGCAGTGATTCATTTCAAGTATGAGGATACATTTCTTAGAGCTCCCAGGTGCAGTGACTCAAGGACATGATGGGGACTAGAAGAGTTAACTCAACCAGGATGGGAAAAACTGGAGGAGGTGAGCAGCTGGTCGAAAAAGTTGGCCTTTGGCATGTTCGATAAGCTTTGTTCTAGGGAAGGAAGGAGAGAGTGTCAGGAGAGAATGGTAGCAGGGAAGAGGCACCTGAGTGACGTAAAGGTGTATCCTAGTGGTGGCCTGCATTCAGAAACAGATAGTACACATAAATACAAGCTTCAGGCCCCTCCAAGGTGACAAGGATTCAGAGAAAGGACTCCATAGGTCCCAGACCTGGAGGAACTGTCTTGCTAAACAAGTTATCAAGGTACAGCATTAGATATTAGGGGAATAAGATAGGACATAGAAGATGGGATGGCTGGAGTTCAACTTTACGATCTAGATCAAAAGACCCTTTAGGGTAAATACCATACATTATATAAAGTAGGTTCTAAGTAAATATTTGTTGAAAAGGTGAATGAACTTGAACAGCATTTGTTGATGCTGAAAATAGACTCAGATGTAGTCTATCAGCAAGTATAATTTAATGCTTATGCTTAGTGAGTTGACTTAGTTTTTCCCAGCACTCCCCTGCCCCCTCTCTGACTTATGGGCAACTTTAGTCACCTGGGGACAAGGCTGAGCCAGGTTGGGGGAGGCGCCGGCTCGTGTCTCATCAAGTGGTTCTGGTTGGGTGGGAAAGAAATACACAGAAAACAGAGGTTCCTCCAGCACAGTGCTGACGATTTTCAAATATGGACTACTTTTCTGTTTGTAGACGCAGGGAATTTATACTTTAATTTGTTCTCAGAGCATTTGAGGAAACAGTCCATAGTATGTACAACATAACCCGATGTGATAGAAACAGCTGACAGTGTTGGCCATTGCAGTCAGTGTGGATGGGCTGGTCCACTCTTGTTAATCGCTCATGGGGGGATGGTGCTTTTTGCGAGTATGATTGCATTTACGATGTTTGCCCTGGGAAGGTCCATGGATCTTGTTTCGCAAGTCTGTGCTTTGAGTCACATTTAATCGCAATAATTTTTCCTGCAAACACCAACCAGAGAGCTCAGCCTAGAGTACTACCTAAGTTATGTGGATTTTGAAACTCTGGTTTTATTTTATAAGCATTAATGAATCAAAAGAGCAATATTCAACCCCTTCTTTTTTTTTTTTTTTGAATCTGTCCAAGCCACTAATAAGTTTTTACATCAGAAATTTTGTAAAATATTGAACCTCTAGACTTTGGAGGCTGAAATAATAAAAAGCTCTACCCTAAAATATTTTCCCACTCAATGTAATATTCATTTGTGTTGTAGGACATATTTATGGAGGCAAATCAAATTACTGCGTGATCACTAAATGTGTCATGCGAGGGTGTTGAGTATGTTTTGAGTGCGTGTGCACATATATGAGTGTGCAGAGTTCTGTCACAGGATGAATTTATGACAGCACACTGTCTCTGAGTAGGACCATCCTGCCACCTGAGACAGAATCACCTAAGGTGCTGGTGAAAATAGTTTTTTTGGCTACCTCTTCCCAGTCAGAATTTCTTGAGGCTAGAGTGAGGGAACCTCTGTTTTAAACAAGCATGTGCCTGCCACCTACAATTCTGATACACAGGGGATACAAGGTTAAACCATGATTTTTTGGGGCCATATATGATTAGCACCAAGTGAATAAGAAGTGAGAAGAGAAAGGTCCTCAGAGATGGTGCTTGGGGTGTTGAGAAACTTTAATAGACAGTATGGAATTTGAATTTTTCTTGGTGCTGAAGCAGAAGATGGACATTATATGCATAAAGAATGGCTTAAAAGGTAGGATTTAAAAGAAAGTAAATAGATCTGTTCCTTCAAGAGTGAAGGCTTTGTTTGACCTAGGGCAGTAGAAGAAGATACTTGGATAGATGAGGCAACTTATAATGAGGGGCTTCTGAGAGAAATTGATTGGTGTTGAGGTGGTGGGCGGGAAGGAGACTGGGTTGTAACACCACTGGGAGTAACATGCGCCACTTTGGCCCCTAGAGATTTCCTTCCTCTTTCCCACCTGCCAGAAAATGACATAGGCATGGCCCCCCAGTATTTTGGACCAGAAAAACTAACCACTTGATTATAGGAGGAAAACAATCTGAGAGAAATACATTTGTTTTTGTACTATTTGCTTAGTATGAAGAGATCTGGACAGAGATTAGGGTGTCTAGATACCATATTTCCAATACAAAGACATCTTTGTTTCTACTGTTCTCTGGTGTGAACCTAATCTTAGACTAATATCGAAATTTCACCGTAAAGCTCATTTTTACAAATACCAATGTGAGATTCACACTGTGCATGTGCATCATATTTGTTAGCATCTTTTAGATCAGCTCTCCTAAGCCTTCCTCTTATCCCATTCTCTACAGCCAGCCGGCCTAGTTATGAGAACTGAGAATGGAATTTTAGTAAATTGCATTTCCATCCTTTTCCTCTCATTTGATGCTCAAATGAACCCTATGAGATAAATGAAATCGACAGGCCTTGTCAGAACATTTAAGCTGACAACCCGAGTAGGGGAGAAGTTAGGCCATGTGCTCAGGGTCCAGCTGAGCTAAGACAGGGAGGAGTCAGGCCAGGCTTCACCTCGGGATTCCCAGGCCAGTGCTTCTCCACTTTATACTCCATGCCTCCTTGGGACAGACCTGCTGATTGCTTTTCTGGATCTCAAGTGTAAAGCCTCTAGACTGCTGGAAACAGTGATGATTGTGTTTCCAGTCATAGATTTCTCACAAAATGCAGAGTTAGAACATTCTTTGGACTTTTGTCCTAGGATTAGGTCCATCAAAAAAAAATAATTATTATAGGAAATACTGAACACTTATAACTGTTTTTCTAATCACCTTATACATATTGACTTATTTAATCCTCATGTTAACCTCATGAAGTTAAGAACTATTTCTATCCCCATTTTAGAGATAAACAGAAGCCCAGGGTTCATAAGTAAGACTTAACATTGCACAGGAGGCAAGGAATGTAAAGAGAAACAAAAAAGTTGTTTGGGGCTGTCTAGTTAACATTTATCTGGGATAAAATGTTGCTAATATTGAGCACTCAATGGGCCTTTCCTCCTCTTGTGTGACTCCCAAATGTACTGTCTGTCTTCTGAGAGGCTGATTGTGGTACCTAACTCGTAGGACAGGCTGATGATTGCAAAGTAGATGATTTTTAGTGGGTTTAGAGATTTCTGATTGAATATACTTCTGATAGTTGCAGGGTTACATGTTTTATGGTTTTTTTTTTTTTATTTTTTATTTAGTAATTTCCACATACAAGGCATTTGGGGCATATATAGGATTCTAAATCACAGATCCTAAAAAGCTTATCATAACATTTTTAATATATATGTTAGAGGGCTAAAAATAAGGAAAGAGATTGAAACTTTCCAGGGAATAATTTCTTTTCCATTAAAAATAAAATTTCAACCATTTGGAAGTGATATTACTATTCCATGTCTTAGTAGAATTGAGTTCCCTCTTTATCTCATCGTCTCTGAGTTCATTTGTTTTTTTTCCTCCAGATTGAGCTCAAACCAGTTAAAATAAACATTTTGCTGGTTTGTTTTCTTAATCAATTGGCTAACTTGTATGGAAGTCCTCTTGTCTGTGCTGTACCCTGCAGTCGGTGAGCATTGTGATACAAAGGAGGTTTGAAACATGGCGCCCACCATCATGGAAGGTAAAGCATAGATGGGAATGCAGGTCTCTCATGTTCAGCATCTTCTTCTTTCACCCCCCCCCCCAATGTGGACTCTGTCCTCATATCTTTCAGTTCTCTGAATTTTTCTCTTCCTTCCCATCAGCTACTTACAGAATTATACTGTCTTCCCAGCTATTTTACTAGTTTCTTGTTATACCCTTAGTCTGCAATCTGGTCTAGTCTTCTTCCATTTATTACTTCTCAATGGCTCTCCATTGCCCTGGCTAAAGGTCCTGGTAGAGATGGGCAAGGGATTCTTCATCTTCTGGCCTCTGCCCATATTCCTGGCCTGTCTGCCACTTCCCTGGCACTGTTTTTGCCCCTTTGTGTCTCTGTGCCATGGTGCTCACATCACAACATGGCGCCTTTGCCCTTTGTGCACTGCCACTGTGAAGTCATCTGCAGTCTCCTCCTCGACCCAGAAAGGATTGCATCTCATTGCATTGTAATTCTTGTCTGCCTATTCCCTGTACCAGACTTGGAGTAAACTGCTTCAAGCCTAAGATGACATCTTCTCTATACCCTCAATCCCCCACACGTTGGCACAGAGTAAGTAATCATTAGGTAATGTTTAAGTGAAAGCATGGGCATGATTTTGTGTTTCAACTAAAGATAATTCAAAAGACACAATACTGGACTCCAGGAACCCAGAGGGCATCAATTGTTCCTTTCCTCTCTGTTGCACCCTCAATTCTTGGCTCGAGACCTGGCACAGAGTATGCTTGATTGGTATTTGTTGCATGCAGACAAGAAGGAAGGTCAGCAAGGACTGCTACAGCAAGGACAGCAAGTAGCAAAGAACTTGATTCGAACCCTGAACCTGGAAGAATAAGTAGGGCTTTTGAAGGGCACCGTGCAGTAAAGGCATTCCAAGGATGGTAATTGCTTGGAGCAGATAATTTGGGAAAATGAGGAGTTTGTCTTTATAGGAATTGAATTATTATTTTTCCCCTTTGAATGGTGGGTACGTTTATAGTGCAGACGAGAAAATACCATGAGCTTTTTTTTTTGATTGAAGGAAGAAAATTATATCCATAAAAGTTTTCAACTGTCTTTGTCAACTGCAAGGAGCAATAAGTTGTTAAGTATGTTGTGTTCTGGCATCATTAATGGACAAGCAGTATGTTGGTTGATATGAGTATCTCTTAATGAAGGTTGCTTAGAAGCTCACAATCTGCAAGGACATTTTTGGGATCTGACATCAAGAATTGAGGAAGTTGAGGAAGTTCCTATTATCAAGTAAAGCCAGGAGGAGCTGTGAAAGAGAGAAAGATTGGAACAGAAAGCAGAAAGAGTCGATGTTAGATCTCTGTGTTCTGGTGATTTTTGTCAAATGAAATCCTTTACCTAAGTTATTTCAATTAGGTAGCAATTGTGATGGTTCCTTGCACTGCTATGAACTGGGCTGTTGTAAGTGTGTTCTCATTGGGGGTTAGGGTGTATTATCGGGAATCCCATCACATTTTATGACCAGTGCCGCTGACAGTAAGAGTCCCCTTGGATTCTGCAGTTTGAATTGAAGATAGCACCTATCATTTGGGTTTTCTGGACTTAAGAGGAATTCACAAAACTGACGTTTCAAATACATCATGTTTTTGAAACACTCTCACACTCACACTAAACAATGGTGCTGACGATGGACTCTGAGATGAATTTTAAATCTGACGACTAGGATATGCAAGCAAGCCTGACTTTTGTGAAGTGACATCACTAATTCCTCTAGGACTGGGGCATTTATATGAGAGTTCGCCAGGCCACACTTAATTATGAGGTGAAATAACACTTGTGATTTTACTTGCATCTGTGCTGGCAGCAGAATAGGAAATCCAAATTATGGGAAAAACTGTCGGGCTACCCACAATAATGTTGTGATGAAAATGAGGCGCCTGGGTGGCTCATTCATTAAGTGTCTGCCTTCGGCTTGGGGCATGATCCCAGGGGCCTGGGATCAAGCCCCGCATCGGGCTCCCTGCTCCGTGGGGAGCCTGCTTCTCCCTCCCCCACTCCCCTTGCTTGTATTCCCTCTCTCGCTGTGTCTCTCTCTGTCAAATAAATAACATCTTCAAAAAAAAAAAGAAAAAGAAAATGAAATGAAACTCAGAAATGTTGAAATAGCAAATGTACAAAAAAAAAAAAAAAAAAGAATTCACCTGATGCTCCCTCTAAGTTTTATCCATGGGAGAATCTAGGCGATAGAAACATACCTGAAATACTTGAAAGAAAATGTCTGACTTTAGTTAGGCTTCCTTTAAAAATGCTTAAAATTGGGGCACCTGGGTGGCTCAGATGGTTAAGCGTCTGCCTTTGGCTCAGGTCATGATCCCAGGGTCCTGGGATCGAGTTCCGCATCGGGCTCCCTGCTCCTTGGGAGCCTGCTTCTCCCTCTCCCTCTGCCTCTCTCCCTGCTCATGCTCTCTCTCTCTCTCTGTATCTCTGTGTCTCAAATGAATAAATAAAATCTTTAAAAAAAATGCTTAAAATTTTTTTCAATGTTTATTTTAACAATCCATGGAAGATTATCTTCAGGATTATTAAGAAAATTTAAAGAGCAATAATAGTTGTCATGAGTATATTTAGTACATAATGCTATTGACACATTGTCACGGTAAGGAATGGAGGTGAATACATAGGCTTTTTAGTAATGGCTAACATTTACTGAACAGTCACAATTTAGCAGATACTACTTTCAGTGTTTCCCAGGTACTAACTAACTTGATTTTCCAGCAAGTATGTGAAGTAGGTATTATTTTATTGAAACATAGAGATGTCAAGTGACGTGCCCTGGGTCACACAGCTGGTAAGTAGTGGAGTTGGGATTTGAACTTGGGCAGTCTCCAGTTCCTGTGTTTAATTACAATATAATTAACATACAGTGTTATATTAGTTTCAGGTGTACAATATAGTGATTCAACATTTCTGTACATAACTCAGTGCTCATCATGGTAAGTGTACTCTTAATCCCCATGAACTATTTCACCCATCCCCCCACCACCCTCCCCTCTGGTAACCATCTGTTTGTTCTCTAGAGTTAAGTCTGTTTTTCAGTTTGCCTCTTTTTTTCTTTATTCATATTTGGTTTGTTACTTAAATTCCACATATGGGTGAAATCATATGGTATTTGTCTTTCTCTGATTGACGTATTTCACTTAGCATTACACTCTCTACATCCATCCATGTTGTTGCAAATGGCAAGATTTAATTTTTTATGGCAGAGTAATACTCCATTATATATATGCCACATCTTCTTTATCCATTTGTCTATTGATGGACACTTGGATTACTTCCATACTTTGGCTATTGTAAATGATGCTGCAATGAATATAGGATATATTCTATCTTTACCTTTTTGAAGAACCTCCATACTGTTTTCCATAGTAGCTGCACCAGTTTGCATTCCCACCAACAGTGCATGAGGTTTCCTTTTGCTCCACATCCTTGCCAACGTTTGCTTCTTGGTTCCTGTGCTTTTAAACGCGAAAATATAGTGCTCTGTGTTTGCAATTGAGAGTATAATCTTTGTAGTACACAACCTCTGCTTCCAGATTTATTCAAAAGGCAAAGGCACAGCCAGTAGATGACTCCAAAAGATTCTGTAATTTCAGTATCTGCCTCAAAGGCAGCAAGATCAAGCTTGTTAAAGTTTTTAAAGAAGGAGACCATTACTCAAGTCGCTCTGATGTCTTGGTCAGCTTCATAAGCGAACCAAAACCTAACCCAGAGTCAATACACTTGAATATGAGAAAGTGAAACTTAAGAACAGCCATTTACAAACAGCTAACTGGACCTGGCCAAATAAAGCAACTGCTTAAGTTATAAGCAATCAAATAATTTCTTTGTTTTGCTTCCACATGTTCACTATAAAACCTTGCCCCTAGTTCTTGTTGGTAGAGTGCTCCTAGCCACTTTCAGTTTGAAGCTGCCTGATTTCAGTTGATGCTTGCTCAAATAATCTTTTCAAAATTTTAATTTGCCTCAGTTTACCTTATATTAGGCTTCAACAATGACTGAGGTTTCATTACTTGCAGAATTCAGCAAATTGTATCTCAGCATTCACCGATTAAAGTTATGGTCTTGGTGTTAATCGATTGGCTGGTTTGTATGCTTAAAATTCAATATTGATATTTACAAGCAGGCACACTGGCTTTGATTAATTGCTGAATTTAATTCAGCATAGAGCACTTCTGATTCTGTAATCAGCATTGCTGATTTAATAATCAAGTACTCCTGTTTCCCAGATAATGACATGAGGTACCCAAAATGACAATTTGAAGACTGATACATTTCTTTTCAACCGAACTATAAAGTTGTTCTAAAAAGAGATTCCCTCCTGTCTCTTGCTATCTTTTCCTTTTTTCATTTTCTTCACAAAAATTGTATTAAATGCTTGCCGGGTGCCAGAGCTGTACAGAATGATAGGGCTACACAAAGAACATGAACAGGAAGGTTGCAGTCTCCCCCCTGTATTGTAAGTTCTGTGAGGTTTACAGAACAACAACAAGAAAGGACAACTTCCTAAACAACAATTTTTCAGTTGGGTTGAAAATGTTTACAGAAATATCCAAATTTTAACTCTTTACATAACCACTTACATACTCCTACATCCAGTTTAATCAGAGAAATTATGGTGGTATAAGTTTAAATTAGTGAAAAGTATGAATTAGAAATGCTTTCTTTATTTTATTATAGTAAACCCATGTCATGGCTTTAGTCAGCTGGTGCTGCTCTCACAGAAATATCATAGCCTGGGTGACTTAACAGCGTAACTTTATTTCTCATGGTTCTGGAGACTGGAAGTCTAAGCTGAGCATGTCCACGAGATCGCGTTCTGGGAGGGCCCTTTTCTTGACTGGTGTCTCCTTACATGATGGAGGGAGAGAAGAATGATCCTCGTGTTTTTTCTTATAAGGGCAGTAATCCCATTCATGAGGGCTCACCCCTCATGACCCAATTACTGCTCAAAGGCCCTACCTCCAAATGCCCTCGCTAGGGCTTCACCATAGGGATTTGAGTGAACATGAACATGCGATCCATAGCATGACCCATACTGTTTCTAGCTGGAGATCTGCCAGGTATACTGAAATTTCAAGTAAGCGTGTTTGCCACCTGGTTAGGCAAAGATATTTATTGAATATCAACTATGTACCAAGCCCAGCCTGGGTGCTGAGTTACAGCAGTGAGCAAGATGTAACTCCTGTCCTTCTGGACAAGATGTTATAGTGGGATACTGCTAGACTCAATGAGATTATTGTCCGAAAGGGCATACAGTTTTCCTTTCCCAGCTTTCTTATGTTACAAAGACATTTTGCCTAGTTCGGGTTGATTGAAAATTTAAAATGAATGGTTTTGCTAGATTCAAAATTTATGTAACTCTTTTAATAATACAGATTTTTAAGCTGGAGATAAGGTTAAGAATTTCTAAAAAATTCTTAAACTGTAGCCCAAACCAGAGAAATCTGGTGGGTTATCTTTATAATTTACTTCCTGTGCTTTCCATAGAAGAAATTGGAGTCTTTGTAACAATGAGGAAAGAAAGGCCTTTCTGAGAACAGCCTTGATGACATCACTGTCAATAGCAAACAATTAAGTATCTTTAGGAAGTACATTTTCTATGAGTCACTCCCATCCTGAAGTTCATTCACTCCCAGATCATCCTGTTTTTATTTTTGTAGTGCGACTGGATATTTAAGGAGGACCTTTGATGACCTGGCCGTTTGACCCCAGCCCAGACCATCTGGAGCATATCTTGACATGTCCCTGAACCTAGTCACGAGAAGCCAATGTAGTTCAACATTTTCAGACTTTTTTTTTTTCCCCCAGCAAGACTTTTTTTTTTTTTTTAAGACTTTATTTTTTGGAGAAGTTTTAGATTTACAACAAAATTGAGAAGAAGGTACAGAGTTTTCCCATTTACCCCCTGCCCCAACACATACATAGCCTCCCTCATTATAAACATCCCTCACCAGAGTGGCACATTGGTTACAAACGCTGAACCCACACTGACACATCATAATCACCAAAGTCCATAGTTTACTTTAGGGTTCATTCTTGGGGTAGTACATTCTGAGGGTTTGGACAAAAGTAGAATGACAGATATCTACCTTTATGATATCATAGAGGTTGTTCTCACTGCCCTAAAAATCCTATGCTCTGCCTCCTCATCCTCCCACCCCACCCCTGGCAACCACTGATCTTATTACTGCCTTTATTGTTTTGCCTTTTCCAGAATGTCCTATAATTGGAATCATACAGTATGTAGCATTTCAGATGGGCTTCTTTCACTTAGCAATATGCATTTAAGATTCCTCCATGTCTTTTTAAGACTTGATAGCTCATTTCTTGTTAGCACTGGGTATTATTTCATTGTCTGGGTGTGCCACACTTGATTCATTCACTTACTGAAGGACATCTTGGCTACTTCCACAAGAGAGAGATTTATGTTCATCAGAATGTTCCTCTTCTGAAGCCCACTCTTTAAGCTGTCTATACCTCTGTAAAAAGAACTTCCCCTTACCCCTCATCCCTACTTTTAAACTAAAATGGAGGGCAATGTTGGGGGATCTCTCATCAATAGATTATTGAAAGGTTCTGGATTCAGCCAATGTCATTTTAGGGAGGGGATTTTATTTAGGGCACTGTGGAACTGTGAAGATCTACTTAAGATGGGATTTAGCAAGACTGAGCTTTCTTTTGGACTCAAAAAGACCTAGGTTCAAATCTTGGCTGTGCTACTTTTTAGCTGTGTGAACATTGCTGTGGGGTGAGGAGACTAGAATTCTCTGACCCTCAGTTTCCCTCAACTGGAAAAGTGAACTTAATAATGCCCACTGTATTTTTTGTAAGGTTCTCTCTCTGTTGATACTAACATTTACTGAAAGCAAAGTGGGGCCTTCAGCCCAAATGGCATTTATTCGTGAGCAAGAGGAAAGAGAACTTGTGTGTGGTTATTGGATGTCTACTGAGCCCAGTCCTTTGGCAGATCCATGTCACGTACTGTCTCATTTAATCTGTACACGTGTATTTTGCACCCCAAAGACAGCTGCTTTGGCTTCGGAGTCACACAGACTTGAGACAGAATCCTAGCCTTGCAACTTACAGGCTGTTTCAGGGAGGGCGAGAAGGATGTACCTTTGGGAAGACTGAGGGGACGAAGACCAAAGTCTTCTCCAGAAACCAGAACTTCCTTTTGGAGGTGGAAAGGAAAGGTGGATTCCCCAGCTTCCAAAGTTCCAAACTGTCAACTGGACCTTAAGGCTGCTTTCTCCAGAAATTGGGAAACTATTATTCATATGATAATTTTGTGCTTAGAGTTAATAAGATTCATTTTGGTCAGATGGGGACCTAGGCATTCCTTCTATGGAAAAAAATAAAGAGAAAACATAACATACAAACTTAGGTAACAAAACATTTTCATAGGAAAATAACTGCAGTGTAAGATTTTAGGTTTTATTTCTTGCCCTAGCACTATTCAGAAAAAAATACATGGTTTATGCCGTGAGTCCTTAAAATGGTTAAAATTAAATTTTTCTTAAGATCAGACTCCGCTCTTAAATCTGATAGGTGGCTCCACAGATCACAGCAGTTTTGTAAATATGTTTTATGAGCCTCAGCTTATGGCATAGTGACACCGCCAGCTTAATTATCACAAAAGCTTCACAGACCCTAGTTGGCATTACATGCTTGGTTTCTAAAATATTTTATGGTATCATGATAGCTTGCTTGATGCCACAGTGTAAAATATTGCTCAGAAAGTAATAGTGATGCTGATGTGAGAGGTGGCGAGATTGTGACATCTGGGTAACAACAGAGGTGATTTTGGAATGTTGAGATGATTTGGTGAACTGGGGAAATGCGTCTCCTTGTTAATGGTTCATCTTTCGATGGTCCCATTCAGACAAGAGCTTCAAGAAGGATTTAAACACATAAGCTATGGTGTACCCTGGCGTGAAAGGTTGGCATTGACTCTGACCATCATGCTGGCTGAGGGCCCAAAGGATGGCGATGGGGTTTGAGGCTGGCTTGACTGCACCACATCCACCATAGGCTGGATGTCAGCCCCATGCCTAGACTTGATGGTTGCTGCTTAAGGGGTTATAACATAATGTGTACTTTGCCTAAGAGAGAAAAATACTGTTTTTCTTTCTCCTTCAGTTTTTGGCCCTCTGAACATTTTTGTACAGGGCCCTGGAGGAGTCACAGTATTCACACCATCAACTTTTGCCTCGTTTTATCCCACCTGACATAGGAAAAACCAGAGGCTCTAAGAAATTACATACTCCTGGTCCCATCCAACTGTGACAGGGCAGGGTCATTTGCTGTCTCTGGGTCCAGCCACTGTTTAACCCATACTTCCCGTCTTGGGGGAGACAGAGGCATGCCTTGGGTGAAGTGTCATGGCCATGTCCACTGGTGTCGCTGGCTGTCGAGCAGTGTTTGCTTATTTTGACAAAGGTGGTGGGGTGGTGGGCTGTCCCCCG
This sequence comes from Halichoerus grypus, assembly GCF_964656455.1. Classification (NCBI taxonomy): domain Eukaryota; kingdom Metazoa; phylum Chordata; class Mammalia; order Carnivora; family Phocidae; genus Halichoerus; species Halichoerus grypus. The sequence goes on along the minus strand of NC_135721.1, from coordinate 63,295,114 downwards.
ATACAAGAAGGTTTCTGATGGACCAAGGACAGGGTTAGGATCCTGAGGAGGTTAACCCATGTTCTTGCTGGAATCTAGCTTTCTGTTATTCCTGTCAACTGCTGCAACCAGAAGCAACAAGAAATCCCAGTGTTTGTCTAGGATGCACAAAAATCTCAGAATAATTCTTTTTAGTCAAAATGGCTTTCCTCTATTCTAAGTTATAGCAAGGCCTTTGCAAAGTTGGACCACAGTGATGATTCTACATTGAGAACTAAATCAATGCAAACAGACCAATCAAGCTCACAAAAAAAAAATAGATCTGCTTCAACTTTATTTTATTGGATCATCTGAGAATGTTCTCAATTGATTTCACATTCCCTGGGCTTAGTATTATTCTGATTACTATTTTTTTAAGTCTTTATGTGGCTGCCTCTGGGAATGCCCATTTAAGAATTGCCCCTGTGATGGAAAAAGGGAAAAAAAAGGGGGGGATTTCTATTGTCACAGCTGTCCCTTTAACATCTGTGTAAGGATATAGCCCTCTGAGCCATTGAGAAAAAGAAGCAGCCAGGAATTCTTCCAGGAAGCAAAATGGAAGCAAGGTTGTGTAGACAACTGCATATGCTTTTCAGGAAGAGAGGATTAGTTCTGTTTGATTTCCCACTTCCGGTTTGTAGGTCTGAAGAGACTGAAAATGAGACTGCTGAATCCCTACTCCTCCCACAGCTTGAGCCTTTGGTCTCTCTCCTGAATTCAGATCTTCCAGGAACTCGTGATCCTTGCAATGCTGGTGACTTTCAGGAAGAAAATGTAAAATCAGAACTTTTCCACCCAAATCTCCTGTAAGTTAAGTGGCAGTGTTCTTAACCATTTCCATGGATACATTACTGTTATGGGCTGGTGTTTTGACTTAAAACATAGGAAGGAAAGAATAATTTTGATTTAGATTTTGTTTCAGTTCCTAAAATTCTTCAGAATTCTTGGTAATCTCTGGTGATGAGGTTGAGGGGAAGAGAAAGAAAGAGAATACAAACTTGAATATCCCAAACTCTAGAGTCAGTCACTGGGGACAACCTTCCTCTTTGACTGCTTCCTATTTTTCTCCTCTCCTCATTCACACTGCATAATTCATACCTTTCCTCGGGTCTCAATGCCTTTCTCCATGTGACAGTTGTCATCAGTGCTTAAACATAAGATGTTGGTGTTTTGTGGCTTTTAGCAATTTTGGTGAGAGTTGCTTCCAGACTGCTCCTAAAAGCTCAACCTAATCTCTTAATCATTGTGGTTGTGCTTGTTTTTACTGACTTTGCACTAAAGGGAAGGTAACTAACATTCAGTGAGACTCTGTCAGAAGCTTTTGTGTGAATACAATTTATCTTTACAGTAATTCCAAAAATGTAGCAGTACAATTTCCCTTTTGGAGGTGAAAACCAGATCTGAAGGCTGTGTGACTCGCTCAAGTTCTCAGAGCTGGTGCAAGGCGGAGCAGGGAGCCCAGCATCCCTGGTGCTCTCACGCCTGGCTTCTCTGAGGGTAGTCCACAGAGTCGCAGCAAGACTGCCAGCCCAGCCCAGAACCACTGAACCAAAATATGTGCAAGGAGATCCATAAGTGACTGAATGCACATTAATATTCGAGAAGCATGGCTTCACTCAGAAGGTGAACTAAACTGGAAACTGAAGTAGATAACAGAGTTTCAGGGATACTTGCTTCCTGGTAGCACTGTGTGTTTAGGTGTGATGTTGGGCATCTGGTTTTCTAGCTCTGACTGAAGCAAGAGGTTGGGGAAAATGAAGAATAATGTTGCAGTAATGGTGATCTCCAGACTAATTTTGGAGGTGTAGAAACACCACCATCACTATTATTATCAGTAGTAAATACCTGCCAAGCACTTTTTTCTTGAACGACCGCTCTCTGTTGATGAAATTATTTATTTATTTATTTATTTATTTATTTATTTATTTATTTTAAAGATTATTTATTTATTTATTTGAGAGAGAGAGAATGAGAGACAGCATGAGAGGGAGGACGGTCAGAGGGAGAAGCAGACTCCCTGCCGAGCAGGGAGCCCGATGCGGGACTCGATCCTGGGACTCCAGGATCATGACCTGAGCCGAAGGCAGTCGCTTAACCAACTGAGCCACCCAGGCGCCCTGTTGATGAAATTATTTAGAAAGCCTCTGTTTGTCATGAGACATGGTTCAGGAGAAAATGGGGGCCTAAGTCAGAATTTCTTGGATTATGTTCAAACACCTGGAGACCATGCCAAAAAGGCAAAAAAAAAAAAAAAAAAAATCATTGATAATTGTTTAATGTTGACTATAGTTACAGTAGGTTGGGTTTGAATTTATAACATAATAGGGTTGTATTTTGTGATGTGGGTACAATTTATAATGCATTAGGGCCCTTTGAATCTATGTGTACCATGCACGATACCCATATCATAGGGTTTGAAGAATAACTTTAGTACTTTCCATGATTGTAAAGACGATAATATCTTTGCATTTATAAGATTGTAAATCATATTTGCAATAGCTGTAATACTGAATCCTTGGTCAGAAACAAACACCCAATTATAGTATAGTCTCAGTGGGAAAGATGATTTACTTTAGGAGTGTCCACTTCACAAAGTGATTTTAAGGATTTTAAGGTCACAAAAGGAAATACTATCTGCACAGCACTTTAATTTTAACGTTTATTTGATATTGAGTGCCTTCTATGTACTAATTACATTCATCTCAAATTTTGAAAATCTGATGATACGCACACGTCCTGAAACTGAGTCAATGTATTATTTCTGAAGTATTGTATTAAAAAGGATAGACTTGTTAGCCTGTGGTTTGATTCTGAAATACAGAAGCATGTTAGCTAAGTGTGTAGAGCTCTTTATGCTTCTAAAATGCTTCCTCTCTCCCATCTTATTTAAGCCTCACATGCATTAGCTGTTAACATGCCCATTTTAAGGAAGGATGGGTGAATCAGATGATCTTACTGCCCTTTGCATTCTGAAAGTCTTTTATTATCATAGATGAGGGATTGTCATTATTGCTCGGAACATTCATGGCTGTTATTGTTTGTATGAGCCAGTTGGCAATTAATCATGTTCCCTTGTGTGAAAACTTTGTCTTCTATTTTGATTTTAATAGCCATTTGAAGCATATTTATCTTTTTATACGTATCGGCTTTATTTTTCTAACTAGCCTGTGCAAGTCTCGTGTGTGTTCTATTTCTTTATATTCCTTATATTACCTGGCACATCATAGGCCATCAATAACGTTTAATGAATCTGAAGCGAGAATAAGGAGGACTGATCTCCTGATTTGCATCCTCGTTTGCTTCCTTTCCTGGGCAGGGTTTTGTTCTTGAGGCCAGACAAGGCTAGCGCTGCTGTCTTTCCCTTCCAGGCTCTCACTTTAAGGCATGGAGTCGCCCAGCAGACCATGATGCAACAAAGAGGATTTGGAGCCCACTCTTCTCCGTTTTGCCAAACATTCACTGCTCTGATAAATCATCTATTGGCTAAGCTAACTTTGGGGAATCATCTGTGGACTTTAATTCTATTTGCTGGGCCCATCTGGTTGCCATGGATACTTGCTGTGGCAGAAGGTGGTCCTACAAGCATTGTACAGGATGTTGCCTGTGGCAACAAATAGCTCAGTGGGTGGGCGGACTGGCCACAGAGGAACAGGGATGGAATGTGAGTACTAGATACTCACAGGGAGGGCGGGGACTTTGGTTGGATGGACTCAGCAGAGGCCCCGGGGTAGAGGGGGCATTCTAGGCAGGTAGTTAGGGCTGGGCCTGTGAAGGGAGTGTGTGGTATCAGGAGATGGTGTTGCTGCAAGCAGTGATCATTATTGAAGAGGTCCATTAAGGGCAGCAGGTGGGTTTTGGCTGGTGATCAGCCACGTCGTGATGGGGATTCTGGCGGCAGGTAATCTGCAGAGATACAGGTGAGCTGGCAGTTGGGATTGGATCAGGTATTAAGTAGAATAGATTAGGGACAGTAGACAAGGGCAGTCTTCAGTGAGCACGGGCATTTAGCCACGGAGGGAGGGGGAAGGCAGAGCCCCAGGATCCTAAGGAGAGGGGGTGGGGCTGAGGCACAGCTGCCTAACAGAATTGAACCTGTGGTCAGAGCTAGAGTTAGAAGCTGTGTGTTGCCATAGAAGAACGAGTACGGACCCGGAGTAGGAAAATCCTGAGTTCTGGTCCCTGCTCTTCCACATATAACCTTGCCATCTCAAGAAATTATTTTGCTTCTCTAGGTCTCCGTTTCCTCATCTGTAAAATGCAGAGGATGGGTTGATGTGCGTTTTCCAACCTATGACCTACATAGTGTTATCTTTTGTGAAAAACATTCTGTGTTAAAATAGTTTGGGGGAATGCTGTATGGTGTATCTCCCTCCAACATTGCCAATATATACAATGTTCCTTATTATCTTAAAGTAGCCAGTGATGACCTATGGTTGATTTTCATTTAGCCTAGTGATTCTCAAACTGACTGACCATGGAATGTCTTTTTCCCCGAGCAGCCATTGACCTGGTGAGGGGATCTATCGTTTGGAAACTCACGATTTGAGAAGGACTGGGCTCCATGGTTTCTCAGATGCCTGCCAGTGGAGCATACCCTCAAATATGTCTACCATTCATCCATGAGGCCGCTGATACACAAATGGCCTGTCCAGCTGGGTAGCCACACGTGGCTCTTTCCATTCAATTTTAACTTGGTTTTTCATTCTCTTTTTCCTCTTGAAAGTTATGGTGGGGACTCCACTGCTGTTAGGGATTTCCTGTCTCTGTTTCTCAGACCACAACACAGAGGAAGGGGTGTGGCGAGCGCCTGTAATTGTTCCTCGTTCCCTTCTCAGAGCCCTGGTGGTGGGCATAAAGTCAGCCTCCCCAGATCTGCTTCTCTTCCAGCCCCTTTAACTTCATCTCTTAGAAGCTTCTGGAAAACTTACCCCCACCCCATGCATTTCTGTCAGTGGGAAAGTGTTTTCCTCGTTCTAAACAATTGATTTACAAATAAGCTTCTGGAATTCTGCCCATCACCCCATGTCCCATGGGGTTGGCTGAGGTAATTCCTCAATACAATCTGTTCAAACATTCTGTCATCAAGAGTAGGAAAGAAATACTAATTGTTTTATCAGACTGCATTTTGCATAAATAACTTAAGAACAGCTTGACTTTTTTTTTTCCCCCAGCTGCCTTTTGGGATTTGGAAAATTTCATAAAATAAACGGTAGAAGTAAACGTGACTGTGTTTTAGTGATTGAATCTACTTATGGTGATGACTTTAAGACTGACAATATTTACTCAGGTAGCAAGCATTTATGCCATTTATACCACATGTCTAACATTGTACCAGGCACTGTGGAGTGTCAGTCAAGCTCCTGCCATCAAGGAATGTATGCAACTGAGGAGGTAAGACCACAGTAAGACCACCTTCTTTGAGGTGGCATGTGGATATGGGAAAATGAATGTGTGTAAACAGAGTAACTGCAGACAGAAAGAATAATAAATCCAGCTTCCCTGCTTGGGGTTAAATTGGAATTTTCCCAGCTTGGTGGGAATGGGCAGATTAGCCTGCTCGGTGATGGACTCAGTGTTGGGAGACCTGGGACCAGAATTGAATGGTGGCAGGGGAATGTGATATTAACAATTAAGTAATCATAATAATTAAACATTCCTGAGATGTATTTGTTAAAAGAACTTAGAGATTTGGATTGGTTGACTGCTAATGAGATTATAAATTTCAAGTAAAATAAATTTCAAATTTTCATTTGGAATCATTCTAAGAACTGTCCCGTGCCAAATTTGGTTTGGATAGCTTTATTTATTTATTTTTTTTAAAGATTTATTTGAGAGAGAGTGGGGGAAGGGGCAGAGGGAAGGAATATCCAAGCAGACTCCTGCTGAGGGCGGAGACTGATGTGGGGCTTGATCCCATGAGCCATGAGATCAAGACCTGAGCCAAATCCAAGAGCTTAACCTACTGAGCCACCCAGGTGCCCCTGGTTTGGGTAGCTTTTAACCATTAATCTTTGCCAGGACACTTATATGGTTATATGGACACTTAGCTTTTATAACCTGTTCTTGGATGTCAGGGACCAAATGATCCTATCACATCTCACATTTTTTTTCTCGTATATTTAGTTAGGCAAAGTCTTAGAATTGTAGTTCTGCTTTTAACTGTGTCCAAGGACCCACACAAAAGACCTTTGGTCCTATTGAATGCATAGCAAGATCAGTCCAGTGATTCACCTGAGTGTTTGGTTTTGGCTTTATTATTTACAAAAATTGAGAACTATCAGTGAAGCTAACTGGTCAATTCTTTTGAAGGTGTGGACCGGTTTGCATGTGTAGACACAGTCTGCGTACTTGACTTGGAAGGAGTCACTAACCTTTGCTAGATCCCATCCACCCTATCTGTTGAGTCATGATGATACTATTGTGGGGATAAAACAGAAAGTGTCCCGAAAGTACATAGTAAAGGGGTGTTCTGTTAAATATACTTTATCTGGATTTTGTTTTTCTTCAGTACAGACACATGGTTGACTGCCCATAAGTGTTTGTTAAATAAATGTGTGGTTAGAGGGTCCCATTTCTGTTTCAGGCAGTTATTCACAAAATGGCAAAGTGGTACTTTTCTATAGTAAACAGACATCATTGACATTAAATAAATTGGAAGTATTAATAGTTTTCAAAAGGTTTTTAAAATGTCTTTTTCTTTTTTGTCTGTCTTATCCATGGCTGGAAATCCATTCTTAAGCCAGAATTATAATTTTTTTTCTATTTTGTGTTCGAGTGGATTTTCTATTCAGAGGGCAAATTTTAGCTTTATGCATATCGGAAAATTAATTCAAGCTATCTAATAGAGTATAAGAGATGCACGTAGTAAATGGAAGATGGTAAAAGATTTTTCTTTTCCCGTTATTAAAAGCCTGTATTTCCCATAGCTAAGCCAGTTCAGCAAAGACGTGTAGGTACCAATTATGTAAGATTTTCCTTTGAAGCAGCAAACTTTAATTAAAATATATAGTTGCTATGGTTTCCGAGCCATCTATTTGAACAATTTATCTGTAAAGATATTTTCACAAAATAAATTCCATGTTAATTGGAGGTTTCCTTCAGTATGAAGGAGCACACACCTCCACCAGCAAGTAGCAGTTCAGAAAGTCTAAGCTGGTGTTGCTAGATGTAGCATTTCCCCCAAATCTTCTCTCCAAATGAAACATTATCACATTTTTTCATGAATATTAATGTTTGAATTAAGGCTGTCTATCTCGACTTGCAAAGCTAAGTGGGAAATTAAATACTTAGCCAAGCAACCCAGTTCATCTGTCCCCAGACTCTTCTTCTTCCTCATTAAGAGGAAATTCTACCTGAAATACTGGAGTTGTGCTCATAATAGGAAATGAGTTTTTCAGAAGGAACTTGAAAAGGGTGTTTGTTTCAAAGCCCCCAGCAGAGTAGTCTGACTGATGCTCTTAAACAGTCTTTGGAGTTTTAAACTTTTTAAAATCTCTGTCTCTGTTTACAAAAAGGAATTAAAATAATTTTTTAAATTCCAAGTGGTTTGTGGATCTTCTTACCTGTTGCTATGTAACCTCCAGTTCCTCTTTACCTCTTTATCCATATCACCTCCATCCTGAGTCCATGGTCCTTTTTTTTTTTTTTTTTTTATGATTTTATTTGTTCATTTGACAGAGAGCACGCACACTCATGAGCAGGGGGGAGCAGCAGAGGCAGAGGGAGAAGCAGACTCCCTGCTGGGCAGGGAGCCCTACTCAGGGCTCAGTCCCAGGACCCTGGGATCATGATCTGAGCTGAAGGCAGAACTTAACCCAATGAGCTACCCAGGCACCCCACCTGTGGCCTTTTGATGTGAAGATGGGGGATTATCCTATTACTTTCCTTTTTCTTTAACTGACTAGATCACCACAAAGTTTCTAGAATCTAATCCGTCTTCTTATTCTTCTAATGAAGACTGATGACTGCTGCGTAGGTCATCTACTGGCATGTTTGTATTGTCAGACCAGAGTGCTAGAGCAGTCTAATCTGCCACATCTGTACCTAAGAATATATCACTTTGTTTTTGTAAGAGTTTATTCATCTGAGAGAGAGAGAGCACACATGCACAAGTTGGTGGGGGCGGGGCAGGGGGAGTGGCCGGGAGGGGGGTAGAAAAGCAGACTCCCTGCTGAGCAGGGAGACCTACACAGGCTGGATTCCAGGACCCTGAGATCATGACCTGAGCCAAAGGCAGATGCTTAACCAACTGAGCCACCCAGATGCCCGAGGATACATCACTGCGAATAGAGGTGTATAGAATTTTAGAGCAGGGAGAGATCACATGACCCCCATGACCAAGCTGGTTTGAGGCAGATACAGACTTGCTGCTTAACAGTCTTCTTTCTAATTGTACTTTTTTTTATTATGTTATGTTAATCACCATACATTACATCATTAGTTTTTGATGTAGTGTTCCATGATTCATTGTTTGTGTATAACACCCAGTGCTCCATGCAGTATGTGCCCTCTTTAATACCCATCACCAGGTTAACCCATCCCCCCACCCCCTCTCCTCTAGAACCCTCAGTTTGTTTCTCATAGTCCATAGTCTCTCATGATTCATCTCCCCCTTTGATTTCCCCCCCTTCATTTTTCCCTTCCTGCTATCTTCTTTTTTTTTGTAAACATATAATGTATTATTTGTTTCAGAGGTACACGTCTGTGATTCAACAGTCTTACACAATTCACAGCGCTCACAATAGCACATACCCTCCCCAATGTCTATCACCCAGCCACCCCATCCCTCCCACCTCCCCCCACTCCAGCAACCCTCAGTTTGTTTCCTGAGATTAAGAATTCCTCATATCAGTGAGGTCATATGATACATGTCTTCCTCTGATTGACTTATTTCACTCAGCATAACACTCTCCAGTTCTACCCATGTTGTTGCAAATGGCAAGATTTCATTCCTTTTGATGGCTGCATAATATTTCATTATATATATATATATATATATATATATATATATATATATATACCACTTCTTTTTATCCATTCATCTGTCGATGGACATCTTGGCTCTTTCCATAGTTTGGCTATTGTGGACATGGCTGCTATAAACATTGGGGTGCATGTACCCCTTTGGATCCCTACATTTGTATCTTTGGGGTAAATACCCAGTAGTGCAATTGCTGGCTCGTATGGTAGCTCTATTTTCAGCTTTATGAGGAACCTCCATACTGTTTTGCAGAGTGGCTGCACCAGCTTGCATTCCCACCAACAGTGTAGGAGGGTTCCCCTTCACATCCCTGCCAACCTCTGTCGTTTCCTGACTTGTTAATTTTAGCCATTCTGACTGGTGTGAGGTGATATCTCATTGAGGTTTTGATTTGGATTTCCCTGATGCTGAGCAATGTTGAGCACTTTTTCATGTGTCTATTGGCCATTTGGATGTCATCTTTGGAAAAATGTCTGTTCATGTCTTCTGCCCATTTCTTGATTGGATCATTTGTTCTTTGGGTGTTGAGTTTAAGAAGTTCTTTATAGATTTTGGATACTAGCCCTTTATCTGATATGTCATTTGCAAATATCTTCTCCTATTCTGTCAGTTGTCTTTTGGTTTTGTTGACTGTTTCTTTTGCTGTGCAAAAGCTTTTTATCTTGATGACGTCCCAATAGTTTATTTTTGCCCTTGCTTCCCTTGCCTTTGGCGATGTTTCTAGGAAGAAGTTGCTGTGGCTGAGGTCGAAGAGGTTGCTGCCTGTGTTCTCCTTTAGGATGTTGATGGACTCCTGTCTCACATTTAGGTCTTTCAACCATTTGGAGTCTATTTTTGTGTGTGGTGTAAGGAAAAGGTCCAGTTTCATTCTTCTGCATGTGGCTGTCCAATTTTCCCAACACCATTTGTTGAAGAGACTCTCTTTTTTCCATTGGACATTCTTTCCTGCTTTGTTGAAGATGAGTTGACCATAGCGTTGAGGGTCCATTTCTGGGCTCTCTATTCTGTTCCATTGATCTATGTGTCTGTTTTTGCGCCAGTACCATACTGTCTTGATGATGACACCTTTGTAATAGAGCTTGAAGTCCGGAATTGTGATGCCACCAGCTTTGCTTTTCTTTTTCAACATTCCTCTGGCTATTCGGGGTCTTTTCTGGTTCCATACAAATTTTAGGATTATTTGTTTCATTTCTTTGAAAAAAGTGGATGGTATTTTGATAGGGATTGCATTAAATGTGTAGATTGCTCTAGGTAGCATTGACATCTTCACAATATTTGTTCTTCTAATCCATGAGGATGGAACATTTTTCCATTTCTTTGTGTCTTCCTCAGTTTCTTTCATGAGTATTTTATAGTTTTCTGAGTACAGAGCCTTTGCCTCTTTGGTTGGATTTATTCCTAGGTATCCTACGGTTTTGGGTGCCATTGTAAATGGGATCGACTCCTTAATTTCTCTTTCTTCTGTCTTGTTGTTGGTGTATAGGAATGCCACTGATTTCTGTGCATTGATTTTATATCCTGCCACTTTACTGAATTCCTGTATGAGTTCTAGCAGTTTTGGGGTGGAGTCTTTTGGGTTTTCCACATAAAGTATCATACCATCTGCAAAGGGTGAGAGTTTGACTTCTTTGCCGATTTGGATGCTTTTTATTTCTTTTTGTTGTCTGATTGCTGTGGCTAGGACTTCTAATACTATGTTGCATAGCAGTGGTGATAGTGGACATCTCTGCCATGTTCCTGACCTTAGGGGGAAAGCTCTCAGTTTTTCCTCATTGAGAATGATATTCGCTGTAGGTTTTTCATAGATGGCTTTTATGATTTTGAGGTATGTACCCTCTATCCCTATGCTCTGAAGAGTTTTGATCAAGAAAGGATGCTGTACTTTGCCAAATGCTTTTTCTGCATCTATTGAGAGGATCATGTGGTTCTTGTTCTTTCTTTTATTAATGTATTGTATCACATTGATTTGCAGTTGTTGAACCAACCTTGCAGCCCAGGGATAAATCCCACTTGCTCGTGGTGAGTAATCCTTTTAATGTACTGTTGGATCCTTTTGGCTAGTATTTTGGTGAGAATTTTTGCATCCGTGTTCATCAAGGATATTGGTCTGTAATCCTCCTTTTTGATGCGGTCTTTGTCTGGTTTTGGGATCAAGGTAATGGTGGCCTCATAAAATGAGTGTGGAAGTTTTCCTTCCATTTCTATTTTTTGGAACAGTTTCAGAAGAATAGGTATTAATTCTTCTTTAAAAGTTGTTAGAATTCCCCTGGGAAGCCATCTGGCCCTGGGCTTTTGTTTATTGGGAGATTTTTGATGACTGCTTCAATTTCCTTAGTGGTTATAAATCTGTTCAGGTTTTCTGTTTCTTCCTGGTTCAGTTTTGGGAGTTGATACATCTCTAGGAATGCATCCATTTTTTCCAGATTATCTAATTTGCTGGCATATAGTTGCTCATACTATGTTCTTATAATTGTTTGTATTTCTTTGGTGTTGGTTGTGATCTCTCCTCTTTCATTCATGATTTTATTTATTTGGGTCATTTCTCTTTTCTTTTTGATAAGTCTGGCCAGGGGTTTATCAATCTTATTAATTCTTTCAAAGAACTAGCTCCTAGTTCCGTTGATCTGTTCTACTATTCTTTTGGTTTCTATTTCATTGATTTCTGCTCTGATCTTTATGATTTCTCTTCTCCTGCTGGGTTTAGGCTTTATTTGCTGTTCTTTCTCCAGCTCCTTTAGGTGTAGGGTTAGGTTGTGTATTTGAAACCTTTCTTGTTTCTTGAGAAAGGCTTGTATTGCTATATACTTTCCTCTTAGGACTGCCTTTGCTGCGTCCCAAAGAATTTGAACAGTTGTGTTTTCATTTTCATTGGTTTCCATGAATTTTTTTAATTCTCCTTCAATTTCCTGGTTGACCCATTCATTCTTTAGTAGGATGCTCTTTAGCTTCCATGTATTTGAGTTCTTTCTGACTTTCCTCTTGTGACTGAGTTCTAGTTTCAAAGCATTGTGGTCTGAAAATAGGCAGGGAATGATCCCAACCTTTTGGTACTGGTTGAGACTTGATTTGTGATCTAGGATGTGATCTGTTCTGGAGAATGTTCCATGGGCACTAGAGAAGAATGTGTATAATGTTGCTTTGGGATGGGATATTCTGAATATATCTGTGAAGTCCATTTGGTCCAGTGTGTCATTTAAAGTCTTTATTTCCTTGTTGATCTTTTGCTTAGACGATCTGTCCATTTCAGTGAGGGGGGTGTTAAAGTCCTCCACTATTATTGTATGGTTGTCTATGTGTTTCTTTGCTTTTGTTATTAATTGGCTTATATAATTGGCTGCTCCCATGTTAGGGGCATAGATATTTACAATTGTTAGGTCTTCTTGTTGGATAGACCCTTTAAGTAGGATATAGTGTCCTTCCTCATCTCTTATTAAAGTCTTTGGTTTAAAATCTAATTTGTCTGATATAAGGATTGCCACCCAGCTTTCTTTTGGTGTCCATTAGCATGGTAAATGGTTTTCCACCCCTTCACTTTCAATCTGGGGGTGTCTTTCGGTCTAAAATGAGTCTCTTGCAGACAGCATATTGATGGGTCTTGTTTTTTTATCCAATCTGATAGCCTGTGTCTTTTGATTGGGGCATTTAGCCCATTTACATTCAGGGTAACTATTGAAAGATATGAATTTAGTGCCATTGTATTGCCTGTAGGGTGACTGTTACTGTATATTGTTTGTGTTACTTTCTGGTCTATGTTACTTTTAGGCCCTCTCTTTGCTTAGAGGACCCCTTTCAAGATTTCTTGTAGGGCTGGTTTCATGTGTGCAAATTCCTTTAGTTTTTGTTTGTCCTGGAAGCTTTTTATGTCTCTTTCTATTTTCAATTACAGCCTAGCTGTATATAGTATTCTTGGCTGCATATTTTTCTCATTTAGCGCTCTGAATATTACATGCCAGTCCTTTCTGGCCTGCCAGGTCTCTGTGGATAGGTCTGTTGCCAGTCTAATGTTTCTACCATTGTAGGTTACAGATCTCTTCTCCCGAGCTGCTTTCAGGATTTTCTCTTTGTCTCTGAGACTCGTAAGTTTAACTATTAGATGTCAGGGTGTTGACCTATTTTTATTGATTTTTGAGGGGGGTTCTCTGTGCCTCCCAGATTTTGATGCCTGTTTCCTTCCCCAAATTAGGGAAGTTCTCTGCTATAATTTGCTCCAATATACCTTCTGCCCCTCTCTCTCTTTCTTCTTCTTCTGAGATCCCAATTATTCTAATATTGTTTTGTCTTATGGTATCACTTATCTCTCGAATTCTGCCCTCGTGATCCAGTAGTTTATCTCTCTTTTCCTCAGCTTCTTTATTTTCCATCATTTGGTCTTCTATATCACTGATTCTCTATTCTCCCTCATTTATCCTAGCAGTTAGAGTCTCCATTTTTGATTGCACCTCATTAATAGCCTTTTTGATTTTCACTTGGTTAGATTTTAGTTCTTTTATTTCTCCAGAAAGCATTTCTCTAATATCTTCCATGCTTTTTTCAAGCCCAGCTAGTATCTTTATGATCATCATTCTGAACTCTAGTTCTGATATCTTACTAATGTCCGTATTGATTAGGTCCCTGGCAGTCGGTACTGCCTCTTGTTCTTTTTTTTTTGAGGTGATTTTTTCCATCTTGTCATTTTGTCCAGAGAGGAATAGATGAATGAGAGAACAAAATGCTAACAGGGTAACAATGACCCCAGAAAAATATACACTAAACAAATCAGAAGAGACCTGAAACCTGGGGGAAAGAAAGGGAAAGAATGGGGAAAAAAAAAAGAAAGAAAGAAAAGAAAAAGATAAAAACAAATAAACCAGAATATGATCAAATATGATCAGGCTGGTTCATAGATCAGTGTCACACACTAGGTTTTGGGCATATTTTGGTCTGTTAGAAGAAAGTGCCTCCCAAAATTTTAAAGAAAAAAATCTTATATATGTACAAAAATAAGGGTAAATATGATGAAGGGATGGAATATGACTGTAAAGATGAAAATTATAAAAGATTTTATAAAAGGAATTGATAAGAAGTTGGTTGAAAAAAGAAAGGATTTAAAAAAGAGAATGTGATCAGGCAGGATACTAGAACAAAGCCATACTCTAGAGATTTAGGGTATATTTTGGTCTGTTAGAAGAAACAGTATCCCAAAATTTTAAAGAGAGGACAACATATATATATATATACCAAAAATAAGGTTAACTACTATGAAGGGATAGAATATGACTCTAAAAATGAAAAATAAAAAAGAATTTTTAAAAAAGGGATTGATAAGATGTTGGTTGAAAAAGGGAAAAAGAAAAATTAAAAAAAAAAGACAATTAAAAAAAACTTTGAAAGACTAAAGAATCATGGGGAAAAAGCCATTAATTCTATGTGCAGTATTCCCCTAGCGCTGGAGTTCTGCCATTCTCATTGATCGGTAAACTTGGTCTTGGCTGGCTGTTCTTGCTGAGCTTCTGGGGGAGGGGCCTGTTGCCATGGTTCTCAGATGTCTTTGCCGGAGGCGGAACTGCCCTGCCCTCGCCCTGTCCGGGCTAAGTAATCTGCTCGGGTTTACTCTGGGAGCTTTTGTTCCCTGCAAGCTTTCTGTACAGCTTTGGAGGACGAGAGTGAAAATGGTGGCCTCCCAATCTCCACCCCGGAGGAGCCGAGAACTCGGGGCCCCACTCCTCAGTGTGCCCCCAGAGAAAAGCTGTCAATCACTCCCGTGTCCCTGGTCTCCGGCCGCACTCCGTGCTCACCCGGTCTGCGACCGAGCGTTTCTGTCTCTGGGACCTGACCCTGTGTGGAGTCTCCAAACCCAGCAGATCTCTGCGGTGCACTCCTGCGCTGCTCCTCCCAGGGGAGGAAGGGGGGTCTCCCCGGATCTGCCGCTTGTTGGGTCCCTGCTGGAGGAGCAGTGGCCCGACTGTGCCGCGGATCATGGTTTATGGCAACCCCGAGCTGAGAGCCCGCGCCTCGGCTCTGTCTCTGCAGCCAGCTTCCCTGCTCCGATACCTGGGAGCTCTGCCGCACTCAGGCACCCCCGCTCTTTCTGTGACCCCGAGGGTCCTGAGACCACACTGTCCCAGCAAGGGATCCACCCACCGCCTAGCCACTGGAGCGACATCCCTCAGTGCAGCCGACTTCTAAAATTTCCGATTTTGTGCTCCACTGCTCTATCACTGGCCTGTAGCTGCTGAAGGAGGCCCCCTCCCCTGCTGTCTATCTTCCTGAATATCACCTCGGATTCATTTCTCCGCACGTCCTACCTTCCAGAAAGGGTCGGATAAGAGCTGGAACTGTCTGGAAGATTTCTAGTTAAAGTTAGTAGAAGCAAATGAATAGGAAAGATGCCTGGTCCTGGAAGTCAGGCACAGGGCAACCCCAGTAATCTCCAAGCCTGACCTTTGTCCCTAATGTGCCTCCTTTGAAGGTCTAGCACCTGCCTTCCTGCCTGGCCTTTGCTTTCTTTAAGGGCTCAGTGCTCCACTCCTCAGCCTGACTTTGGGTTTTTGGCTTGAGTCCAGGTCCAGTTCCTAAGCCTGGAATCTAGTTTGTCAGAGCAGATTGAAAGCATCCACATGCAGTACACAGACTCTCAGGAGTACAGCAGGTTGGGACGAGTTGGGCAGAATATTCTGGCTATAGACAGTAATCCTTTGTCCAAGGAAATATTCTAAGACCTTGGATCTGACATGTTCCATTTTACTGTGAAAACAATGCATAAAAATGTATAATACGTTGGCGAACATTAAGAGACTTTTTTAAAGCTAGAAACCTTTTATTTAAGAGTAAGTTTTAGGGGTGCCTGGGTGGCTCAGTTGGTTAAATGTCTGCCTTCAGCGCAGGTCATGATCCCGGAGTCCCGGGATCGAGACCCTGAGCAGGGAGCCCACTTCTCCCTGTCCCTCTGCTGCCCCCCTTGTTTATGTGCTTTCTCTGTCAAATAAATAAATACAATCTTAAAAAAATAACTTTTAAAAGGCCAGTTAAAAGAACACAATATCGGTGAATGTTGTTTTGAAACAAATATTGCATGTACTTTCCAGGTGCTGATAAAAGTGGAATAAGATATATGGAAAACACAATAGAATTAAACAGTGGGCACAGCTCATACCACTGTAATGCTGAAGTCATGCAGAAGACCCAAGTGCTAAAGGCTAGACCCTGTGAAATGTCCTGGAAATTGGCTAGGAAATTCACTGGACCGCACAGAACAGTGTGACTGGGTAGTGAGCATAGACCTCGGTGCGGGGAGACTGAAGAGCAAGACAGAACTTAGCTTCTGACAGTGGAAGAAATGGAGGCTGGGTTAGGGCTCCCGGGAGGCTCTCTGGTGAAGTTAACTTTGGAGCTACTGTGCAGCTGCTTGCTATTTAGATCAGAGTGAGCAGAAGATTAGTAACAGGCAGTTCCTGACCCTCGTGCATTTGAGAAAGTTCCATTTGCAGCTCCCTTCCTGGGGTAGAACCTTCTCTGACCTGATATGGAGGACTTGGCTAAGCTTGGAAACTTTTGTTTCCTCCCTACATATGTATCAAATATTCTGTGATGGTAGTGATCACAATACAAGTATTTTTCTAAGCCTCTCTAAAAATAAGGCTGATTTTACCTTATTTACACAGAATTGAGGAGCACTGTCTTCAGAATTATTATAAGCACTCCTTCCAAGTAATTTATTTTTCTCCATGTATATTGGAGCTAAATTCTTGGCTTGATAGGAGTGATGGAATAAGAGAAGTTGGTGTCTCTTGATGATAGATTGACTTCTCTGTCATCCCCGCATAGACAGCAATAGGAAAATAAATTTGAAGTGAGTTGTTATTTAGATGGAGAAGATTAATCTACCTATAGATCAGTTTGTTAAAATGCTCATTATGAAAAGATATATGTATTTGTAAATGTAAGAGGTATCCATCATTTTTTATGGATTTGACTATACATGGGCCATGAGATATTGTTTTATTCTACCTTAATGTTCCTGGGTACTTCTTAAGGACAGAATGGAAATTAAAAACAATTCATCTTGTCCCATTCTTGGGTCTAATGTGATGATTTAAGGAAGCTCTTTCTCAGTAAATCTGCTAAGCCAGTAGCCTCAAACAGAAGCCCCATTTGGGTTGTTGGTGCTAATGGCAGAGAGCTGAGCCATACACAGTGGGGAGAAGGATGTATTTATAAGCAATTCTGCTAGCAGACCCTCTACTGCATCATTTTAAGTTCTTGCATAAACTTAGTTTATTCTCAGGGAAAAAATAGACTTGTAATTCTCTTTACACAGTGATGGTGCCCCCATAGCTGTGTACTCCTAGAGGAGTCGGGATAGAATAATGTTAATTATTAATTAAAGAAACATTAGCAGGAGACACCTCTTTGACCAGCCTCCCTCCACTCTGCCTGCCCTGAGGTATCTTATTAGAATGGAATTTTCCCAAATGTATAAAAACATTATTATTATTATTATTATTATTTAAATTCAAGTGCCCACTCAAGCCACTGGGGACCAGGTAGACCCCCCACATTTTTTAAAAATCTTAATGTGTTCTGCAGGGGAATGTTTTTATTGGGATCTTATTTTTACTTCTACTTACTTTATTTACAGTTTTCTTTCTTCCTTGAAGCCAACTGTTTGCATTTTGTCTTCACTCTCATACACTTGAACTTTATAGAGATGTTTTTAACTCTTAAAATATTCAAAGGTCATTATTTTCATGTTGAAGAAACATGCCCCTTAGTATAACAATTATTTATAGAGTTTAATGTTGGTGCCAGACTTGGAGTTATAAACATGAATAAAACACAATCCCTTCCCTAAGGAACTTGGAGTTCACAGTTCGTTTTAGGATTTCACAGTTTATTTCTTCTTTAATTTTTATTTATAAATTTATTTTTTATTTATGATTTAAGGTTTTGCCTAAACTGTTAGAATGATTATGCACTGACAAGAAGTAACTGAGTGAACACTTAGATTTTCAATTCTATCTGCTTTGAAGGTTAAGGAAGCACTCTTACATTTTGTGAAGGTGAATAAAAATCATTGACTTAAGAATGCCATTTCATAATACAGCACATAACATTTTAGGGTAATACATAATCAATCTGAAAATTAGTATTAGCAGAACAGAATTTAATAGATTCATTGTATGCCAAAATTAATTTAAAATATCCTTTTTGGGGGCACCTGGGTGACTCTGTCAGTTGAGCATCTGACTCTTAATTTCAGCTCAGGTTATGATCTCAAAATTGTGGGATCAAGCCCCACGTCAGGTTCATCACTTAGTGGGGAGTCTGCTGGAAATTCTCTCTCCCTCCCCCTTAAATAAATAAATAAATAAATCTTTAAAAAATATCCTTTTGATTGTTGTATGTATAATTTTGGGCTGCACAGAGCTTGAGAAACCATTATTTGAAGATAACAGTTATTTTAGGTATAGAAATGTATTGTACCTACTTGTTTTTCCTGTACCATAAATACTGATACATACTTTCAGAGTCCATAGGATTTTGTGGACAAGGATGATTACTTTAAAAACAGCGCGTTGGGGCGCCTGGGTGGCTCAGTCGTTAAGCGTCTGCCTTCGGCTCAGGTCATGATCCCAGGGTCCTGGGATCGAGCCCCACATCGGGCTCCCTGCTCGGCGGGAAGCCTGCTTCTCCCTCTCCCACTCCCCCTGCTTGTGTTCCCTCTCTTGCTGTATCTCTGTCAAATAAATAAATAAAATCTTTAAAAAATAAAAAAATAAAAACAGTGTGTTGATATATTTGATTTGGAGGAATAAGCAACCTCTGTCCAAATGCCTGTGGTTACTTCTGTTAGGTGATTTCTATCAAATTGTCTTTGGTTATCACCGGGAAGAATGTTAACAGCTTTGAGAGTGGTGACATTAAATTAAGCAGAGTGAACATTTCATTGGGTTGTCCAGCTGTCCAGAAGAGGATCCAGGGGAGATTCAGGAAGGCAGCTACTTTGAGAACAAGAATTAGACATTTACAAGCCAGGAGAAACTGCCCTTTGCCTTGTCATCATTTTCTTCCAAGACTGAAGATTTCCGAGACTTGGGTTGTAAGAAGTTTGTGAACGTTTCCAAAGATTGCATTGTGATTGGCATCTGCATTTATTAAGTGCACTGATGACTTGGCAGATCCAGGCGTTTAGCTTGGGATGGTTTGGTGATTTTATTGACTGTGAAACTTACTGTCTCCACTTTGGCTGACTCTTGCTTAATTGAAGGCACCGCCATATGAACCAAAGAGGTGATGCGCTAATTTGCATCTCAGGGAAAAATACAGTTTTCATTCTGTCAATAAATGCATCAATTGAGTCATGGTGTAGTGCTCAATTATGATAAGAGAATTTAAATCAGCCTGTACTGGTGCTGGTCAAATTCTTTGATAATTGCTTTATTTAGCCTTCACTCTGTCTCTCTGCAGGACCTATGCTCTCCAGCAAAGAGGAGTATTCACAGTGCCGCAGATGGTGGGCTTCATGGGAGCAGATCTCAGGTTGAGGTCCAGAGTTGTGCTCACTAGCTTTGTGACTTTGAGGAGTTACTCAACAGCTTTAAGCCTTTAGTCTTTCATCTCTAAGATGGGGGTAATAATCCCTGCTTAATAGTTTTGCAGTGAGGATTAAATGCATTAATGCATGTGAAAAATGCATATGCCCTTTTAGCAAAGCGTTTGACGCATGATAAATCAAGTTAAAGTTATTAGCCATTATTTACATCATCTGATTTACTTGCTTGACCAAATTGCTTAGTCTGTTGTTGCTTAGCAACTGTTTAGTGAAGACAAAATGATTGAATGCTTGTGAATCTAGAAGAGCCCAAATGAACTTTGAGGTCAGCAGGAATTTTCCTAACTAGAATGCTCTCCCCCTACCATTCCCTACTTTACTGTTGTGAAGTGTCTCTAAAAATCAAAGGACGTGAAAAACAGGATGAACAGTTCAAGTTGCCCTGTATTGGCTGTGTTAAATAGGACTTTTGAGATATACTTCCTATATCAATTTTACTAGTGGCCGAAAAAAAGCTGTTATCTTAAGTTTAGAGTACCATCATTTTATTTAGATTAAGTAGTGCCTTTAAAGTTTTTCAAGTCCTTGTTTTTGCACACATTCACTACTTTGTTCTCATCAATGGCATCAGTTAATATTCCTTTATACTAAGATGGTTTTTTTCTTACCCTGATGATTTTCTTGGGTGGAAAAGAGTTTTTAAGTGTACAGAGTTAGGACTGAAATCTGTAAGGAGATATTGTGAAAGGACAGTATTTGAAAATGTGAACAAACCTCAGATAAGCGTGTTGAGCTGCCATAATCAGAACTAGTATGCATCCATCACATGGGTGTGCTTTCTCCTATTTCTCAGAACATTACAACATCGTCTTAAATATTCTCTGCTTCCCCAAGGTCTCATACATGGTAGATATTCCACAAGATTTGTCTAATGAATAAATGAAACAGCAGAAATATACATCTACTATTAGAGATCCTATCTTGGCTGCCTTTAGTGTTAAACCACTCGTAAGGATTATTGTAAAGTGCCTGATAATTGATACCCAGGAATCGTGGGTCTTAAAGAGTCTTAAAGATCATCTGCTGCAATATTTGTGTTTGATGAGGGAAAATTAAAATCCATAGAGCGAGGACTGTTAGCTACTGTGCTCTACTTCCCTCCTTCCAAAATTACTGTGGGAGGGCAAGGGTCCCAGACGGTGAAGAATGAGGGGAGCATGCTAAATGGGGCAGCAGGAGATCAACAAGAAAGTGGGAGGATTGGATTTAGGAATTGAAACAGAGGTGAGAATGAAGATGGATAAAGGGGTCTCATTAAAGCATTCCCACGTGGAAGACACACAGATCCAGGCTGTGTCTGCCAGGGAGGCTGGGTGGTGGTCAGCTTTCCGAGGCTCAGGGCTGGGAAGAGGAGGGATTGTGGAGAGGTGTCTGCCCTGGGGGCCCTGCTTCCTCCCCCAGCCTTCCATACTCAGACCGGGCTCTAGCCCTCAGGCTTCCTTTCCACATTGGCTCTCTGCTCTTGACTTTGACATTAAAACCAAAACCCCAAGTGTCTTGTCTGAGCTCCAGACTTGTGCATTTAAGTCACCCCCTATGTCTTACCTCACATATCTAGTACAAATATTAAGCCTAATATGAACAAAATAGATTTCTTGATTTCAGATCCCCATCGTGCTCCTTCTCCAAGCCGTCCCCCGACTGCCACCACCACCCTATTCATGTCAAAACTGTAGCTATATCTTTGATTCCTCTTTTCCCCGTAAGACCTTACTTCTACTCTGTGCATGTGCTGTGTGGCTGCCACCTCTAGGAGACGTAGTGAGGGAGGCCAGTGCATTCTGCCCCACTGCTGTGGCTCACTTGCAACCCGCAGTCCTGTCCCCACACACCTCGAGGCCCCCTCAGCCATCACTCTGCCTTCACCCACGTTCTTCTCTTCTCCACAGAGCAGCCAGGAAGAGCATTTGAAAGTAAATCAGTTGCGTCACATGATAGTGGCCCAGCCCCCTTCTGTAATGGCTCCTCACTGCGAACGGTATGAAATCCAGGCTCCTTGCATTGGCCCACTGACACGCTGGGTGTCTGGTCTCCTTCCTGCTCCAGTGGGATCCTTTCTCCTCTCGCCTCACCTCTTGACCTCGCTTTAGCCACGCAAGCCTTCTTTCTGCTCTTGGAGTGCCTGCAGCTCATTTCCACTTTGGAGACTTTCCCGTTCAAGTTTCAACTTGGATGCCTCAGATGTTTCTCGGATGATCCAGGGCTAAGCCAAGTGGTGGAGGGTGTCTGGGAGAGCACCATGGCTGTTTATGTGTCTGTGTGTGCGTGTCTGTCTTCCATACGAGAATGTTCCTTAAGCAGAGGAGCCCTTTTTGTTTTCAGTGAGTGTCTGTAGCACAGGAAAGAGTGTTTAGAACCTAGTTAGTACTCAAATATATGTTAACTGCCTTTGATTACAGAGTGCTTTTTGATAAATATACCAAAAGAGCTAACATACAAAAAAAATGTTCCAAAGTATGTGGTCTTTCCAGTTTTGTTTATCTAAATTAACTGTCCATTATCTGACTAGATTCATCCATTATCTATCACTTTGTGTGAACATAGATGATGCTAAAACATTGGGGAGTTTGTTTTGCCAACGGTTTCATAGCCAGGTCTGAGAGCGTATATAGGCTCAATTGAACAAAATTTTTATGAATTCCCAAATGATGGGATCCAAATTAATGATGCTTTGCTGTATAATTTGATAAAAATTAATTTTATTTCACTGACAAGTATGACAGTAGAAACAACTATATACAGGCTTTTAAAAACAATCTAAAAATATATAAAAGTCCAAATAATTATCTGAAGAGAGTAACATTTTTGTAGGTTTTACTGTCCTTTGAAAATTTTTTTTACAGATTTACTTCCTTATGCATTCACTGACAATACTGACAAGATACGCTTACAAGGGTGCCACCTACATTGAAGAAAATTGTTACATTTATTAAAATGACATCAGTTTTTATGCTCTGGCCTTGGGAAAAGGCAGTTATTTTCTCTGGGAAATGACAACAAGGACAGCAACAACGTAACAGTGGAAAGTAAGACGCATTTGAACCCCAAATAGCTGTGAAAATGGTACTTATGCTAAACAGCTCTTTAGAGTTTGAAATATTTTCCATATAGTCCCCCATCCTTTTGCCAATTTATTGCTATTTACCTAGTGCCTCCTTTGTGGGGCTGGAGCTTTCAAAGGGAATAGTAAAAGTGAAGGCAATTTTAGGGCACAAAACTTTCCTCTGAACCAGACTTCAATTTAGATTGCATGTTATTGTGTGTTTTCTAGGTGGAAATCTGACTGCATTTGGAGTTAACTGCTTCAAAGGATCCGGGAAGCACAAACTTTGTGTAGGAGCGAGAGCTCTTGGGAACA
Source organism: Halichoerus grypus (assembly GCF_964656455.1). NCBI lineage: Eukaryota > Metazoa > Chordata > Mammalia > Carnivora > Phocidae > Halichoerus > Halichoerus grypus. The sequence goes on along the minus strand of NC_135721.1, from coordinate 63,272,167 downwards.
GGGTGATGGGATGTTCATTCCTTCCTTCCTTCATCAATAAGTTATTGAACACCTTGTAGCACATAGCTCTGTGCTAGTCATAAGGCTGCTCGGAAAAGAACTGGAAGGCAGGACCTTGCCATATGGAGCCTCCAGCTTTTATATATGGGGGGGGAGGGAGAAATGGAGGCTGAAACCATCACGTGTCTGTTACCAAGGAATAGGCCAGGTGGATGACAGCAAATACACAAGTGCCTTTCTCTCCCATTTTCAAAACGCTTTCATTTGGGAAGAGGAGAGACTAGGACAAATCTATGGTGATTATTTTCTGGTACAAAAGTTAGGATCGTTTTTTTCTGATTTCTAAATTGACTTACATGCAAGTCGTCGGGTTTCAATATCCATTTAACCATTTCCTCTTTTACAGAAAATAAATGAAACCAAATCTGGACTGTTTCAAAAAATACAGCACTTGGGGGGCACTGGGAGAAGAGCATTCACAATGTTTTCTGTCAGCGCATTCTTGGAAAAAGATGCGGTATTTTCAGCCTTCATTCAAATTTGAAATAAACAGGACAGTCCCTTGTTCTGGTTCCTTTAACTTTGAAATGACAGGTTTTCCCCTTCTCGAAGAAACATAACCCGTTTTGATAAGGACCGTGGCCCCCCGCCGTTGTCCAGCTGCCCTCTGAGAGACCCGAGCCCCTCCCTCAGGCTCAGCAGACACCTGCCGGTGCCCCATAGCTGTGTGCTACTGCACCCTCAGGGCGCCCCTCACAGAGACGGGCCGGGAGGACGTGTTCAGGGAAGGCGCCATGCTAACCAAAAAGCAACCTTACTAACTAGAGCACATTTCCAGCTGCAGGACATTTATACTGTATTCCAAGCTATTAGTGGTAGAAATGGTCCATTTTTTATACATCCCCACACCTGTCTCTCCCTTTCTCTGCTCTCTATTCTCTCTCTCTCTCTCTCTCTCCTTCTCTTTCCCTCTTTCCTACTCTTGCTTCCTCCCCAACCCCCTAACACACACACACACACACACACACACACACACACACAATTTTTTTAACCTGCTTGGCACATTTCACATTTTCTTACTGAAATTACCCACCAGTGATTTGATCTGGCATAATCTGAGAACCTGTGCCAAGTTTCCACCCAAAGTTTAATGTTCTTTCGTATGTTTCTCAAATGGCACAACGGAATTGATACTAAGCTCCATTTAAATGCTGGAGTGATTGAAAAGCCTAGACCTGTGCTATAAAATAATTCCCTTTCAGAGCACTGTCTGCATAACTGGTTGACACACTGAATAAATTTTAATTGTACCAGACACTCTTCTAGGCACTTGGAGGGTATCGCTCAACACAGCAAAGGTCCCTGCCTTGTGGAGTTTACACAAGCGGAGATGGGGAGAGGCAGAACTTCTACAGTAAAGATAGCATGTGCACAAGGTAATTTGTATGATAGAAGGTGATGAAGTGTTTTTGAGAAAAGTAAGTACAACAGGCTTGGAACTCAGGAAGATAGGGTAGAGATGGGGGCAGGTGGAGGGATTAAATGAGGTGGACTCGGTGAATCGCATGGAGAGGCTGACACTTGGACAAAGACTTGTGGGAAGTGAAGAAGTCAGCCGAGCAGCTCTCGGGGGTCGGGGGGTGGAGGGAAAGAGCATTCCAGAAAGCGGGGACAGAAGAAAGCAGGAGCATACCTGGGGTGTTGAGGACAGAAAGGCAGCTGTGTGGCTGGAGCCCGGGGTGTGGTGGTGTGAAGGCAGACAGCAACCGGGGAGCCAGATCATATGGGGCCCCGCTGGACTTCTGAAGGACTTTGGCTTTTATGTGGAGCAAAATGGTGAGTTCCTGCAGAGTTCTGAGTGGAGAAAGAAATGAGCAGTCTTAGCATTTTAGAAAGAAAACCCTGGCCACTGTGGGTTGAAAGAGAATTTGAATGAAAATGGACCTGGGAGAGGAGGCAAGAACAGAAGTAGGGACACCGGTTAGGAGACTCTGGTGAGGTTGGGTTTTCAGGATATTCTTGGGGTAGGGTCAACGGGATTTCCGGGTGGATGGGAACTGGGTGTGTGAGAGAACAGAACCGAACACAGTGCGGATGTTTCTGTCACAAGAGAAGCCTGTTGGTCAAAAGGTTTAAGTCTAGGCCTAAGGGGTAAAAGCCAAAAAGAGGACAGCATTTTAAAAACTTAAGCAGTGGAGGAAGGTGACAAGACAGATGGATCCATCTCGGTGGCTCTCACTTCCCCCCTCACAACTGGATTCCAGAATGCGAGCCTTCCCAGCCTGGGCTTGTGCACTTACCTTGCCTAGAACTCTCTTCTCCCAGGTCTTTACATAGCTGGCTTATTCACAGGACCTTAGCCTCAGAGCTTTTCCCAGGCCATGCTCCCTAACATAGCTGTACTTCCCCAGATCTCGCTACACCAGTACTGTCTTGTCCTCACTGCACAGATCACCTTCCCTTTGCTTTTCATTGCCTGTCTTCCCCAACCTCCCCCGCTCCGCCCCAGACTGCCCCAAATGCAGACTCCATGAACTCACAGACTCTTACCGTGTTTGCTTGCTGCCGTATCCCCAATACCTAGGACATCGTCTGGCACACGGGTGAAGGACACTCTCTGTTGGGTGAAGAAGTCTTGATATTAAAGTAAATTGACATGTCTGTATTAAACCCCTGCAGGGAACACCACCGGTCACTGTGTGAAGTTCAGGGAATATTTTCACGTAGCATATTTGGGCAAAAAATGAAAACATGAGAAAAAAATAACATAGAAGAAAGTAGATAAAGAGAAATCATAAGGCACGCAATACATGATTTATTAACAAGTGAGTTGAAAAGAAGTAAAACTAAAAGATATTCATGGAATGGAAAGAATTTAAAAATTTAGGATCACTGAACTTCAAATGGCCCAAGAGCATGCACAGGTAGAAATCTCTGTGGCATCTTACTGAGCTTTCTCCAAATACCTGCAATAACATGAAGCCTGTTATTGTACAAAGCAGTATACTCCAATCGGGTTGTTCTAATGATTAGAAAGCTACTTTTTATACCATGCATAGAAGAATAAGGAGTGTTGCACTAGGCAGAATTGAGTATTTGGCCAAGGGAAGGTGTCGGAGAGACTCAGACCTAAGGGGTTTTGGAGCCAGTGAATAACCAGTGACCAGGTTTCCACATGGGAGGAACAGGATGAAAAATATTTCCTATCTCTTTCAGGTTGGCAAAGAGGGAAGGGTCTGAGAAGAGTAAAATTAGCCCCATAGATAATGGACTGGAACAAGACCTGACATCATTTTTTATTTATTTAGGACAATTAAATTTCCCATTTAAAGAAAAAAATCCCGTTTCTGCCCATGAATAAGGCAGTCGGAGTTAAATATCCAGGCAAATCTGAAAATGCTGATTCCAACAAGATTTTTTTAATAAGAAAGGCATCAAATTATAGTGAGAAATGTAATCACTTATATTTCTGGAGCTAATATGAATTCTAAGTAGGAGGCTGCTCTGTGTTTGCCTGAGGAAGAAAGAGAAACACTTCTAGTCAGAACAGTAATAATTTTTTTAAAAACATACAGTTCTGAAGTAATTTCCTTAAGAATGTGCAAAAGCCTGTGGATGGTGGGATTAATTTGGAACTAATGCACGCGGTGTCTTTAGAAGTTGGGGTTTATCGAAGAGATTGCCTCCAGACTTAAATCACGTGGTCATTGGTCTCTCTCTGGCTCAGGGGGCTAACTCGGAGGGAGCCACCGAAAAGCTTCCATCTATAAACCCATGGCCACAAAAGTCTTCCAAGTGCTTTTCTTCCTGTGTGCTCTTCCAAATGCTGTAATTTGTCTTAGAATGGACCATTACTAGATTTTATTTTCTGCCCTGAAATTTTGGAGACCCAATGGTACTTCATCTAATCAAAACCACTCAGAAGTTTTTCAAACCTTAGACAGTAGCAACTACCAACAATAAACCTTTTATGTACAATAATCAGAGTAATTTGTGGGTGATTTCAAGGGTGGGTGTTCCCTTACGAAGAGAAACGCTGCTTTAGAAAGCAGGGGGAAGTGAGAGGGCTTAACGTTTTGAGCAGATTATTTTCAAACTAGCAGAGGAAAAAGTCCAGCTACCTTGTATGATCAAAAACATTTCAGGTAAAATGAAGTGAAATCAAGTCCCAGATGTTGTCCAAGGAAAATATCAAGGTTTTTTTTTTTTTATGCTATGTTAATCACCATGCATTATATCATTAGTTTTTGATGTCGTGTTCCATGATTCATTGTTTGCGTATAACACCCAGTGCACCGTGCAGAACGTGCCCTCTTTAATACCCATCACCAGGCTAACCCATCCCCCCACACCCTTCCCCTCTAGAACCCTCAGTTTGTTTCTCAGAGTCCACAGTGTCTCATGGTTCGTCTCCCCCTCCGATTTCACCCCTTCATTTTTCCCTTCCTGCTATCTTTTTTTTTTTTTTTTAACATATAATATATTATTTGTTTCAGAGGTACAGGTCTGTGATTCAACAGTCTTACACAATTCACAGCACTCACCATAGCGCATACCCTCCCCAATGTCTATCACCCAGCCACCCCATCCCTCCCAACCCCCACCACTCCAGCAACCCTCAGTTTGTTTCCTAAGATTGAGAATTCCTCATATCAGTGAGGTCATATGATACATGTCTTTCTCTGATTGACTTATTTCGCTCAGCATAATACCCTCCAGTTCTATCCACGTCGTTGCAAATGGCAAGATTTCATTCCTTTTGATGGCTGCATAATATTCCATCGTATATATACACACATCTTCTTTATCCATTCATCTGTCGATGGACATCTTGGCTCTTTCCATAGTTTGGCTATTGTGGACATTGCTGCTATAAACATCAGGGTGCACGTACCCCTTCAGATCCCTCCATTTGTATCTTTGGGGTAAATACCCAGTAGTGCAATTGCTGGGTCGTATGGTAGCTCTATTTTCAACTTTATGAGGAACCTCCATACTGTTTTCCAGAATGGTTGCACCAGCTTGCATTCCCACCAACAGTGTAGGAGGGTTCCCCTTTCTCCGCATCCCCGCCAACATCTGTCATTTCCTGACTTGTTAATTTTAGCCATTCTGACTGGTGTGAGGTGGTATCTCATTGAGGTTTTGATTTGGAGTTCCCTGATGCTGAGTGATGTTGAGCACTTTTTCATGTGTCTGTTGGCCATTTGGATGTCTTCTTTGGAAAAATGTCTGTTCATGTCTTCTGCCCATTTCTTGATTGGATCATTTGTTCTTTGGGTGTTGAGTTTAAGAAGTTCTTTATAGATTTTGGATACTAGCCCTTTATCTGATATGTCATTTGCAAATATCTTCTCCTATTCTGTCAGTTGTCTTTTGGTTTTGTTGACTGTTTCTTTGTTGTGCAAAAGCTTTTTATCTTGATGTCGTCTCAATAGTTCATTTTTGCCCTTGCTTCCCTTGTCTTTGGCGATGTTTCTAGGAAGAAGTTGCTGTGGCTGAGGTCGAAGAGGTTGCTGCCTGTGTTCTCCTTTAGGATGTTGATGGACTCCTGTCTCACATTTAGGTCTTTCAACCATTTGGAGTCTATTTTTATGTGTGGTGTAAGGAAAAGGTCCAGTTTCATTCTTCTGCATGTGGCTGTCCAATTTTCCCAACACCATTTGTTGAAGAGACTCTTTTTTCCATTGGACATTCTTTCCTGCTTTGTTGAAGATGAGTTGACCATAGAGTTGAGGGTCCATTTCTGGGCTCTCTATTCTGTTCCATTGATCTATGTGTCTGTTTTTGCGCCAGTACCATACTGTCTTGATGATGACAGCTTTGTAATAGAGCTGGAAGTCTGGAATTGTGATGCCACCAGCTTTGCTTTTCTTTTTCAACATTCCTCTGGCTATTTGAGGTCTTTTCTGGTTCCATACAAATTTTAGGATTATTTGTTCCATTTCTTTGAAAAAAGTGGATGGTATTGTGATGGGGATTGCGTTAAATGTGTAGATTGCTCTAGGTAGCATTGACATCTTCACAATATTTGTTCTTCCAATCCATGAGCATGGAACGTTTTTCCATTTCTTTGTGTCTTCCTCAAATTCTTTCATGAGTATTTTATAGTTTTCTGAGTACAGATGCTTTGCCTCTTTGGTTAGATTTATTCCTAGGTATCTTATGGTTTTGGGTGCCATTGTAAATGGGATTGACTCCTTAATTTCTCTTTCTTCTGTCTTGTTGTTGGTGTATAGGAATGCCACTGATTTCTGTGCATTGATTTTATATCCTGCCACTTTACTGAATTCCTGTATGAGTTCTAGCAGTTTTGGGGTGGAGTCTTTTGAGTTTTCCACATAAAGTACCATGTCATCTGCAAAGAGTGAGAGTTTGACTTCCTCTTTGCCGATTTGGATCCTTTTTATTTCTTTTTGTTGTCTGGTTGCTGTGGCTAAGACTTCTAATACTATGTTGAATAGCAATGGTGATAGTGGACATCCCTCAAGTTATTTTAAGTAAAGATCCATCTAGAATATCTAAAATCAGGAAGAAGAAGGAAGAACTTGGAATTTATGTAAGAAGTTTGCTATCACTTAATAATTAAAAGACTCAAGATGGCAGTCACTGTGATGTCCCAGCAATGAAACAAAATCTTCTGAATATATTTAATCTCCAGTGTTAGAGGGCAAATTTACTACCCTCTGGGTTTTATTCTCTCATCTGCCTAATGAGTCAGGGGATCAAGGATAGGCTGAACTAGGAAACCTCTAAGGTACATCCCAGTTCTAAAATTGGCACCATTTAGAAGGTACAAACTTAATGGAATTCTTGTGACTATTGAATGTTTCTTAGACTTGTCTTATTGGGAGAGGTGCTGTGGACTTTTACATGTAGATTCAAAGAAAAGTAAGATACATGGCAATAAGTTGTTTCTGATTTGAAAATACATCCAAGATTTACCTGGAGAACATCTTGACAATGTCACTGGATTTTCACATGGGTATTGTTTGCTTAACCTTGCTTAGTTTCTAGTGGGTCGATATCCTCGGTTTCCTATGGTGGAAAAAGAAAATACCTTTTGGGGATGTTAAAAGCAAATCGCCATCTGCATAACTGGGTTTGGATGTTGGCTTTTCATACCCTGGATTGTGGGAAGCAGCTTGGCCTTTCCTCCTTCTCCCCAGTATGTCCCTTTCTCCTCCTTGGTGTGCCTCCTTTCCCTCTTCCCTGTTTACACCAGGATCATTCTTGGCTTCTGGTCCTTGTCCATCCTGTGGCTATGCTTTCATCTCTCTGGCCTGTCAAACTTCTGTTGATCCGTGAAGCTCAAGTTTCTCTTTCCTGAGAACTGCCGCCAATATTGATCTTTCTGGGCTCATGTTTCACATGATTTCACACTAAATTTCACATTACCTTACCATTTCCTTTATTTTCCCTTCTTCCCTCCCCACAGCCGGTTATATACTTCTGAAAGATCGGGTCCTTCTGGAACACATTGTAGATCTATGTAGATCTAGTATAGCCTAGTGTTTGGCTGTTTTTCAGGAGCCTCATTCTCAGAGTTCTGAAAGCCAAAATGACATTCTGAAATCGAAGTTTTAACAGCGGTCAGCCACTGGTAGAAGATGAGACGATCAGTTCAAATCATAGGGCATTCTAATTCAGGGCTGCATGCGCATGTGTCTACGGGTATCACTTAATGATAAAAAAGAACACCATGAGCACAGCATAATGTAGAGTGCTGTGGAATCGCCGTGTAGTCACCTGAAACTAATACAACATTGTACTTCAACTGTACCTCAGTTAAGAAAAGAACGCCAGTGTTTGTCAGATACTTCTCTTAGGTTAATGCACACCGGCAGCCCTCATCCCCTGTGTGTAATGGAAAACCCACTTATTTTATAGTTGACACCACTTTGGAAGTCCCTTGAATAAGGAAGAAAAGGGAAGAAGCAGCCTGGGGAAGGGGTTGTACCAACATGGCCAAATATGTTATAGCAAAGAAGGGGCTCCTTTTCTTCCTTACAAGAAAATTATTCCAGTGTTTTATCCAGTATTCAGCTAGGACTGGGATATACATTGTGGTGCATTTTTAAAGTATGGATCTTCGAGGTGCCTGGGTGGCTCAGTCGGGTAAGCATCTGCCTTCAGCTCAGGTCATGACCTCAGGGTCCTGGGATGGAGCCCCAAGTTGGGCTCCCTGCTCAGCAGGGAGTCTGCTTCTCCCCTCTCCCTCTGTGCAACCCCGCTCCTGCTCTCTCTCTCTCAAATAAATAAAATCTTTAAACACAAATAAATACATAAAAGTATGGAGTTTCTTATACTTTATCCTATTATGTCTTATTTTAAAATGGTTACGTATTTTCTATACCATTATTAGCTCTGTACTAGTAGTCAGGCTTGGCTAGCCTATGGAGGAGTCACAAATCTCACAGTCCTAAAAGCTTAACAAAATGTTTCTTGTTTTTTCCTGTCACAGGGGAAGGATTGGGTAGTTTCTTCAATGGTTTTTTTATATAGGGACTTGAGGACCCAGTGTATTCCAGAAAAATGTTTGCATACTTCACTCCCATTAAGGAATTGTATAATCAGGTTCTTGATGAATAAAAGAACTAACAGCATGAATTCTCTTATTTATGCATGCGCATCAGCTATTCTTCCTGTTCTCCCCACCCCCATCCCCTGCGGAGTTTTTCATTGTGGTATTGTTCACTGTTAAGTAATAATTGCAACAGAGACAGCCTGAAACAATAGGGCCTTCTGGAACACAGAACATGGGCATGTAATCCTAAAGCAGAATTTGTTTTCTGAGAAATCTAAGTCTTGCAGTAACTGGCCTTCTCTTCATCTCAACCCTAGAATAGTGCCTGACACAAACCAGTGACACAGTCAATATGTGTTGAATGAATGAACTCAAAACTCTCCTTTGCTTTGCCTTTATCTTGTAAAGCTAATCTCTAAAAATTATTTTACCAGTCTAAAAATGTTTCCTATCTTTTTCTGTCCCAGCCTATATTTGCAGTGAATGCTTGGAAACAAAGATATGGACTTCATCTATTTTAACTTGACATTAAAAATTGGACTTAAGGCATGTTTTCCAAATTCAGGAATTTACCCTCTTTTTTTGAACTGACATGCTAGGTCTTTCATAATATAGGTTGACGCTTAATGAAACCATCGGATATGTAAACTGAAAAAACTTTAAAAAGAAGTAGATTAAAGTGACTGAAGATAGTTACTGAATTAAAATCCATTCAGTGGCATTTTCAAATGTCACCCAAAGCACTCTGTGTGGAGTCATTTGAGCTGCTTTAAGTATCACGGCTTTGAGGATAGTGCAGTCTAGGGACAATAAAGATAAGGTATAAATTATGAACAAAGGAGAAAAGAATTATATACTTTTTCATGGTGTAAGTAGAACATTTCTGAGCAACTTTTCACTTGGATGGCCCTTATCAAGTGGTTGTTTTTCTAGAGTAGAGAGTGGGGCTTGCAAAACTGTAAATCAGGCAATTTACATTCATATTTTGATGATCTGCAAATCACTTATTCATTTGCTAGAGTAAAGCAGATTCATAAAATCAATATGTTATTCATTTATGCTTCTTTCTTTCTTTCTTTCTTTTTTTTTTTTTTTTGCCATTTGGAAGAGTCCGTAAAGCAAACTCTTAACATTTCATTGAGCTAAAAAATGAGAGCCTATTTCTAGGAACTGTCTTCAGTTTTCTTTACGCTGTGTTTCTGTCTTGTATGAGGGATGCTCAAAACTAAGTCTTGCCCACTGGTGTGAGATCGGTGGGTGGTTATATTAACGTCAGTGATGGGGACTTTATGCAAACATTTGTGAAAAAACCGGCAGGCTGTAAGCCCATCAGGGATGAGCTTAATTATTACATTTGCAAATTAAGGACTGAAGTTTCTTATTTATTTTAAGAAAGTAAAACACTATCTTACTGCTTTGAAGGTCACAAAAATGGAATTGAGTTCATATAACCAATTTCCATATAAAAATTATAAAGTAGAATTTCCAGGATGAATTTCAGATCAAGGTATTAATTTGCATCAATATCCATTCAGATTGTTAGGGACGCCAAATATTTACCATTTAAATGCGCTACCATCTTGGTCTTGCTTCTTGCTCTTTTATGTTTCTGAAGCTGAAGAACATGCGCTGAGGTTTAATATTAACTATGCTGCTCTAAGATTAACTATGGAAATATGCTGGAGGAATTCTATTGTCATGTACATTTTACTATACCTGAAGTATGTTTGTTCTTGGGCAATGAATCAATGGCAACTATGTTGCTATGTGATGCAGGTGAATATTGTTGCTTTAATGAAGAGTTCCTGTCAGATTGTTTCTCAAAGTGAAACTCTTCTTTAGAGAACTTTAGAGTTCATATGGAACAAACTCTCAGCGTAATGGTGATTGTCACCAGGCAGCACACTCCTGAGCTCCTGAAGAAATGAAAACAAGAATGAGTTTTAAAGCCAACCCCTGGCTTACCTAAAGATTTGGGAAAAACTTGGGTCTGTGTCACATTCAGTCAAAATCAAAGTCAAAATTTAGCCTCCCCTCCACTTAGCCCTTTGGTAGCTGTTCTCTGGATTACAGACATAATATCTGGAGATTGGGGAGAAGAATGAATGTTGCATTTAAGACTTGAAGTATTTTTTGGGAAAACTAAGGGAGCTGGATATTGAAAATATTTTAATTTTCTATTTTTAATATGACTTTGTAATTTATTTTCGTTATAATTAACATTACAAAAAGTCTTATGTGGGGGACAGCTCCTTGAAAGCTCAAAATGCCCAGAATAAGTAGAAAAGGGAGTAAGTGTCTTCAAGATGTCTGACCTTCTGAGGGCTGTATGGTGTAGGAAAGCCTACGACCTCACCCCCAATAAATTCCTCTAATTGTCTTTAACATGGTACAGTTGTTCAAAGTGCTTGTGGTTTCAATGGCTTTTGTTACTTTTTTTTTTTAATAACTACGTTGTCACTACCTGATTTGAATAAATCGAACCAGAAATATCCTGACAGTGCACTAAACAAGACCTGTGTGTATAATGTGAGTTCTTTCTTTTTAATTTTAGAATCAACCTTGTCCTATGTTAGGCAGCTGGAGGCAAGAGTAAGACAGCTGGAGGAAGAAAATCGCATGCTGCCCCAGGTGGGTGACTTCCAGAAGCTCATAGCTAGTCAGTGTCATTGGAGTTGTAGCATTTTTATCTGGAATTTAAAGTCTCAATTACATTTCTCCTGTAAATGATAGAAATCATTTTGTAAATAGTCATTCATCAATGTAGAGTGTGATTGCTTTCCATAATGACCATCATATTATCTGGGTTCTTAAGTGTGATACCACAGGATGCAGATGTCTGAAATAAGAATGCAATGTAATTTTGAAAGGAAGAAGACAAGAGAAAGAGAAAAATGAAGAGAAGGAGAAAATACTTTGCTAGTACTACTCCTATACATCCTGCATGTAGTTGGTGAATATAGGGAAGGGACTCTTATTTAAATAAAAATTTTGCTAATTTATGAGCTCGGGGAAGCTGTAGGTAGTTTGAAGATTTCATATGTTAAAGAAATTAGTACTTTTGCTAAAATTCTTTGTGATCGAATTGAACTCTTTCAGTGCAACAAAGCCATGACAGTAACTAACAGCTTTACCGTGGGGCTTAACTTCTTTTCCCTGGTGAATCTAAAGTGGCACTTTTTCTGGGATTTAATGCCTCACCATATATTTTACTTATAATATTATTTCTATGGGCTGAACTATCTTGATGAGAATGATGTTGGCTGAGGTGGTGGTTCTCAGGGAATGTTTTGTTGAGTTGAACAAATCTTCTAGGTTGGTTTCCTTTACAGACATGGAGGCAGTATTTTAATATTTTGTGAGCGGAGTTTTCTAAGCATATAGTCACTAGTGTTCTTTATACATTTGGGTGATTATTTCTGTTTCCTAAGTGACTAAGGGAAAATCCACCCCTAAAAAAACTAAGCAAACAGTAGTTTAAATGGGAAGACAGAGACTGGTTATAATTCAGGGGAAAACACATAAACATGAACACTTTGCAAAGATATTTTAGGTCTTTTAAACCTCATTTTGTTTTCAAACTACGTTTGCTCATTAATGATGATTTGGTCTGTCAGGTACTGCATCTAAGAATGCCTTTCTCTTTCTCTCATTGGCCAGCCATCTGGCTGAAAATCATGAGAGTGAAATGAATACTTCTTTCCCTTCTCAAACTATGCATATGTCAATACTCATGTTGACAGAAGGGATTATTTGCATCATAAAATAAGATACTGCTGGTAGAGTTTTCTCTTTGCTCTTCTATACTTTCCATTTTTAAAATTTTCTTTGCCATTTGTCCTTTTATATGGGATTCACAGTATGACTGTGCCAGGGCCCTTGACTGAAAACATCTAACTTCTTTCCGTTCCAAGAAACCTAAAAATATAATCAGGTTATTGTGAGTATTCTACATGGTTATACCATCTCTGGGGCAACTGGGAATGTAAATGAAAAGAGAAAAAAAAGAGATCAGTTTCTTAGTTTCCCTCTGAGTGGGAATTGAGGCTCATGTCAAACATTGAAATGCTAGCATGGATACTATGTTATTTAAAAAGAGGCACAACAAATATGAAAATGATTACAGGATTGATTTTTAAAAATCTGTAAAAGTGTTAGAAGTCTTGAAGAGAAATCAGAGGAGTCTTCAACTGTACTTGATACATCAAGTGTTGCATATTTAAATACAGAGTACTTGCACAGTCGAGAAGTAGAAGAGATTAAACAACTTTTCAGACTAAAGTCTGAAAACATATGTTTTTAAATGCATTGCTATTTTCTATCAAAGAAGGTTTTCTTTCTCCACAAGAAAAGCCTAAGAAGGATCATGTTTTACTGAATCTTAAGATGTTATTGATGTGGGATGGACCATTATCATATGTAGCACTAAGAATGAAAAAAGATGTTGTCGATTATACCATGTCGGATTCTTGCTGATCTCAGAGATGTTAAAATGGAAAAACAATGTTTTAGAATTAAACAGCTTTTTTTTTTTTTTAAGATTTTATTTATTTATTTGAGAGAGAGAGAATGAAAGACAGAGAGCATGAGAGGGAGGAGGGTCAGAGGGAGAAGCAGACTCCCTGCTGAGCAGGGAGCCCGATGCGGGACTCGATCCCGGGACTCCAGGATCATGACCTGAGCCAAAGGCAGTCGCTTAACCAACTGAGCCACCCAGGCGCCCAGAATTAAACAGCTTTTTACATGTCCAGGGTACTTTAGTGAAAAGAAAATCCATTGTTTGAAATATGCTGTTGGACATATATGCAAAGAATACAATAGATCTCAGTTCGAAAACAATATTGTGTTGAATTTCTGTATTGGAGAGTGTTGCCTCCATTTATAGCTAAGATATATATGATAGGACCACCAATTGCAAGTACTTGTATAAATACAACTGAAATGAACAGACAATAGACGAGATCTGAGGGTGGAAAGCAATAAGTGAATCTCAAAGCAGTGAGAATCCTGTAAAGGGAATACTTGTGGAAGGCTGAGATTTGGACTGAATAACACAAAGGCGTATGCGACTTACTCTTGGATGTTATTGGTACTATTACCAATAATTACGTGCTTTCCCTGCATAAACTATTTCTGACTGCATGATATTAGCTGATTTGCAAGGTCAATTCAATGTGACTAGCTGACATCTCTGCATAAATTAGTCTCAATATCTGAACACTTGATTTTCCCATTGTAGGAACTTGCTCACTGTGCTTTGATTAAAAGGTATTCTGTTTTACTTCCAAGTTTATAAAAATATATCCTCTTAACTGGATAAACAGGAAAGAAGAATATAGTTGGCAATTGGAATTCCAAGTATATTGGATATCTTTTGTGGCTGTGGCCAGGTTCTTTGCTGATAGTTTAGCATTTAGACTAATTATGTAAAGCATTTTCCTGGAGGAAGAAATCTCCTTTATGCTTATTTTTATACTTTATGTAAAATTGTGTATAATGAACTGAGAGTCCCAACTTTGTCCCAGCAATACATATTTAAAAGTAAACGAGATTAGCGTAGTAAGTGCTTGTGGATTTCTCTCTGGTTAGATTCAAAGGCTTCAATTTCTTAGTTTAAAAATGACAAGTTTCCTCCTAGCCTCTTGTTGGCCTAAGTATAAATAAAGCTTGGGTACAGTTTTACATCCAGGTGAAGTTACCAAGCCCCAGAATAAAAGGTTTTTTATTCAAAAACAGATAGAAAAAGGCAGTGAAGATTGAGTCCGTTCTATCCAGTGGTGCAGGAGGTGTGGTTGGAATATCAGCGTGGAGCCCATGTGAGCATGTAGCTCTTTGCTCTGCCATGATTTCTGCAATATCTCACAAGAATCACTGAGCAGTACTTTAAATCCAGTTTGTGAACACAATATTTCAAAAGAATCCTAAAGTGATAACAGAAAATGCAGTATTATTTGCTATGTTATTACTTGAAAAGAAAATGTCTTTATTTATATATTTGATAGGAAGACAACATGAGATCTACCCTCTTACCAGATTTTCAAGTGCATAACAATTATTGTTATTTATAGGCATGGTGTACATTTGATCTCTAGAACTCAACTCATTTTGCATATCTGAAATTTTGTACATGGTGATTAGCAACACCCCATCTCCCCTCCCCCTCAGCCTCTGACAACCACCATTCTAGTCTTTGCTTCTATGAGTTTATTTGAGATACCTCATGTAAGTGGAATCATGTGGTATTTGTCCTTTTGTGACTGGCTTATTTCACTTGGCATATTACCAAGTGATCATTACCGTATGATCCAGCAATCCTACTTCTGGATATTTACCCAAAAGAATTGAAATCAGGATCTCAAAGAAATATTAGCAATCCTGTGTTCATTGCAGCTCTGTTCACAGTAGCCAAGATGTGGAAGCAACCTAAATGCCCATCAAGAGATGAATGGATAAAGAAAATGTGGCATATACATATAATGGAATATTATTCAGCCTTAAAAAAGAAGGAAATCTTGCAATATGTGACAACATGGGCAAATCTTAAAAATGCTTTTTGGAAAGTTGCTACAAATGATCATTAAAGATCCCCTTTAATGAATTTAGAATTTAGGATATTCTTCCTTGAACACATAAACTAATGTGCACATTTTTTTTTTTTTACTGATTACATACAAAAATATTTCATAGGATTGCAACGAACCTCTCATTACACAGAATGCTAAAAGTGCTCAGACTGGTCTGTCAGCTCTGCTGTGTACATATTTAATAGGATAGGAACCCTAAATGAAGATTGTATGTGAATTAAATGTAGCCGCTGTATATGAAGTTTTATTAATTTTTAAATCTAATGAGGTGGAGTCACCCACAATGACATAAATAGACATTTTTGATAAAAGACCCAATATGGTATAAAGTAGTTGCAAGGAATTTTATATCAAACTTAAAAGGAATGTACCTATTTTGTGTATAGACATTTATACATAAACAAAAATTTTCTGTGGGTAAAGAATCCTAGATTTTCAAAGCTAGATAGAACCTCACATATCACATTGGACAACCCCATTTTCTAAGGCCTACAAGATTCACAGAATGTTAGGAGTAGAGTCCTAGTCAGACAGCTAATGAAGGATGGACCCAGGCTAAGATGTAGGCCTATTCAGTGTTCTTCTAGCAAATGTATAGCACCTCTTTTAATCATTTCATACTATTTATGTCATTCAGTGTAAGTAAGCTGCTAAATCTGTTTTTATCTTGTCAAATTCTTTTTTTTAAACATTTATTTTAATTAACATTGGATTTGCTTAGCCCTCTAAGATCTTTCAGATTTAGAGTAAATATTCTATTTTTCTTAAAGCCATAGATGGTATCTATCACAAATGAAAAAAAATTACATTTTATAGAGCCTTCTCCCTGACACATTTCCAAAATACTTCAGAATCCTGGTTTAGTACAAACATACATACCATACATATCTACATGAGAAATTCATACTGAACGGAATGTGGTCAGAGAGGGTCTTTCTGTCCAGAGTGAATTAGAGGTAGGTGGTGGCTAGGAGAACAAATAGTTATAGTAGTGGTTTTTAAGGTACCCATGAAATTTGTTATTTTAGCCCAAATTTAAAAATCTTGCTTGGATCTCTCAACTTCTCCCGTGATACTTTTCTTGATGGTCACAAGGATTTTTAATCCAGACTTCTCCACGATGTTTATGTGCTGTATCTGCAATGAAGTCTACTCAGCCAGAAAATATCTTAAAGTAGATGATACAGAACACTTAGCTGATGATTTTATTATAAATAATACTGTCTTTTGAAGAAATCAGTCACTAATCCAACATCACCGCGAGGGAAAAACTATTTTTTTAAAACTCTTCTCACCTATTTTGTGTCGAGTTTGGGTTTTGCATCAAGAGGAGACCAGAAATAAGCAGTTTGCTCTGATTCCAAAGTCAGTTAAGTACATTTGTTAAAAGTCCTACTGGGAAATCGGTTCCCCCTCATCAAATGCTTCTGCACCAGCATCTGCCCAGAAAGCACTCTGTGTCCTTTGTGCTCCAGAGTCCCTCTCCAAAACAAACCACCCACCTCTTGAGACTAACTTTTGAGAGATTTGTTAGAATCCGTAAAGCTGCCCCGATCTGCCCCATGTCCTACGCCTGCCCATGTTGCTGTGGGTTCAGCAAATGTGTTTGAAAGGCATGGCAACTCGGATCGCCACTGTGTGGGCTCCTTTCAGCAAGTGTTTCTATTTCTGTTGTGCTAGCACACACAGAGGAGTCTAATTTTAGGAATGGAAATGAAAAATCTTCCTCTCGTGTAATTTGGTTACAGCGTGGCCTCACAATGCAGTGCTTTGGGAAGGAGGCAGGGCCGTTTCCAGGGCAGTTTCTGAACAAAGGAAAGGAACCTGTCGCCATTGCCAGGAATGCTGAGGAGGGTACATGGGCTCTAAAGAAACTGAGCTTGTCACTTCCATGGCAACACACCCCGGGTCCAGCATCACATCTCTGAAAAGACCCCTCACGTGTGTACCTATGCGGATTACCAGTGTCCCGGACAGAAATGAGAAGATTCTTTCTGACACCTAGATTTCCCTCTTGTGCTTCTCCTTTCTTTGCCGTGGAGAGCCTTATTTTGCTGCTTTTTCTCTTTTTCATATTTTCTGACTTCTTCAAGTCATTTATGTCTTACAGGGTCATAAATATCTGGCTTTTCTAGGGTTTGGAATTGCTCTGAAAAAAAAAAAATCAGCCACTGTTGTACAAAAAACAGGCACAGAGTAATGCTTTACAGGATGCTTAAAGTAAGTGGTGCTAGTCTTCAATTGTTAATGCTTGGAAATTACCATTCTGGCATTCCTGAGGAGTAATTGGATAGCAACTCTATGTGGTGCAACCGGAGTAGAATCTGGATGCTAATGATAGAAGAAATTCGTTAAATCCATTAAGGGCTGGTTGCTGCTAGAATCTTATTTGGGGAAAAAAAAAATGGACTCCACCAGAGGAATAATGCTTGTGGGTTGCCATTTTCTCTAAGTCACCATGATTTATATAATTAAAGAAAAGAAAAAAAGCTTTTATGTATAGTTCAATAGAGTTTTCAGAGGACAGATGGGAGCTGCCCAAGTGGTGTGGGTGTATTGGAACAAAAGAGACAAATAGATATGGAAAATAAATTTATGGGGGGGGAAGTCATGTTGGAAAACTTGAATAAATGGTGACTGGATTAAGGGAAAAGCTAAAATGTATTAGCGAAAATACTGGAGAGTGAAATTCATAGGAAAAACATCAAAAATCAACATGGATGCTTTACATTCTTCTTTGCCCCACCCCATGCTCGAGGGTTCTTGTTTGAGAATCTCATATGCATGATGTGAAGTCTTCATTCTTTTTTTTTTTTAACTATTTTTTTTTTTAAAGATTTTATTTATTTATTTGAGAGAGAGAATGAGATAGAGCATGAGATGGGGGAGGGTCAGAGGGAGAAGCAGACTCCCTGCCGAGCAGGGAGCCCGATGCGGGACTCGATCCAGGGACTGAAGTCTTCATTCTAATGAGAGAAAATAGATGAACTAGAAATGCAACAGAAAATACAGCTATGCCACTTACTAAACTTATTAAGAGAATTATTGAATTTAAAAGGCACTCAATTATTAGGGACTGTGGTATCCATTCGTATTTAACAGGACTGCCTTTTTCTATCTGTACTGGCATGATAATAATTCTACCACTAGGGCATATTTAAAAAATGTTTTTTTATTTGGAGTAGCCATAAAAATAGCACCTTGGTTACCTGCCCTTGGCAGAATTTGTCACACAAAAAAATGATAGGACTCGCTCAGCAAAAATTTTTGCTGTGTAGTAATATCAACTAGGATCATAGATATTTGAATGAGAAGCAACATGGAGGACTATTTGGGGAAAACTTGAGATGGAACTGTAAGAGAAATTAATGTTGCCTTGGAGAAATGACTTTCTACTCTTTTTAATTTTTTTATCCAAAGTAAAGTGAAAAATCAAAAAAGATGAAACAGTCTTTCCTTTTGTCATTGTGTAAGGAAACAGTCTCATAGAAAACAATAGAAAAGATTGTGTAATGTTTGATATGGGAATTAAATTAGTTAAATGTAAATACTGTTGAGATATGGATATATATAATTAAAAAACAGTAAACTGTGAAAAGTTGGGTCTAGTAGAAGCTTGTAAAGATGGGAAGATTACCGCTTGAGAAGCCTCACTTTGCTTTCCATTTCTTACTGGAGGTCATCACCTCTCTGCTGTGAAAAAGGCACCCAATCCACCCTGTCCTCCTCTCTGATTCAGACCTTTCCTACAGTGGGGTTCAGGCATTTCTCATTTAAAAGTCTCTACTTCTAGTTGTTTGGTTTTTTGTTTTGTTTTGTTTTTTTTTGCTGTAGCCTGAGCAAAGTGATCAATCATACTTCTAACACATTAAAAATTAAAGTTGGTGCCTCTTAATATCTTATAAAAACAAAGTAGACAAATATAAATGTAATACAGGCAATGTCTGTATTGCCTAAATATAATCACTGTAATAGAGACAAATAATGGGGTTCTTTGACACAATAAAACAGTTTAAGTAAATAAATTTCTAAGTGATCTGAGATTTCCTAAATTATATTTAAGCTAGCATTGTGTGAAAAATAAGCAAAACATAACTGAGTTAATTTTAGAAAGCTGAGACATAGTCAACAGTGATTTTGGACCCTTAGTTACCAAGTAATTAAAGGAGTCCCTGTGAATATGCTAGAACAGAGAATAGGAATTACAAGAGCTAGGATTTAGCCTAATTAGCTGTTGGATCAAGATGATGGGTCTTAACCTTTGTGAACTTGTTATGCTTTGAGTAACAAAGAGAATAGTTGTAGGTGATATGGAAGGTTCTGCTCAGCTCTGCAAATCCATGAATCTCTATCCAGAGAAAGTTTGTGTTTATGTATAATGTATATACAAAATGGGCATGTCCTTTTTATTTTGATATTAAATTCCTTAAAACTACAACTTTATGCCATACTGGGTCTTTTATTTACAGGGACATATTTATGTCATTGTGGGTTATTCTACCTCATTGGGTTCTAAAGTTAATCAAATTTCACCAGATAGCTGTTTAAGTAAAAGTTAAGGGTACATATCTGTGAGGCTCATGTCACATTAATATGCATATAGACGGGCTCACATACCAGTCTGAGTAATGTTATGTGTATTTTGAGAGATAATGTGCATTAATGTCCCTTAATGTTCATTTTTATTCTTTGTCTAATCCCTCCATAATGAACATAAAGGCACTGGTTTTCCCTAAGAGTATACGTATTTAAAAATAAATAAGATGAGTATGTAAATGATTATTGATTCCTCTCTGGTCAGGAACAAAGGCATCTTTGTCTTCATTTGGTTAGTGTGGTCCCTTCCAGCCCTGAACATTCTGAGCTCAAGGATTAAAAAAAAAAAAAAAGTGTTGTGTCCAAGTCCTAGAACGAAGGCGTCTTTAGTCGAGAACAGCTAGAGACATGCAGGGAATTAGTTAGTGCTACTAGTGGGAAAGAGGAGCTCAGAGGAGGTATGGCTGGAACGTGAGTCATCACCAGAGAGCACAGCGATTTTCCTTTGCCGTGCTCCCTGTGGTATCCTGCGAGCATTGTGGAGCTGTACTTTAAATCCAGTGTGTGAGCACAACACTTCAAAGAGAGCCCAAAAGTATGAACTCTCTTATTAGGTATTATTTACGTATTAGCTGTCATTATGTGAGAAGGAGCTACCTTTTTTTTTTTTTTAAAGATTTTATTTATTTATTTGAGACAGAGAGAGAGAGCGCGCTCACAAGCGGGGGTGGGGGGGTTGGGGTGGGCAGTGGAAGAAGGAGAAGCAGGCTCCCAGCCGAGCAGGGAGCCCGATGCAGGGCTCGACCCTGGGATCATCACCTGAGCAGAAGGCAGACGCTTAACCGACTGAGCCACCCAGGCTCCCCAGGAGCTACCTTTTAAAAGTTGGCACAGGGCGCCTGGGTGGCTCAGTTGGTTAAGCGACTGCCTTCGGCTCAGGTCATGATCCTGGAGTCCCTGGATCGAGTCCCGCATCGGGCTCCCTGCTCGGCGGAGAGCCTGCTCCTCCCTCTGACCCTCCCCCCTCTCATGTGCTTTCTCTCTGTCTCAAATAAATAAATAAAATCTTTAAAAAAAAAAAAAATAAAAATAAAATAAAAGTTGGCACAAATGATAGTGAAAGATCACCTGAACATAGAATATCCTTTCCTGAGCACATAAACTAATGTAAACATTTTTTTTTAAATCACATTTAAAAATATTTTAAAGGATTTCATAGGATAAATGGAGACCTGACATTTCAGAGAGAATTTTTTTAAATGATGATGAAAGAGTATACCGATATAGGAAATGTTTAAAATTTAACTTTTATTTACCTGCAACTTATATGGAAACCATCTGTAGTCCTTATTTTAAAATATAACATAATTGTCAGGAATCCAATTCAGAGATAAGCCAAAAGAAATTACTGTGAAAAAGAGATGACAAAAACCTGATATAACATACATTATTTTTTTTTTTTTTTTAAAGATTTTTATTTATTTATTTGACAGAGAGAGACACAGCGAGAGAGGGAACACAAGCAGGGGGAGTGGGAGAGGGAGAAGCAGGCTTCCCACTGAGCAGGGAGCCCGATGTGGGGCTCGATCCCAGGACCCTGGGATCATGACCTGAGCTGAAGGCAGACACTTAACGACTGAGCCACCCAGGCGCCCCTAACATACATTATTTTTTTCTGGTGTGATAGACTGAGGAGAATGACAAGACGGCTTGCATATGAATCAAAGTCTGCTAGACAAGGGATACACAGAAGGAACAATGTCCAGAGGAAAAAAAGATCTTCTTCAAAGGATAGCTGATGTATTGGAGTCATTCTGGACACTAAAGCATCTGAAGTAAGAGCTAGCAATCAGTGGACTGGGCCTTTCTTCAGATTTTCTCATTGACACAGAGCATGAAAGAGAAATCATCAGGGGTACACCGTAAGACAATGATCCGTGTTGCCTTTACAGTTCACATGGAGCTCTTATGGATTATCTTTCAGACTGTGTGCCATCGAGCCCACATAACCAGGTAGCATGTTATCCTATGAAGCTAATTAAAGCACGTGTAGAGAAGCAGTATGAAGAGAGCATAGGAAATAAATCACGGGCTTCCCCTCAATTGTTGTAAGTCTGAAGGGCCTTTGGTGGCTAGGTAAATAAGTCTTAGAAGAGGACTTGGGGTTTACTCTAGCAATTCTACAAAGAAGTTCCTACATCAGTAAGCAGTGGAGTGTTTTGAAAAACAACCCGCCCACATTTGTAGAGGTGGCATCCCTGAAAGTAATAGAACAGTCTTCTGTTTCCTTGGGCCACACCAGCACAGATTGGGGTCGGACAGATGGAGTCCTAGCTCTCTCGGCTTACCTTCAAGTGGACGGGTTTTCACCTGTCCTCCTAAGTCTGCTCCTGACTTTGTTACTGGCCGCTACAGTGATGTCCTGGCCATTTCCCTGAATCCTATGATCGGGGCTCCCAACATTCTCTGGGCTGAGAAAATCCCCCCACTCCTGCTTGGGGTCTACCTTGTTCCAGATCCAAAGCCTATGGGACAAGTACTCCTTCCCACAGGTTCTTGTGGTAAGCCCAGAAATGGAGGTGGGGAAGAAGACTTAGTGTTAGTGAAGAGTCAATCTATTCAAAAAATGTTCCTCTCTTTTCAAAGTACTCCATTATTCTTCATTCAGGTGTCTCTCTCTGGTCTCATTCTTTCCTGGAGAACTTCTTGTCCTCAGGTTTCAGTACCTCCGCAAAATTGACTCAACTGGGATATTTGTGATTTCAGGAGTGCCCTAGTCAAGGCATGTAAATAATCAAGCCTTCTTTCAGAATTTTTATCTTTGAGATTTTTCTAACTTTCATAATCTAGGTTAGTTGAGTAGAAGCAGTTTTTGAATTAATATTTTTTAAAAAGAAAAAAAATTAAGCACAACAAGGAGACAACTAACCACCTTGCTTAAAACCCTTGGACTAATTATTTTGCTAGTTTTATTAATGTAGCTACAGTTTATTAGGAAAAAGATTGCATGTCGAAATGTAAGGATCAAAAAGAAATGTAAATCTGACTCAAATGTAGTGTAACAAATTTGGTACTGTCTTTTTTTTGACCTAAAATGCCTCTTATTTGCATCAGAACAACATGCGATGCAGAAGTTCTAATGTTTGACAGATAACAAATAACTAATAAACCCAGGACCAGATGGGAGCCATCCTGGACTTACATAAAAGCTGGCTCTAAGAAAGGGAGGATTTTTGATAGCCAAGATATTTCAGCTGTTTTTGACACCCAAGGCAGGTGTATCTTAATGTCAAAAAGGTAATTTCTTTATTGAAACATTTTCATATGCAAGAAAATTTAATATCCATAACTCCAGAAATCTCATACAAGAAAAACATAAAATACACACTCAAATAAATGACAACTCCAGCAAATTTAATCACAAATGAATTGTGTGGGAATGATAGGTCTTTATCCTTTTGGGTGGCAAGCATGTATTGAGAGCCAAAAGTTAACAGAAGCTACAGTTCGAATTTGACATCTTTTTCACAAAGAGTTTTAGACAAAGGGAGCTTCTGCAACTTTGCATTTTGAAATTTGTTGTTTTGTTTGGAACTAGCCCCATTCACTTTCCATTCCCTGTTTCTATCCCACTTGTATTTTAACACATGAGTCCTTAACCAGCAAAACTCAGACACTTTTGTCAGTAAGTTCTGCAAATGATACAGTAGTTGGTGATGGCAGCCCCGGTTCTTTGCCAGTAGAAAAGGACTTTGGAGAGGTCGATTGAAGACAGGACCCTCTAAATGCTCACTTGTGAAGAGGGTGGGCATGTGGCCTCACGGGCATTCGTTTAATTGAAGAGGACTCTCTTGGTTAGGGAACCAGTTCCACTGAGCCTTTGACACTGGAGAACGAGATTAAGATGGACATGAGGGCAGGTAAGAGCAGTAGCCTCTCCAGCGGTTTTCACTCAAAACAAGTACCCTGCTCATGATCTTGATATTGACAGAGTTCTTCAGAATCAGTCATGAGAGAGTCATAAGACAGCTCTCAATTCTGGGTGGTTTCTCAGGGCTGTAAATGATGCTATAGTAACTTACGAATCAATAGGACTTTGGTCTTTAAGCCTAGAAAATGTCCACTGTTGCTATCACATTGATTTTTAATACTTTATCACCTTATTAAATTATGCTTTTTATTTTAGGTATATCTTTTATGTTCATTCTGTTTGAAGGCATCAATCCTGTTGGTCTTCAGTATTCAGAATCTTAAGTCTTTAGGGCCCAAGGAGAGACGCTGTAGGTCATGAAAAGGATAGTGCCCGATTCTTTTATTTTTACAAGTTCTTAAATGATGGGGCTGCAGCCTGAAATGGACCGTTCTCCCTGTGAGAAACAAAGCTTAGGCCACAGCAAAATGGCTGATTTACAAGAATCCTGTAACCCTTGCAATGGAGTCAGCCTCAGGGTGCAGACAGCACACAGGATGGGGCTGGTTGAGTTGCCCGTTGCACCTTAGAGTTTTGTTGTCGTCACAAGCCCTAGAACCACATCCTGATTATCAGCTGAGGTCCTGCATATTGTAGCAACACTGAGGCCATCTTGATGCTGTCCCGTCCTGACCCTGGCCCCTATGATGATCTGCTTTGCAGGTGAGAGAATGTTCACTCATGGGCAGAGGCAAGGTTTGTGCCCAGATTTTCTGTTACCACTAGTCTAGCATTCTTCCCGTTTTGCTGAAACCTGTTGCATGGCAAGTGTGTTTCTTTTGAAGCAAGATAGTGGTGAAAACACCAACAACCACCACCACGATCTCCACCATCACCATCCAGAGCTCATGTGTAGCATCCTTGGGATTGGGAATTAACCAAGAAACCCAGTGAGTTGTTAGTCCATCTGTTTTACTAGTCACTGAGAGACTTCATTGCTCTGATAATGATTCTCTCAGGATGGGAGATTTTCTCATTCTTCTATTATTCTTAAGGACATGTCTAGCCCCTAGATAAGTGATTAATCAGGAAAGAATATTTGTCTACTTAATACTTATCACTTCTGTTTCAATTATAGTTTCTTTGTAAGCCACTTGCCTCCTTCTCCAAAAAATTCCCAGACTGTTCCAGTCTATCATAATGTTCTTAGACCCTCAACCAGGGCTTGGAACCTTTTAAATAAAGGGCCAGATAGTAAATATTTTCAAAGTTGTGAGCCATATGGTGTTTTCAACTACTCCTGTCTGCCATCGTGGCACTAGAACAGCTGAAAACAGAATATCTAAATAAACAGCTGTGGCTGTGTTCTAACAAAACTACTTATAAAACAGGTGAAAGGGTCTGGATTTAACTCCAACAGTAGTTGCTGACCCCTGTGTTGCCCTGAAATCATTTGTCAATTTCTTGGGTTATCTCTTAATATCATTTTTTAAATTGGTCCCTCATATTGTTATATACATTTTCATTTGTGCATAAATAACTTATTATATACAAAAACTTTTCCCAGTAAGTATTATTTATATTTTCATTGGCTTAACTTCCTTTGTCCTGTCATTCCCAAACCTGCCCTCAGTTATCAATATGTGGGATTTGAAAAGCACTGTGAGTGAACCAGAGGAGTAGTTGGGAAGAGGCAAAGCTATTCTTTCCAACAAACCACTTAGTTTTGGGGGGAAAATTTGTTGGAGATCAAGATGTTTGCATTTGACCTGAAAAGGCACGTCCTCCCCTACAGGACAGTTGTTGTGTTACTAATGGATAGGAATTTTGTACTTTTCCAAAACCCATATGTCTGGTGATTGAAGGTGTACGTTAGTGAGTGATTGATTATATTGCTTTTGTGTCCTTGCACATCTTAGAGAGATTGCTGGAAAGAGAACATGGGCAAGCTTGTCTTTAAAATAGATACCACATGGGTGGTAGCTTGGAAAGAACACGAAATGCTATATAGTCCTTCACAGACAAGTGAAATTCTAAATCCATGTCTCTCAGCGAATGAGGGAAACCATTTCTGGCTTGGAAGGAGGTCAGAAACCAATTAATCTCCCTTTTTCTTTAAGTGAGGACATCACAGGGTAGAGCGAGAAATCGGGAGATCACTAGTAAGAATAAAGTGAATTCTGTATTTTTCAGGTCGTTCATATTCATATTCTCTTCTCCCATGATCTTTGTCAAATCTGTGGTTTTTAATGATGATCTATGTTATGCTTGAAAAGGACAAAAAGGAAAGGCCTTCCGCGGGCCATTCATGCAGTCTCTCTTCATGGGGATCTGCAAGGTACTTTGGAAGGAACAAAGGAGTGCAAAGGCTAGTTTGCATCTCCATCATGTTTCCTGTGGATCAGGGGGAGACCTATAGGAGGGTGAGAAGAATCCTCACTCATCTTTTTGTCTTTGTCACAACGACTGATTAACATCAGAAGAGCCAAGGGGTGGAAAAGACTTAAAAAGAGCCAGATGCATTCGCAATGCTTTCATGGCAACTGATGGCGATCTGGCAATTAGGAAACTTCTCTATAGCACTTAATGTTTTCGGAGTGCCTTGCAATCAGGTTTATTAGTCACCCTTCACAGCCGCCACATGAAGCTAATTGATAGGGCTCTCCATTTTAGCCTCTCCATTGAGGACAAGTGACTTGCTGAGGGTCAGGCACTGAGAAGCTTACGGAGCTCATTAGTCTCCGGGTCATTTCTCTCTGGAGCTAGCAAAAGACTTGACTTTTTTTTTTTTTTTTAAGGCCACTCTGACTAGCTTAGGAAAACTTATTATTACTGGTTAACCTGATTGTTTTCCAGGATGATACTATTGTAAAAGTTCTAACTTTTAAAAATTCCTTTTTAAAATTGGCCTTTTCTAAAGCTTTATGACGTTGCTTTTCAGAACTTTCCAGGAAATTTTAGCTGTGCGTTTTATGGTTTAGCCAGGTCTTTACTAGGGTACTGTTCTCAGAATTTTGGACCTAGAGACTTCAGGAGAAACAAAACATTTTAGCCAGGCAGCCTTCATTTGTGGCATTAGCTGTGGTCAGAATTTGTATGGAGGGGTGAGGGAAACTGCTTTCTATCAGCTGTTAATGCTGTCTTTTACATTCAGAATCTCATAGAGGCTAGACAAAAGCAGTGACCTTGCTATTTGGAATGAGAAATGTTGACATTTATCGTTAGATCGATGCAGGGATATGCATTTAAAGATAGGTGATTAGTGGGCTTCCCCTACTTTTCTTCATATAAACAAAACAACCCCTAACAAATATGGAATGGGATTTCTGTAGATGATGGAAAGTTGATTGTTTATATTGGCCATTCTTTCAATAGTTTACCCCTCAAATATTTTTTGAGAGCACCTCTTGCATACAGATACTGCTTTAGACAATGGAGATACAGCCCTGAATTCATGCAGCTTACATTTTAGTGGACTATTATTTTAAAAGTGCTAAATATGTGATATGTGGAAGTAATAATCACTTTGAAGGAAACAAAAGCAGGGTACAGAACTGTGAGTGACTGGAGTGAAAGGGTATTTTACATGGAGTTAGAAGAAGCCTCTCTGAGGAAATGACATCTGGAGGAATCAGAAGAGGTATGGGAGAGTATCACAGGAAGTGAGAACAGCAAGGGCAAAGGCTTTCGGTGGGAGTGAACTAGGCATGTGTGAGGAGACAGTTGCAAGAAAGCTAGTGTGGCTGGAATAGAGTGTGTGAGACAGAGAATAACAGGAGGTGAGGTCGGAGACAGGCAGGTAACAGATCCTGTGGGCTTTGTTGACCAAAGTCAAGTGTTTGGGTTTGGGTCTGAGTTTGTGGAGAGCCATTGGAGGAACTGAGCAAGGGTGTGATACATCTAGTTACATTATCAGAAGGTCGCTGGGAATGCTAGGTAGAGACCAGACTGAAGAAGTGAGAGGCAGGTAGGGGAGGACATAGGGACACTCATTAGGGAGCTAGATTGGTAGTAGACGTAGTAGAGGGTAGTGGTAGCTTGAACTAAGTGGTAGAATGAAGATGTTGAGGAAGCGTTGGATTCATAGGATATTTTGAAGTAGAGTTGAGAGTGCTTCATGATGGATTGGATCTGGAATATAGGGGAAAGAGGCGGCATGTGGCTTTATAGTTTGAGTACTGACAACCCCAGGAAGAACTATTTACATAGGCTGTACAGCGAGTGACAGCCCAGGGGTGGTCCAGTGTGGCAGCCCTGGGAGGAATCAAGAATGACTCCTTGGATTTTGATCTAAGTAATTTTGTATGATTGGTGGTGCTGTTTATGGAGATGGGGAACACTGGGGGGAACAGGTTAGGAGGTGCAGGAAAGTTAAGTTCTGTGTTGGACATGGTACATTTGGGGTGGACATCTATGAGGAGACATCACCTGCAGAGTTAGGTATAGAGATGAAAGTCTGGGGAGAGGTCAGGGCCGGAGATACAAATTTGCAAGAATACTTGCCTATGGGACTGAATTAGAACTTCTTGTTGAATGAATGTTGAGGGGAAAAGAGGTTTATGGGCTGTGCCCTGAGACACTCTAAAATTTAAAGATTGGGAAGGAGAAAGTGCCATCCAGACTGGAAGGAAAGGCTCATTCAACCTCTTTAATCTCCCAGAGTTACAGATGATTTGTGTGCTAACTCTGCAAAGTAGTTTTACCCTTTATTTTAACTCTCTGATGGGTCCTCGCCTTACCTTTCTGAATATTATTGACTTAAATGGGCATTTATAGTTTGAATCCAAAACTCTTGCTTTTCGTCATAAGTTATTTATGTCATGAGGTAGGACACACATAAACCTATTTGTAAGTCTCTTTCTTTCTTCCTAGTAAGAGCTGTTTGTGAAAAAAGAGTTTTCAAGATGCTTCCTCTTGTGCCCTGATGGTGTTCTCATTAATGGGGGGATTTCATCGCTCCCGGCTTGAGATTTCATTTCCACCACGTACGCAGAGGCTACGCTGTCTGGATTTGTTTGGGCCGCTCCTGTTTTTGTGAGCCTTCACGCATAAAGTCACTGTGAATCTTCCAAGATGGAGCATCCAACAAATGGCATGGGCAGAACTGCAGTCTCTCAAGCTGCCGTGCTCATTGGGGGTATACATACGCATTCCAGAGAGGTTGCAGCCCTGGGATGAAGCTGACTCTACCTCTCTGTCTACCTCTCATCTTGACCTTCCCATTTTGTGCTGGGGTGGGGGTTAGGGGGAGGGCCTTGTGGAAAAAGAAGGAAAAGAAGATTCTTCCTCTTGCCAAAGCCAGGGCAGCCAACGCCACCTCACAAAGTAATATTTCTCAGTCAACAAGTATTTCTCTTAAATAGTTGGAGAGTCCCTGGGGCTCTAGCTCTGCGCACGTCTACACGTCCACCACCGGGCTCCGAGGAGTGCTGGGGGGTTTAACGCCAGCATCAGCCAGCTCTGTTCAGCAAGCCAAACGCAGGGTTAACTAGCGTTCCTTTTTTGCTTCAGTGTCTACGCGCATTTCAGCTGCAGGCCCTGACTCTCCGTCCTACTCCGGCCTCCTTGACCCCCATTCTTACGAGCCTAAAAGTATTCAGATATGTTTTTCTCAGCAAAAATGCCATCAATTTTCACTAATTAGTGTCAGCCTGATTGGAAAACCACTTAAATGTATCATTCTTTATTTTTTTCCTAGAAATTTCGGTGTTTCTCACCGGGGATTGTATGGTTAACAAAAGACAAGAATTTAGCACATAAACTCATTACCTAGAAGCAGAATGTACGTAAATGTAATTGTTCACATTTCCTACCTATTGTTTAACAGCTATTTTTTTTTTTTTTTTAAACCAGGCCGTCATTGTTCTTCTTTGTCTGCTGTCACTCTGGTTACAGCCATACAGGGTGTTTGCTGTCTCAGCCCTTTCAAGATAGGGATTCTTTTCTTCTGGGGTTTGCCCTAATTCTTGTAAAAAGGCATCGCGTTAACCTCTGTAATTACTTTTTTATTTTATTTTTGAAACTGTATTTCTATATCTGCAAGTTTCACCTAGAGTCACAGGTACTTCAAAATTACTTTGTTGTTCTCCCGAGAACACTGTATTATTTGATGGGAAATTTTCATCATGGCATGAAGTTACAATCAGTTTTCATTTAAAGATTTTGCAAGCTCTTTTACATGTCAGAAGAAAACCATCGTGGGGTTATCTGTGAGAGAGATGTTTTGGGGCTTTATATTGTTAATTACCTCTTTCATCTTGATTTTCAAATCTGATGAAGGAGTTAGATACCTGACTTGCAGTGGCATTGTCTGGCCTGGTTAACGGCATGACCATGTAGCTAGTGCCCCACCAGCAAGCTGGGAGCCATCCTGGATTCAGATTACCTCAAAGGCTCACAGGGTTCTGCCCTGCAGTCCATCAGTATTATCCTTTTCATTCCTTCCGCTGTTGCCCGGGTTGGGGGGCGGGCAGAGAGTGATCATTTTTCACTTGGACTCCTCTTTCGATCTCTTAATTGGACTTCATCCCAACCAGTCTTGTCCCACCTAGATCATTCTCCACGTTATTACTAGAAAGGCCTCTAAAACACAAATCGGGTCTTGTCACAGCTCATGCCTTAGCACAGAATAAATTTAAAATCCTTCACATGGTGAAGTTTCTCCACGATCTGACTCCTGCCTTTCATGTCCGCCTCAGTTCTTGTTCCTCTGCCCTCACATCCTTCTGAACCACTTCTGATTCCCTGAATGGGGCAAGTGTCTAAAATTTTAGGTTCTTTGAATTAAAGCTCCTTGCCATCTCTTCTGTTACTCCACAGACTTCAATCTTAGCCATTATTTGGCATACAAAATGAAGAATGAGTGAATAAATTTTACCTTCTGGTTTCCCTGGCTGGGAACACTGGGATACTTAGAGATTGGCCTACACTTAAAGAAGTTGAGAATAGTATCTCTTTTGATGATATTTTATTTTTTACCACTTGATGTTTGGCATTATGTAATGATTTTGATGAGAACCAGCATATACTTTGGATGCCCTGGTCATAAGTCTATTTCTACTTTTGGTCTACTAACCATCCCCAGTGATCTTTTCAGTTGCTATTTTAACATATTTGAGCTTTACTGTAGCTTTAGAAATAGAAGTGATTCAAGATTTTCAGGATGAATTTATTTTGCTCAAATATGAGTTACCTGGGTAATGAGAAGGAAAAAAAATAATGGGAATTTAGTTGGAGTTTAACTTGCCAAAATATGGACCATCACAGAAATGGAGTTTCACTTCTTGATTTGGGCCACGCTAGCACTCTAGAGGTGTGCTTTAGTTACTTGACAAGTAGTTGAGTGACTTCTAATTACCAAATGTACAGACACACAAGTAAAGCATTGACACAACTGTTCTTGAGATGATAAAGGAAAAGCCACAGTCTCACACCTAGATTTTGACCATCCAATAATATCTTTATTGAGCAACTACTATGTGCATCTAGGGTACTAATCATCACTATTGCAAAGATAGTAAAAGTCAAGTACAATGACCTCAGGGAGCTCAAAGATACATGAAATCTTACTGTAAAATGTGATAGGGCTTAAAACCGCGCTATGAACCAGATTCTTATCAGTTCACCTTAAGGTGAGTGGTCAGAGTAATTATATTCATCTGTCAAACAATGAAAGTAAAGTCCACATGATCATTACTTGTGCATCAGCAAAGCCAGGATTGAAGCAAGTTTTTTATTTTATTTTTTTTAAAGATTTTATTTATTTAGTTGACAGAGACACAGCAAAAGAGGGAACACAAGCAGGGGGAGTGGGAGAGGGAGAAGCAGGCTTCCCGCCGAGCAGGGAGCCCGATGTGGGCTCGATCCCAGGACCCTGGGATCATGACCTGAGCCGAAGGCAGACGCTCAACGACTGAGCCACCCAGGCGCCCTGAAGCAAGTTTTTAAGATACCTATTCCAGGATGAGAGAGGAAGAGAGAATTATGAATATGAATGAATAGAAACCAGAACCAAAAGAGGGACATCCTGGATCACACTGGTATGGTATCAAGAAAAGCATGAGATCCAGAAAAGTATCACTGAACCCAAACTCAAATAGAAGAAAGTTAGAACAGGAAATAGACTATTCTCTTGAAAACTGAATTTATCTGGAGCCCTATCGTATTTCATTTAGAGCATGACTCTTAAATTTTTCCAAAGTGAATTGTCAGTAATTCTCAACAGATTCTTTAGGAGACTTTGTAAAATTCAAAGTTTCAAAATCCTTGGGTTATAATTCTAGATGCAGACTTGAAGTAACTGTTGTGGCCACAGTTACGTGCCTTGAGTGGAGAAAGTCAAATGAGCACAGAGCTGATGTTCAGCTGGTATACACTGGTTCATCTGTATCAGTTACTAACATTAACACGCTTTTATTCCGATCCCCCCCAGACTCTGAGCCATTCCAGACAACTGGATCCTCCCCAGGATCTCTTTGCAGCCCAGGAACTAAGCAGCGGGTACATAGGAGATCTCTGAGACCGCAATACAAAAATTATGGAGCATAAGTTATTCAATTACTGAGAACAGCACCAGGCCAACAGTTAGTGTCTTAATAGGTATTAACATGTAGTAGGAGCTCATATTAGCTAGTCTTAATAGTCTTTTAAATGACAGCATTTCGGAGAGTCCTAACAGGTAGCAGGAGCTCCGTGGCTGACTACTCTGAGGACTCAGACACGCCCTCAGGAAGTCTTCTACCTGTTGAGGAGGCAAGCCCATAAACAGAGTACAACCCTTTGCCACGTATGAAGGAGAGAGTGGTCGCCGGTCGGGTAGGGATTTCTCTCTGATTCCCTCTGCACATCACACAATGCTCTCATCTGCCCCAGGATGTTGTTTCACGGTCAGGGCCCTCATTTCTATTTGCTGGCAATTGTATTCTTTCCTAGTGTGACTGCTTAAAATTGAGTGCAGAATCTCTACCTGCCGTATTGCTAAGGAAGCTTTATTTCATCATTTCCACAAAACACCTTCTGCCACTTTTATTCTCTGTGGGATTGGTGTCTCGATTCTTAAGGTGCTTGCAACATGCTGTCTCCTCTCAGAGAGCTCTTTGTTCTTTGGACCACTGCCCTGTGTTGCCCATTTGTATTCTTTTTCTGCTAGCCTTGTTACCAGTAGGATGTTTGGGGTATTTTTAATTCTTTCCCTTCTGTCAGAAAGAGCCATTTCCTATTTGGGGTTGGAAGATAGATGTCTTTATACTTAGACCACTTGAGGGCTGAAGCTGAGAGTTTCCTTTAAAATCATCACAAGCTCCAAATCATGGGGGCGACTTGTCCTCATCTGCAAAATCTACGAAGCTGTCATCAGAAATTTGCCATTTTCCAACACAGTTCTCCTTCTCTAAATCGGAGTTTCTCAACTTGAGCACTATTGACCTGGATAATTCTTTGTTGTGGGGGCCGTCCTGGCATTCAGCAGCATCCTTGGCCTCAACCCATAAATGCTCATAGAAATTGCCCAATCTTAACAACCAAAAAATGTCTGCATTTTTGCCTGATGTCCCCGTTGGAGGGCCAGCTCACCCCAGGTCGAGAACTACTCTCAATAATAAACATGTGAAAGTAGGTTGACAAATTATAAAATGTGTTGATAAGCAAAGCAAACACATTCATGATAAGGACAACAAATAGCTGCAGAGCACTTAATGTGGGCGAGGTGCTGTTTTAAGAGCTCTTTTCATATAAATAGCCTCATCGAGTGAGGTACCATTGTACCATAATTACCCACACTTTATAGATGGGGAAACTGAGGCTCAGGGAGGTCACATACCTGCCAGCTGTCTGACCAAGAATCTGAGCCCAGGCAGTGTGACGCCCCCTAGAGTCCATGACTTGAACTTACTGGGCTGCTCTTTATACAAAAAGTTACTGGATTAGATATCTACCTGGCGTAGCATGGGATGTTACCTTTGGTAGGTGCTTAGTAAATATTTAAGTGAATAAATGAGTAGCTATCAATCCAGGAAATTACTTAATATTTTAAATCAGTTTTGAATAGATTCCTTACTTTAGTTCATATAAATTTTAAAAATGTACTTTTGTTTGAATACAATCAACTAAATATCATGCATTAGAGCAAAGCAGAGGGTCTTTTAGCATTTCTAAGCTCATTCACAGGTTTGTCAAGGTAACCTCTAAAGCTTCTGTTTGTGTGCTAGTGCGATTTTGTAGTATGTCAGAATGAAGACTGGTCAAACTGAACAAAGTATTATTTTCCTGATGAAATTAAGCAAAGCATTTCCCTGTGTCCCATAATAAGGAAAGGAAATCCATCCTCCTTCCTAAACTAGGTATGCATTCTGATGCACTGTTTGATAGTTTGACCTAGCTTTAGATCTTATTAAAAATTGAACATCTTTAACTAACAGGAAACCACTTCAGCCGATCGATCTTTAGCTTTCCATAGTTGGCTTCCTATAATAGATAAGAGGGCCGGGATCCAAAGTTTGTTATAAATGCATTACATCTGATTTATATCTAAGTGATAAGCCTGTATTTTATATGATAAAATATAAAAACATATTTTTTGTGTTCAAAATTTTTTTAATATGTCTTCTGTAAGGCCAAAGAATGGAAACTTCTAGAATGTTAATTAAAATAATAAAATATAACCATAAAATAGAAAGAAGACAACTTAATCACAATAGCTTCATCTTGTTGGTTCTCTTAAAACCCCCTATTATGAAGTATAATAATTTTACTCAATGAGACCATAAGTAATATATTTTCTTGTTTAGATGATCTTTTAAAAAATTTGAGTGGCGCAGCTGGCCGGTTAGCTCAGTTGGTTAGAGCGTGGTGCTGATAAAAAATTTGAGTGGCTTCTTTTGTTCCCTTAATTCTGAGGAGAATTCTGTTATTGTAAGGACAATATT
The DNA here is from genome assembly GCF_964656455.1 of Halichoerus grypus. Taxonomy (NCBI): domain Eukaryota; kingdom Metazoa; phylum Chordata; class Mammalia; order Carnivora; family Phocidae; genus Halichoerus; species Halichoerus grypus. The sequence goes on along the minus strand of NC_135721.1, from coordinate 63,237,688 downwards.
AGAAAATATCTCAAGTCTCAATTTTCTTGGAAAGACATCTTCCAGATAACATGTGATAAAAGGCATAATAGTACCAATACATTTTATCTTCTTCAGTGATAGTAAGGGATATTTTTGTGTCTTGATCTAGGGTGTTTGCTTAAAGCACTAGATTTCATGATTTCTATAATGAGTACTTACCACATAGTAAGTAATCTGTAATTTACCTCCCACGCTGTCTTGATGCAGAGCATTACTTTGCTATTAGCATTTAGAGTGGGTCCTCCTGATACCTCAATTAATTTATGGGTTACTCTACATACCTGGATATAAAGGAGCTGATTTCTAGGGGAATAGAAGGGTCATTCAGGCATTCTTTATAAACTTGGAATTTTGGAAAACTGAAGAAAACAAAACTAAGCAAAATAGAACTCCTCAGAAAATAGAAAGTGACTTTTTTAAGGTTTGGAGTTGTTCTCCCAGTTGATGGCCAGAATCTGGGTTCCGCCACTTCAAGCTCTGAATTGCCAAAAACAATTCTACCTACAGAGTTAGTGAGGCTTATTACATTTTATGAAGTAGCCTTCAGAAAAGAGCATCATTGACAATTATACAGAGCTAGCAGAGAGCTAAGCTTTCATTAGCCCATAAATACCATTCAGTTTACTTGAAGGTCAAAATGATGGCCAGTCCAGAACACATTTTTCCATGACCCGGAGTTTTTTTTTTTTTAAGTTGCCCACATGAGTAGAAAGTCAATAATCCTGATTCTAAGAGTATCTTTCCCTTTAAAATGGTTATATCACCAAGTAGTTTATTCTTCCACAAAAATCTGGCCCATGTATATTGCCCCCTCTTATCAGATTAATACTACTATGCAATCTATATTTAATGTCTTAAAAGAACCGTTTACAAGATGCTGAAAGGCACAGCTATTATTTCATGTTGTATCTACTTTACAAAAGTGGGGAAAGGTTGTAGCTAAAGGGCTGCTCCTTCCAGCAGGCCTCTAAATGGCTATAGATGTTACCTTAGATTTCATGGTTATGATAATGAGCTTGTTACAATGGAGAGACATTGAGGTTCAATCTCACTACACATTAAGGAAGAACGAAAGTAGGAATCCCTGTATGTCTTACTCAGTCACTGAATCCGAAAACATAAGATCTGAGAGAGGTTTAAGTAATGAAGGGAACCAAATCTGGAAGATAGGACTCATTTGTAAAACAAAACAAAACAAAAAGGCAGTACTTTTTAATGATCATCTCAAGAATAGAACTATGCAAACTGGGGGGAGAGGTGGATTTTGAGCCATAAACCATATTATAAATTATTGGATAGAATTCTTTTGATGGGAAGAAATTAGACACACATGAGATGATCACTGAAAGAGCCATGTTCAAATCTGTGTTGCTTACAATGAAATGATCATCATAGTCCAAATATGTAATTGTTATATGTGAGGAATACGTGTGGCTGACTTATTTAATAGGTAACTGGTTCCGCTGGTTCCACAGATTCAGATGAGAGATTTGCCCAGACCAACTGCTGGTCATCATTACTCTTTTTTCATTGTTCAACCTCCAAACATTGGAGAAGAGTGAAAATTAGACCAGTGCTATTCACAACACAGCACATGCTTCTAGGAAAAGAGATCAGTGGGAACTGAAGAATTATGTTGTCATTTTTTAGTGTCCTAAATTATACATTCAGACACTGGAATTTGGGGACTATTTGAATTTTCTATATTTAAAAAAATGCTTATTCCTTAGGACATAGCACACCTAGATAAGGGTCTCAGTGAACGTGTCAGGGAGAGGAAATTGTTCAAGTGAGTTCATTTTGCTTTTGATAATTTTAATAAAATTATGCTGTTTAGTCATAGAAAAAACTGAAAATTAGGGGAAAATTTTTATTTATCTGCTATCTTAGTTCTAACCAGTATAGAAATTTGGAGATTAACTGATTAATAGAAATTTTGATAATGATGTATACATCCCATGTAAAATAGTTATTTTAACGCAGCGATGACCTCTTAGCTTGTTACATACTCTTCAATGTGCACAAATGTTGCTGAGAATTTGATACAGTGCCAGTTTTTCTAAGTATTACTGAATATATCTACCCACCTTGTGTTTCTTAAAAAAAGAGCATAGTGCTCCCAATTGCATTTTGAATAATTTCTGTTAAGTTCTGAAGTTACACAGTTTTAAACACTAGGAAGACTTAACGGTTAATTCTCTGTTTCTCACAAGTAAAACTAACAAAACAAAGTTGTCTAAGTAGCTTCAGTGTTTTTTTGTTTTGTTTTGTTTTTTTGAATTTTGGCATTATCATCTACCTCTTTTCGATAGCTTAAGAATTAGTCAAAACCTTTTTTAAAAAAATCAGTATTAGCTCTAATAGGACTTTGTTTTTATTTTAATTTTTCCCCTAATTCGAGGTGCATGTTACAGCTTACCATTGTGGTCATTGTGGTTCATTTCATTAAGCTTCTTGTTCTGCTTTCTTGAGACTTGGGAAAGAGTATTTTTCTGAGTGATTGTACTATATTGTTCCAAATATAAGGCCACCCAGAATAGAAGGCAACCTCCAACTAGAAACAGCTCAAATATGGAGAAAGGCTGGGGTCCCAGAGCCCGGCGGGTCTTGCAGTGGTGGCAAGGGTGCCGAGGAATAGGACGATGCCTGCCCACTCTCCCGGTGAGTGAAGATGAGTCAGCTGCTGCGTTTGCTTGTGCATACAGATGGCTTCTGTTGCTAGAGGAAAAGTTACACTGGGGTGGGAGAGAGTAAATCTGTACACATGAAAGAAAGTTGCTGTGTGTGTCTGAATCTGGGGAGGGAAGCTGGGAGTAGAGTCGTTCATCTCCTAATCGGTCAGCGTCAGTGTTGTTATTTTTTTTTTCCTGAACTTGGGGTTGAAAGTTGAATAACCCCACGCACTGGAGATGCATTGAAGGTACCCTGCACCTTTCATGAAAAGGAGTTTAAAAGGTCCGTGGCCATGAAAATGAATTGTCTGTAGACCAGCCCAGAAAACTATTCCTTGCCCTATAAAAGTGCTCGCTGACCCAAGAGGTGGTGTGTGCACTCTGCATCACGAGTCGTTTGGAAACAAGCAACCCAGAAGCTGGGAGTCACATTTCCAATTTTATTAAGATTTTCTTCCTTTTAAATTCCCTGTCTCCTGAGCCAGCCAAGTTACAATTTAAACAAACAGGCTTAATGTTATTGTAATAAATTGCAAGGGACTGTTTCAAATCAGTTGTTTCACTAACATTTCACTCAGCATATTTTAAAAATAGTTACGTGAAAACGTATTAGTCAACTGAGAGTAGGTAGATAATTCTCCAGATATCAGTCACAAAGATATATAGCCTTTTATTTTAGAGTAATTAAATGGGATGTGATAGAATGAAGTGCTTGATTGTGTTATAATCTAGAAAACAACGGAGCACACATTGGTGTACAACTTTACCAGGCATTTGCTTACCTTTGCGACTTTACAATAACCACGTGAAATATGAACCTTGATCTTTCCAGTGACCTAGTCCTTGGCTTACCAAGAAGACTTGAAGTAGAACTTTAATCCTTGAATGAGTTTTCCCCACTGTGCAGTTCCGACTTTAGGTATTGTTATTATTAAAAAAATAAGAGAGTGTTTAAGGGAAGAACAGGACTCTCCTTAAGTTTAAACAATGCCAACTTACCCAAAGGATTTGGTTTAGGGAAACCAGTTATCATTAATTTTAGAAATTCTTTTAAATCTAAATGCCCTGAAAGATCGAAGGCCCCATGCCCAAGCAAAAGCATGCTAGAATTGATATGCCTACCATTTTGCCAGTTTGGGAAGGGAACATTTGAAACAGAAGGGCTGGGCAGCAGAAGAAGGAATAGCTGAGAATTATGGCCTGCCCAGTGAGATTACCAGTCAGAGGGCCGACTGCTTTGCGTTGGTGGGTCCTAAATGAGAAGTTTGCAGTGAACTCCGCATCACCTCAGAGGCCTTTTCAAAACCATTCCTAAGGGTGGTAGCAGGTAGGGAAAGAGAATAGGGGACCAGAGCTATTCAGAGAAGAAGAGCTTCCTTTAGAACTCCTTCATTTTGGAAACATTTCATCTCTACAGAGGAAGAGGATGTCCAAAATCTGGTGGTGATGTTGGGGGTGGGGTGGGAATGGTAGGCCCCTTCACCACCTTTAAATTTCTAGTAAGTTCCCTTCTATTATTTGTATTGGGCACTATTATGTCTGATTTGATCTGAATTACAAATACAGGAAAACAGACATTTTCCCCCAGAAGGTGTTGGGGCTATTATAATTGGCTTTCCTGGTCATCACCTGCTATTAACATAATTATTAGTAGCAGTGGAGGGCAGAGCTGGAGAGGTCCCCTAAATGTCCTATTCTACAGCTTCCTCTCCCTGGTGGCTAGTAAGGGTCGGGGCAGGACCTGATTTGATTTCATAATTCTTTGAGCAAGGAAAAGAACATGGCTCCAGTTGGCTTGTGAGGTGGCAAGAATAGCCTTCAAGGATGTAGGAAGAAAGGACAGTGACAAGGGAAGGGGGAAGATACCCCAAATTGCAAAAATGATAATCTTTGTAAAAATCAATGAGAATTGTCAATTTCTCTACAAATAGTATGGTCTGCATAAAACCCATACTTATAACTGTTGCTGCTCTCAGATTTTCCCTCCCATCCCCAAAATGCACAACACAGAAGCTCTTCTGTAGGTGCTGGAAAATAAATGTCCCTAACCACAGTTGTCTTCCATTTATGAAGCCATCTTCAGTGGCTCCTTCTCAGGGTATTAGAGTCATAAGATCAAGGTAAATGGAGCAATTATTAATCTGTTAGGCATAAAGAAAATATGTAGATTTGTTGGACAGAAATTAAAATCTCTCAGGCCCTTCGAGTGTCATGATCTCCATAAAAACAGGTTTGGAAAATTCCCATTTGGCTGCTTTTTCTAGGAGGGTACATACCTGAAGTTTTCCTTTTCCCCAGTTCCTGTATGGGTGACTATGAGTCTCGTAGGCCAAGTTAAACATGCCCAAGTGCTGGTTTTTCAGCAATGAAGTCAAAGTCAATAATGTACAAATATGTAATTTGTGGCCATAGTTATTTTTTAAAAAACCAAAAAATAATTCTTCCTTAAAGAAAATGCTGAGTTTGGGTAAATCTCTCTGCCTCCAAGAAGGGTTTTATAAGACACACCATTTCTCCAATGCAAGAAGGTGATGTGTGCATATTTTCTGAGACATATGGAATACAGCATTTGTCTTGCTGAGTGAGCATGTTTAACTCAGCTGCTGAGTAACTCACAAATTCCCTACTCTTGAGTATCTTTAAGTTTTAAAAATCATTCTTGAAATGTTCTTAATGGGCATTCCTGAGGGGGCATTGTTCTCTTCGGCAAATCAGAAATGACATCTGGACATGCATAGAGATGGCTCTTGGTTAAGTGTTCTTGCTGGTCAAGCAGCAAGTGTATTCCAATTAACAGGTTGAGAGCATCTTAGGACAGGCTAGAAAAAAACTTAACAAAGCGGCTGATTCTCATTTGGCAGTGAAATTGAATACTGAATGACATCTATGCAGTTATAAACGACTTTTGTTTTAATAACAAAGTTGTTGATTTTCTACTAAGGGTTCTTTTAGGTTGTCATCAGGGGCTGATGGGAGTAACAGTCCACCCAACTCTCCAGCTAGCTTCAGTGGACATACCACACCTTCTCAGCAGCCTGAACCCGTGGTACATTCTCTTAAGGTAACCAACTGTGTCCAACCGTTTATCCAGATCTTCAGTTGTGTTGTGGCTTGTTTGCTATAGTCTGGTAGTCCTCACAGTCTTGTTTTAACCATAGATACTATAATTTTTGAAGTATAATTTTTTTTTTTTTGAAACGAGTTTGAGTAGTCCTGGTTGAAATCTCTAGTTTTATCATTTTGTTTTGAGTAATGTGATTCATATCAATCTGCATCGAAGTTGAAGTCTGATGTGCATGTATATCCATATGTGTAAACTCTCGTTCTGGGTATTTGATGTGCAGTGTCCGTAGCATGCATGTCTTCAAAAGAGGGAGTCAAGAGTTGGCCAAAATAAGGAAGGATACCCGATTTTTCTTTCTTCATGCAATTGAAGTACACGGTGCAACCAACTGAAAGAAAATCTTGAACTAAAAACCTCCTCTATCCCTCATTAAATAGAAATTAGGTCTTCAAACTCTAGTTAATGCTCTTCCATAGAATATTAGAAAATAGAGGGTCTTATTCAGAAAGCTAGTTTTATTTTTGGCTTTTACTTCAGATCCTCCAAGGACTTCAAAAAAGATTTAGCTGAAATTTATTATTTTCTTTACCAGTAGTGAGCTTTCCAATAAATAAGCACTATACATAAAATTAATAATATAAATATTATCTAAGAGAAGAAACTGATGCAGGCAATAAAAATCACCTTAAAAATTAGGACGGTTCACTGAAATTTTATCAATACCGTCCTTCAAATGATCTGTAATTCCTAACACATAGCCTTGATCAAACCTTTCTGAGCCATAAAGTAGGCAGCGTGCTTTAGTCCCACACTTGCCATAGGAGTTTCACAGCCTCACTAAAATGTTTTTGGTTTTGGAATGATTTATCAGCGGCATGAAGATGCACTCTTTTGGAGTGGGCCACACTTCCTTTGGCATGCATAAAGCAAATAAGCAGATAAGAAATTCAAAATACGCATTTGATTTGGTTTTAGCAGGAGATTTAGCTCCCTCAGTCATATTTTGCTGTAACTTCCATGAAATGAGTTGCTCCTCCCAAGCATATACTGCTTGCGGATGAGGGAAGGTAGCAGAACCATGCTGGTGGCCAGTGCAATCTTGTCTTGGTTGGAATAACTCACCAAGTGAGCAACCGAGAGGAATTTGCGTGGGAAGACACACCAGAATGAGGGGCGCTGCCCTGTATCCGGGGGGTGCTGATTTATCAACTGACCACCATCTTGCTCTCTGCAGTAGCATTTGGACGCAGTTTAGCATGAGCAGCATGCTAAACGTGCTGTTACTTGAGCATGAACCAGACGCTAGCTATCTGAAAAGCATCCTAGAAATAAAAAATGAGTGGCTTCAATCCTGTAGTGTTAGCGTCTGCACATACTCCAGCAACACATTGCTCTGCTTTTCGGATTGAAAACGGTTTCCACCTGTTGCCTTGTTAAATGGCAAGTGTAGTTTGAATCAGATCAGCATAGTGGATAGCACTGCAATCTTTCCCCAATTTTTCACTGCACCTGTGTTCCTATGGCCTAAAAGGAAGGGAAGGGCAAGGGGGAGCTCTTCAATTTTCTCTGAATTTGTTCTCTAATTTTCATATAAAATTTTTATCTCGAGAGAGAAAGATACTATGTTATAATCAGAACATGTTAAGTGTCCTCACTCGGCAGATGGGTAGTACTGAGCAACTGAAGCATAAGGGGAGGCTCTGGAATACAGAATATGTTTGCTTCCATGAGTTAACTGTGTCATGAAACAGAAATATGTGCCTGTGGTAAATGCATCTTAGGGATATCACAATATAAAGGAAGAAATGTAGCCACTCACGCATTTTGTTTTTAAAAGCCCACAGATCCTAGAGGTGATTTATAACATAAAATTTCTCTGTTGTGAAAGAATTAGAACGATGGCTCAGTTTCTCATCTTCTGATAGATTCCAACCCCCCCCCCCAAAAAAAATCTCTAGGCTTTAAAAAAACACTCTGTGGTTGTGGTTTGGGAGGAAAGTGTTGTAAATCAGTGTGAGAAATTAGCCCACTTGTAATAACACCACATTTATCTTGCTTTAAAATTCATGCTATTAATTGGAGCTTCACTTCATTTAGTAGAAATTAACTGATTTGAAGTACACTTCTCTGAGGTGCATTAGAAATTGAATTTGTAGGCAAATGAGCTTGTTCCAGGAGTTAAGTTTTCTATGAATATTCACTGAGCGTAGTCAGGATTTCCTCTGAGTGTAGAAAGAATGTGAACGGACTCTAATCGGAGTAGCAGGATGAGGCTTGTTTCCTACCGTGATATCCTCCCTTAAAGTAGTAGTACCTACAGAGTAATAAAGGCTAGACGTTTTGAGTTAATGAGGGAGTAGTTTGTGAATTAGATTATTGCAGGATTGAACTCCAGTAAATATTCATGTAGACTATCTATGAACTTGACATGAAGGTCTCACTTCATGCTTCATTTATTTTGGCTCAGCTGTTCATTGGTGCCAGTTCTCCGGTGACACCTTTAGGTGAGACCATCAGCATTGACCAGGATGACAATAGAACCAAGGAGTTTAGCAATGTCACAGTTCAGTGGGGATTCTTGGAGGAGCTTTTATGAAAAGCGTTATTTTTGGGGTTTTGTTTTCTTGGGTCTTTTTGCTCTATTGTGCTTTGGCTTATAAGCGGATATAGAGAAAAATAACACTCGAAACCAAAGTTTTCTCCCCTTTGGACCTATAGAAAGTATGGCATGAAAACTTTATAGACATATTTGAAGAATTATTGTTTTGAATCCATTTAGAGATAACGTGGAGAAGTGGAATCATAGGCCTCTAAAATTGCTTAAAAGCATCTCATCCCAACACTTTCTTTGTTCTAATGAAAAATAAAGTGTTGCTCAAATATTTTCACTGTGAGGAGCCAGTTTTTCTCTTTGATATTATCATTTGCATAGGCCTTTTCTAGGCCCTGGGAACATGTCCAGGCAAGAACTGTGATGTCAGTAGCGTCCATGTTCACTCGAGTTCTTATGTACATATTCCTGGGTTCTGACCGGTTTCACCTGTCAGTATCTTTTAGTCCTCTTTTCTATAGGCCATGTCTACATATCATTTGGATTATTTGGCAGATCATTAATTATATTGCTTACCTTTACAGTGGAGCGAGAATTTCTCCAAATGGTTGACATAGTCACGTTATCTTAATGACCCACTTAACTAAATTCATTAATGTCTACGATTAGATACATTCAATTGACTATTAGTGATAAGATTGCTTCTCGTGGTCATTTGAAAGTCAAGTAGAATTGATCCCTTTTAGATTTCAGAACAATCAACTATTTTAAAAATTTTGCCATATATTAATCCACTCTGATATGCAGACACGGAGAAAACCAAAGGTTTTACAAAGTGGAGCTCCTTGATGGTTTAATTCATAACTAACAAGTATTTTTCCATGTGAAATTTGCTTTTCTTTTTCAACAAATCCAGGTCTTGGATGTTCAGGAAACTATAGATCGTCAACAGGGTAAAGAGTATGAAAATGACCTTAGTGAGACAGAAAAAGCTATAGTCAGAGAAATGTGCAATGTAAGTTTAATGTGCTTTATTGTGTATTCTGTGTTGAAAGCCCCATCGTAGCTTACTTTATGAATACCTACTTTTTAAAATGCTGGCCAAATGCCTTTATGTTTTTATATGAAAATAAAACCAATTCCCCTTTTTATCTTTAGTATATTTTATTGCAGTTTTATTAACAGTCATAAAATATTCAGGTAAGCGATAATCAGCCAATTCTGGATTCCAGAATGATGAGCATTTTTAAAAATTTATTGTCTAAAATATTGTGGTGCTAGTTTTGAGAAATAGGTTTCTGTCTCATACTTTTAAGCAGTACCTAAAAATCAGTGTTTAAAAACCTGTGATAAAACACAGCCTTCTTCAGACTTATTTATAACCATACTTGGAAAAAAAAAATCATGTGATATGGGCACTTCATGTCCTGCAAAGTAGTATCTTTCAGTGGTGAATAAGAATAGATACACAGAAATCAGAGCAGAACACGGTTAAAAAAAATTGACATGCTGTTTTGATGCATATCAATAATGTGATTTGGATTTTATTATTAATCCCTGGCTAAATTTTGAGTAATTTGCATAGGTATATCATTTAATCAAGAATATAATTGAAGTTTGTTAGAAAGCTAAAAAGAATATTGTAGGGGAATACATTTTTTAAAAGCAAAAATCAATCAGATTATATTAAGCACTGATTTTAATTGGCTCTATATTGTACTTTTATCCTCATATTCTTTGTCCATTAGGCTATCAAAATTGCTTAGAAATGCTTTTAAGCTATTAGGGCCAGATATTCTCATGTATCTACTTCCCTGAGGTGTTCTTGGAATCCAGTAAATGTTTTAAGTCCCCCGGGCATTTTATATGTGCTGGGGCCACAGTTTTAGTCTCCTGCTTCTTTGTGTTGTAGCTGTTTTTCTTTTGAAATTCTTTCCAAGTTATTTTTCTTTCCTGCATATGTTTTCATCCGTTTTCAAAAGGTCATTGGTTTGAGAAGTCATAATTTCCCCTAATGCACCACTCTTCACACCTTCTGTAGCTTTTCAGCCTGTCCTTAGGGTTTTCAATTTGAATATTTCCTTCAGATCAATTAAAAAAGTTAAGCCACACACCTTTAAAAAAAATGCCTGTTGCTTCTCATCTGTTGACTACGGAATGAGAAATAAAGTTCAGACGTTAGGAATTCTAGAACTAGAAGGGAGCACAGCGATCATTCCGCAGGTGGTTCTCCAAATAGTACAACAGGATCCTTCATAATTCAGATGGTGGAGTTTCACCACAGCCCCTGAGCAGGTTGGAGAGGAAGCTCTGGATATGATCCCCACATTTGCATTTTATGTTTGAAGAAGCTAAAATCCCAAAATAAAGTTGCTTGCTCGAATTGTTCTCTAATGAACAGTAAGTCAGGACTATACCCAGATGTCCTCAGAATACTAGCAATCACCACTTTTCCAAATGGGGTAAATCTGGGGACTTCCATTTTCTTTCCCCAAGAATGAAAAGCAATGCATCTTCCAGAAATGTGTGAAGTTCTGTAAAAATACAAGTCAGGATTGGTTGTTTTCTTGCCTTTTTGTTTTAGATATAAGACTTCTGGACATTAGAAAATTCATTTCTTAGTCACAGAAGAAAGTATTAATGGACTGGGTCTCGATTAGTTCGTGTTGATCTTTTTGTAGGCCTGTATTTCCAAAAATGCTTCAAAAGACCATATGCAGTGGCAGTGGCGTTTTTCCCTGTAGAAGGTATTTTCAGGAAGCCAAAAGCTTGCCCTCCTTGTTTGCCTTTAGCAGTTTTTTAGGGGTCCTTGTCTACTTTTGTCTTTGATTCCCAAAATTTGATGGAAAAATGCAAGCCAACACCAATCTGATGATTAGTACTCTTACATTTGGAAACTTGTTAAAAGCTAAGACAAAAAAATGTTGATTTAAAATATTTTTGTCACCATTACAAATTATTTGAACATCGAACACACATAGTGCATACTGGAGAAAAAAGGGAAAAACAGATTGTGAGAAATTTTCACAGATAATTTCTTAGAAACAAGCTAAGGTTATTAAACCTAGTAGAGGAACTATGTGCTTTTATAATAATGTCACAGAAATGGAGTTTTCTTATAATGTGAGATCAATTCGAAGACTCAGAACCTAGGATAGTAAATTTTGCCTTTGTTTCTGGTGTTCCTCCTGGAGATCAGTTAACACCTATACAAGGAGTCACAAGGAAATGACTGTTAACATCATGTTGATTAGTAAGAGGTGCTTTTATTCTCTTCCCAAATTGTGCCACAAAAATAGATTTACAGTTTCTTAAAGTGCAGTATATTTCTTTTTGTAATAATGGTATTTTTTTTTTAGGTCTGTTTGGCTCTTATAAATTCCCTGAGAACAGCTGAAATATTTGACTGGTGGACTCAGACACCCACCTATTCTTTTAGTTAACAAGTCACTACTCTGTGTCTACCTTAGTATCACTGGCTCATTTCAGAGTTCTGCCTTCTTGGACTCTTTCACCACATAGTAATTTCAGGGTTAAGGCCCATGGTATCCTACAATGGAATACTCGGAGAGCGCTTGCAGTTTGGAGTTGTAACCATCTAATGCTTTGTGTCAGTGCTCCTGGAGGTCTTTGGCTTAGCAGCAGAGGATAGATTGAGACATTCAAAGCATTCTGGTCAGCTGTATTTGTACATACCATGTAAGGGCGAGAAAGGGTAAGTCTGTAGCATCCCTGGGCTCCCTGATTCAGTGTTTGTACCTTTTCACTGCTTATTAAGAAATGAGAATTTCCCTAACTCCCTGGTGGGCAGCTTGAGCCCTCCATTGCTAGATCATTCCTTTCCTACTATTTAAAGACCATGAGTACACTCTTCTTCAAATAGGACAGGTCATTTCTGCCACATAGTTGTGTCAAGAAGACGAATGGCTTCATTGGCTTAGGAATGTAGACAGCACCTTATATTCTTATGTATAACAATGAATAGTATTGGGTTACCCTATTTAAAATAAATGCAAAAAAAAAAGTATCAATAATGAACCCACTGGTGTGTTCATGTTAGAGCTATGTAAATTTTTAGGGAAAGAATCAATCTGAAAATAATCTTTATAGTGAATCACCCTAAGGAGGGTAATGACTGTTAATCGGGGGAAGGAGGGTGCATTTTCCAATTAGCATTAGCATATTGGTATATCATTGGTGAATTCCATGGTTTTACTTTATATTCTTAATCTCATCTTTTGCTATTGTCCCTCTAAAATGACCCAATTTTTGACATATTGTATCTTATTGATTCTTGAATGTATTCTTAATATTTTCCCTGCTTCGATAATCTGAGATTTTATACTATTTGGTAGCTAAGATTTATGACTGAGGGCCCCCCACTCTATAGGGAAAGGCAGGGAATTGACTAGTGGCCCTAAGCCTAGTAGTTCAGGGCTTAAATAGCTCAAGAACAAAAACTCCTTCCTTTTCCTTAGTGGATTAAACATTGTGGTATCCCTGGTTCAAGATGTAGGATATAGAAACCAGGATGATTTTGCTCATGTGTTCTTAATTCTGGCTATACAGAATTATATTAGCTTTTAAAAAAAAAAAAGGTGACCATGCCTCCCCTCTACGAGTGCAGTCAGTCAGAGAGTGGGAGTTACTGTGTAAGCTTCAAGTGCACAGTGTACAGCTTGAGTTGAAGACCACTCATGAACTAGAGTAAGTTGGCACATCTTTCTTGAATTTTGACCCTAATTGCTGACAAAGCCTAGTAGTTCCCTCCACTGAGCAGCTCTTATGAGTTAGAAACTTCCATCACATTTCACTGTGTTTGAGCTCATTCATGGAGGTATTTCGTCTCGTCTTCACATTCCTCTTTGCCCCTTCATGGATCCCCCTTTAAAAACCACAAATCTCTTTGTGGATGGGGCAATTAAGATGCTTATTTTTATTTATTTATGTATTTTACTTTTCTTAAGGTTGTGTGGAGGAAACTTGGAGATGCTGCAGGCTCCTGTCCTGGAATTAGGCAACATTTGTCTGGAAACCAGTACAAAGGACCAATGTGAAAGGCACTTTTTCAAACAAGAGATCACCACTGCCAGAGAGAGAGAAAAGAAGAAAAAAAACTTGGACTCACTGAATAACCTGGAGTGATTGATTGTATATTGCACATATTTTCCCTCTAAAACCTTAGTATTACTGACGCTGTATTTCACGTGTCTCATTTCCATGTCCACAACAGCTCATCTCAAACAGCTTTGAAAATCACCATTTGGGTACCACTATTTTCATTAGAACTAAAATGTTTTTGACTCCTCAGATCTAAGCTTGTCACTGGGAAACCTGCATGATTAGAAGAATCCAGTAGGGCCTCAATGGGTTTGAAGGAGTTGACTCATTGCACAGAATGGTGGGACTTTTCTAGCATGCTGTGTTGAGGAAGAGGTGTCTTCCAGCTTTCCAAGTTTGGGAGTTGGGCACCTACTTCTTATATTTTAGTCAACAAATTATGAATTCCTGATGCATAGTGAATTTGGATGTAAGATAAGCTTAGGTTTCTGGGATTTTGTTTTGACTGTTGAGGTGCTAAAAATACCACATAAATTCTCTTTACCAGCTAGAAGGGTAGCAAGACTTTGTAGAGTGCTTATCAGAGAGTACCATTTATTTCAAGTGATCAAGATAAATATAGCTTTTCTTTTAATCTTGCTATATTCATGAAGACACATCTCGGGGACATACCAACTTCCATATTCATTCAGTGTATCCATTGATGTTAATATTAATTCCAATTAAAGAACAAGCAAACATAATTTTTCTAAGTGTTTCCAGCTGTGAGATGTCAATTTCTACAATTTAGTTTCTAGATCTGCTGTTATATTTAATAAACTTTATGTAAACTTTAAAATATTGCACTGCATTTATGAAAAAAGCTTTGCCTACAGCAGCTAACGTTTTATGAAACTGACGCATGTCCTTCATTATTGAGGCTAAAAGCTCTTCAGATTGCTTGAGGTTTGAAAAAGAGGTGTGCTAGCTTTGCTTAGTTTATTTTTGGTATATATATATATAGACTGTGTGTATTGGAAATGCTATGATAGGTATTTTGTGTTTTTTTAAATGCAATGATAGTTTCTTGTATGAATGTGCCAGAATGCTAAGTTTTTATTGTAGTTTAAAATTATAAAAGTAGGAATGCAACAATTCCCAGTTTTTAGATTTCTAAATTACTCAGATTGGGTTCATAGCAGATGTTTTTAAATGGACTCATTACAGTGTGTTGTCATTGGTGAAGGAACGTGAAGGACTTTCGTTATACTTTTTAAAATGTTACTGTGATGAAAAAACGGCCCTGTTTTCAGAAAATATTTATGAATTTACTATAGCATTATCTCTAATTATTGTAATTGGCTTACCAGTTAAGCTTATCTTTCTTTTGGAAATGTTATATTACTCTGTAAAAAAAAAAAATTGCTTGCTATATTTACACCTTCTCTTGTAGAAAAGCTTTCATCCTTAAATTGTTGTATTCCTATGCTCTGAAGACATTTAAAACAAGTTTTTGTGCCTGCAGTAGACACTGCAGAAGCTAATACAAGGAACAGTGGTCTTTTGACAAAATACTTGTGTAAATTTTGATACTGTATTAAAACTATTTTTTTAAAGTTCTGCATAAAATTGAGTATCAAGTATATGTGTTCATCTTAGCAATGGTAATAAATTATTTAATCTCAGTGTTTTTCCTACATTGCGTAGATTTCTAATAGTCACTAAGTAGCACAATGTTTCTGTATGGTGGTATTAATGATGGTAATACAGATGATTCATTATCTTAAATATAAAACAAAGGACTCTTTCAAAATATGCTAATGAGGGATTTAATATTCACGTTACTCAATTCACGCCGTTCTGTTATAATGTAGTTAAAAATTTAGAATCGTATTTAAGAATATTTAAAAATCAGTTATAAAATCTTTCACTTGCTATAATTCATATACATTAAAATTATCATTAAAGCAGTCAACAAGAGGAAATATACTAGGGGGAAATACTGCAGAGTGGAAAACTTGGCCTCTATACTTAAGAAACATATATACATATATGACAAAGATAAATTCACAAATGCACACATACACATGCTCAGATAGAGAACACACCTATTTCTGGGAAACCACTAAGACAGGAATAAGACTTCCTACACTGAGCATTAGCCTCAACTTTAACTGAGTCCAGGGCCTGAATCTTGCTATTACCTAACATGTTTATCAATAAAAATGTGTGGCATCATTCTCTTATGTGACCAGTTTATGATCTCCTTTTCTCTGGAACAAAGGTTAATTTATACATCTTGGCAGAATATTTTTACTGGCCTTGAAGCTGACAGACTGACAATCATAATCTAAGCTTTTCAAATGAATGCCTTTTAAGTTTCAAGCACATGCTCAAGGCACAATAGAAAATTCAGATAGGATGTGACATCCAGTAATACATCATTGGATGTGAGCGTGTCATGCATCACATTGGCTGCAGCCAACAGAAAGTATGCTTTATTAAGTACAGCACTGAATAAAGGCTCTTTGGGTTTAGCAAAGCAGACTTTGGGCCAGCAAGTTCAGCATTCACTCTATAATTAGCTCTGTGAGTTCAAACAACTTAACCTTGCTGAGCCTCTGTGTCCTGACATGCTGAAAGGAGAGAACATCTATCTCATTGCCTTGTCTTAAGGTTCCTTAGAGTCTCCATAGTTCCAAAGCTCATGGTCTTGACAGTCCACAAGGAACAATGATAAGTCTTCCAAGACATAGGAGCCTAGACCCATGAGCTGCGGCGATGTCATACCATTAGGCTAGGAGAAGGAACCACATCAAGAGATTCTGGCTGCACAGTTCAACTTTCAAGCACTGTTTTCTGTAGATCATCCAGTCTATATGTCCTCAGGCCTTTTCCTGGCCAATCCCAGATGGTAATGGTGGAAATGGAGAGAAAAAAGGGATAATGGTCTGATTCTCATAGGAACGATATGTTTGAAAAACAAAATTTCCACAACTCTTTAATTCTGTAATTTTCATATCACTGAAAACATTTGAGAATAAAGACTTTCACATAAAAATGGTAAAATATCTGCGATAGCTCCCTCCTCTTGCCTTAAACTCCAAAAAGGTAGAAGAGCTATTTAATTTATAATCCCACTAGAACATAACAAATAGTGTACTCTGTGAACCAGCAATTAAGGTAAATTCTTGAGAAATGGAAGACAAAGAGTATCTGGTTGAAACAATGGATTCATTATTCAAAGCACGTGATGGAGGGTATTGTTGACAACAGAATGGCTGCAAGGGTATTCCAAATCAGGCAGAATTTGAACCTGCATTGCATGGGCTTCTGGGGCAACTGACAGTAGTTAAACATTTTAACTCCTGCATATAATCTCTCCCTCCTTGGGTCAGACAGAGAACAAAGGATAACTTCTCCTAGGCCAGAGCAGAGAGTAAAGATACTTGAATTGGAGGCACAGGGCAAAGCCTTCCACTTTTTAAACAGCCAGAGGAAAAAGGACCATCTGTGCCCAGATCATTAGTACTGACACAGCCTACCTAGAAGTTTGTCCCACCATCCCCCTTACACTTAGGATCAGGTATCTCCCAAACACAGCATCCTGACCCATTTCTTCCAGCAAGTTGTGTGGTAAACACAGGTTAATGAGGAAATATCCATACTAAGATGGGTATACAACCAAGTATCACCCAACATTGGAGGGAAGCCATGACTATGAATCAGCAGCACACAACTTAATGAATCCAAGGAAAAGAATTAAAATTAAGAGATTTTCAGAAGTATGACCAGTATTCTCAAAAAGAAGATAAGTATTGCATTCATTATAAAGAATTAATTTCACATCTTGAGAATAAAATGTTAATGTGAAAAACTCAATACATTGGCCATATAGCAGAAAGGACACTGCTGAGAGCAATTTAGCAGGCTTGAAGCCAAGAAATTTTGCCAGAATTTAGCGGAAGATTTTTAAAAGTCTGAAAGTTAAGAGAAATGGCTACTATTGTTCCCATAGTGCTTTCCCTTACTTCCTATACCATCTTCCTTCATTCTTCCATCCTTCTCTTCATAGTTGTTTTTTAATTGCCTTATGTTAAGTTTTAATGTCAAAGGCTATCTCAAAACCATGTGGAAGTAATAAAACGCACGTGCAGTATAGTCTCATTTCATTGAGATTTAAGAATGTCCCTTTAAAACACAAGATCCTCTCATTTTTACAATAGGGTTTTTCCATAGTTTTCATGCCCAAGTTATAATTCCATCTGGTCTCATTACCAAGAATTTTCCTTTCCCATCATAGGACCCTTAGTTTTCTAGATCCTGTTCTGAAGCAATAGCATACAATATACATCATAATGTCCATGGCAACAGATTCATATGCCAATCAGGAATGCAATTTATAGAAGCAGAAAGTGTCTGAAATTGGCCTTTGATTTTATGGACTCATTGTTGGGTTTGGGCCAAGCTGCATGATCTTACCATGGCATTTCAGATAGGCCTTATAAAAAAAAAAAAATCTGTTTTCCCTTTGTAGCAATCTAGGTTAGGTGGGAATGGGTTTCTGACAGACCAAGTAAGAGTCTCTAGGGTTTTGTTTTGTTTTTTTTAACCATCACCATTCCCCAGGCTCAGTCTAGTCCTTGTGTTAAAAAGATACACACACACACGCATGTGAACACATTGATTGGTTACCCAGGATTCATTTTTCTTTTCCTCCTAAGAGAGCCTTCCTTTGCTTTAGACACATACCCCTCCTCTACACTGTTCAAGTAAATCCAGAGAAGCAATTTCCAGTTCCAGACCTGAATCTTGATTAATGCCTAGACTCAAAGCTGGCCTTGGTAATCTCATCCTACATGTTAATAATTGGCTCAAGAAGCCAGTCTTAAGCCAATCAACACATGGCATTCCCATGGTCCAACTGTGGCAGTAAGACCTAATAAGGCTCATTTCAATTTAAACTCTTGGAAGAAATTTTATTGGATGGGTAGGGGAGAGGTTTTTTCCTGTCTAGTGTTGGATGTGCTAAGAGTTTTCTGTTGCCTATAATCATGTGGGCTGTCATGAGAAAAGTCATCCTGAAGAGAAAGCTTACAGGAAAATGTAGAGCCAAGAGAATAGTGGAGAAAGGTGGCTGAAACACCGATTATACCTTGTCTGGAGTCCACTCTGATTCTGGACTCTCAAATAGATTGAATTTTTCCATATTGTTTTAAACTAGTTTGATTTAGGATTCTGTTACAGACTGCCCAAAATCTTATTCAATAAAATTGTACACTGTATATGCCATGACTTGGATATATGGTCTCCTAATACAGCAAATTGGAGGATACAACAATAGCTTAGTTTTATTGAAATAAACAGAGTGTGTCTAAACAAGCGATTCCTTTACTGTCACAAAAAAGAAAGGTTCTGTATTCTCTTTATGTGATAGAATAAAAAAAATTAGCAAGTAGGGCTATAGGGTTAATCACTTTGAAGAGCCCAACGTCAATGCAAAGGGTTAACAGCCAGGGCTCATGAGTGATCATTAGCCAAACAGTTCTGAGTTCAGCCCATGGCTGCTGTGGTCCATTCGTTTCCATCCAGATGGTGTTAGTATTGGGCAGAAGAGTAACTGTAGTCCATATGGGCAGGTTGCCCCAACCGGACCCATCTGTAGACCCATATGAGACATGAGTTGGAATTTCCCCCACCCCCTTTCTACAGGCCACAAGGGCCACCATAGGAATAGGAGCACGGGCATTTAAAGGTCTACCGACACCAGCATTTCTAAAGACAGTAAGCTGGCAAACATGGTGTTCCTCTGCTGCAAATAGGCATGCCACTTAGTCAAAGTGGGGTTTGAGTCATGGGAGAGGTGAATGGATGAAACATGCTCAACCCACACATTGATTCGAAGGGACGTTCTTATCATGATAGGCTGTTCCTTCCTGAGCAGCTCTCCTGAAGGAGTGCACATTGCTAGGAGCTGTTGCTCTATGGGATATGTCAGGCTTCTGCCCCCTTTCAAAGCTGACCAAAATTCTAAGGGTACACTCTCCTTCTGTTGTCTCTGCCACAGCACCTAACCCATACCTTTTAGAGTTACAGTTACATCTAACTCAGAGGGTGACCCTGCGTGGGAGATGCCCAGAGCTTTAATTTACTTCTCAAATATTTTTGCTTTCTCAAAGGTGGCTTGCTGCTATGATCCTCGGTCCCATGTGTGCTCTTTCTTTGCCAGAGAGTAAAAGGGTAAAAAGGCACTATGCTAAGTGGAAAATAAGAGTTTTCCAAAGCACCCAAATCCTATAGAGACTTGCACTTTTTCCTATGTTGGGGTTGGGTAAACATGTACCTTATCAGTATGTAAAAGATGAAATGAAATGGGGTAATTTATGGCAAGGGAGGTTTTAAAATGGAGCCAGGGGACCCTTAAGGAGATGAGCCTAATGCAAGTCTTCACTGGAGAAACCATAAAGTTTTGAAATGGGCCAAACCACGATATTCCAGAGACTTGTGAATATGCAGTATTAGCAACTCGCCACAGTAGGAAACTTTGCTTAGTGATAGTCTTAGCAACAAATTATATAAAGTCAAGATTATATTCAGTCAAGATTAGCTTTCTGTCACCAATATCAAAATTCTTTGTAAATAAGATATACAAGGAAATCCAGTGAAAAATGGCAGATTAGAAGGATCCTGAGCTCACCTAGTTTGATAAACATAATGAAGCAATAACTACAGCTATTACAACTAACAGATCTGCCACAACTAGTCAAAAAAGAGAAGGTCACATCCAAAGGGGAAGGAGGGGCAGAGGCATAGTCAAAAACCAAACCCCCAACACAACTAACCACAAATGGGAGGGATATCATGAGCATGGAGGCACAAGGGGATCAGACCCCATATCTGCTGGGGACCTACACTGGGAAGATGAATCCCTGTAATATCTGGTTTGAAAATCAGCAGGGCTTAAATCCAGGAGAGCCTAAGGATTAGAGGAAACTGAGTCCCTACCCTTAAAGGGCCAGCACACTAAATAATTTGGCCTGAGACACAGCACAGCAGCCGCAGATTGAAAACCACCTGGGGTATACATCATGAAGGAGTTTTCACTAATCTTAGGATGTGTGCTGGAGTGCAGGGATCTGCAGGAGATTTGTCCTGGTAGGCACTTTTCTTGCCCTCCATATATCTGCTATCCAGCCTAGATATCTGGACCCTTTCAGGAACCAGTGCGAACACTCTCTATATAACTTCCTAGCACCTCCATTCCCAGCCTGGTATTTCCCTGAAGACCCTCCCCACACAACAAGACCACCCGGAAAGGCACAGCTCCAAAGCAGCTCCTGCCCCATCAGACCTGGCAGGCAGCCCTGACAGAATGGTGCCATTCCAAAGTGACTCCTGTCCTGAGGAGCTGAGGTGATAACCCCACACACCAGTATGCCTGCCTTTCCTGTAGTCTCCCAGCATGCTGCATAGGGAGAAAGTCCTGCCCTTTGGTGTACCACAGTAGTCCCAGCAGCTAAATGTAGATAGCCAGGCTGAATTACAACCCTGCCCACCAGGAATCCTACAAAGGCTGCAGCTAGACCTCTCAGCAGTGCAGTCATCAAACCTTGCCCAGTGTGCCTAGAGCAAGCGAAGATCATTGCAGCCAGCTGGGCTGACAGCCAGTCCAAACTACCAGCATGCCCACAGTAATTGTGCTTAGCCACAAAAGGAGGGAGCATACAGCCTACTCAGGAGTGATGTCTGGGGCACCTGGTCTTGGTGACAAGTGGGGGTTGCACTACAGGGCACCACAGGACCTCTTCTATACCACACCACTATTTTCAAGACCAGTAGAGACAGCTATCTACCTAATACACAGAAACAAACACAGAGGGTTAGGCAAAATGAAGAGACAAAGGAATATGTCCCAAATGAAAGAACAAAAATCACAGAGCTAAATGGAGATAAGCAATATGCCTGATAAAAAGTTCACAATAATGGCCAGAAAGATACTCACCAGACTTGAGGAAAGATTAGATAAACTCAGTGAAAACTTCAACAGTATATATAACAGATGAAGAATACAACTGAAATGAAAAGAAATACACTAGAGGGAATCAATAGCAGATTAAAAGATACAGAACTCATCAGTGATTTGTAAGACAGGGTAATGAAAAGAAACCAAGCTGAACAGCAAAAGAAAAAATAAAAAAAATGAGAACAGGTTAAAGGACCTCTGCCACACCATCAAGCATAGTGACATTCGCATTATAGGGATCCCAAAATGAGAAAAGAGAAACAAGGGAGCAGAAAACTTAATTGAGGAAATAATAGCTGAAAATTTCCCTAATCTGAGGAAAGAAACAGACATCCAGGTCCAGGATTCATACAGTCCCAAACAAGGTGAACCCAAGAAAGTCCACACCAAGACACATAAAAATTAAAATGGCAAAAATTAATGATAAAGAGAGAATCTTAAAAGCAGCAAGAGAAAATCAGCAGTTACATACAAGGGAATTCCAACCCCCCCACCGCCCCCATAAGGCTATGGGCTAACTTTTCAGCAGAAACTTTGCAGGCCAGAAGAAAGTGGCATGATCTATTCAAAGTGCCAAATGGAAAAATAAAAAATAAAGAAACTACAACCAAGAATACACCATCCAGAAAAGTTCTTCAGAATTGAGGAGAGATAAAGAGTTTCCCAAACAAAAATTAAAGAAGTTAAAGGGAATTCTTTCAGTGAAAAGAAAAGGCTATAACTAGAAGAAAATTATAAAAGGAAAATGTTTCACATGTAAAAGCAAACACGTAATAAAAGTAGATCAATCCCCTATAAACCCAGTAGGAGGTTAAAACATGAAAGCAGTAAAGTCAATTATATCTTCAACAATTAGAGGATACACCATATGACAAGATGTAAAATAAGACACCATATATATAAAACATGGAGAGGAGAATAAAAAGTTCATGCTTTTACAATGTGTTTGACCTTAACCATCAACTAATATAAACTGTGATATCTATGTTATATATGAACCTAATGGTAACCACAAATCAAAAATCAACAATACACAAAAGCTGAAGAGAAAGGAATCCAAGCATAACACTAAAGAATGCCATCACACCACAGGGGAAGAGAGCAGGAGAAGAAGAAAGTGACAGAGAAGAACTACAAAATCAATCAGAAAGTAAAGAGGCAACAGTACATATTGATCAATAATTACTTTAAATGTTAACGGACTCGGGGTGCCTGAGTGGCTCAGTCAGTTATGTATCTGCCTTCCGCTCAGGTCATGATCCCAGGGTCCTGGGATCCAGTGATACGTAGGGCTTCCTGATCAGTGGGAGTCTTCTCCCTCTCCCTCTGCATCTCCCCCTGCTTGCTCACTCTCTTAAAATAAATAAAATCGGGCGCCTGGGTGGCTCAGTTGGTTAAGCGACTGCCTTCAGCTCAGGTCATGATCCTGGAGTCCCAGGATCGAGTCCCACATCAGGCTCCCCGCTCAGCGGGGAGTCTGCTTCTCCCTCTGACCCTCCCCCCTCTCATGCTCTATCTCATTCTCTCTTAAATAAATAAATAAAATCTTTAAAAAAAATAAAAATAAAATAAATAAAATCTCTTTAAAAAAAGTTAATGGATTCAATGCTCCAATCAAAAGACATAGAGTGACTAAATGGATACAAAAACAAGATCCAGAGAATGCTAGCAAGATGGCAGAGTAAGAGCTCACCTCATCCCATAGATGCAACTAATTAACACTCACAGCAGTGTAAATAACCCAGAAAATGACCCCAAGACTGGCAGAACAAACTCCACAACTAAAGATAGAGAAAGGCAGAGACATAGGAGCTAAACCATCTGAAATAAGGAAGTAGTCACAGGCACAAAGAAGGGAAAGAAACAGACCCTCACACCAAGGAGCCTGCAAGAGGAAGACGACCTCATAACATTTGGCTTTGAAAACTAGAGGGGCCAAATTTCTTGAGGTCTTACAACTACTGGGACTTAAGCCTGGAATTTTAAAAATCAGTGGGCTCAGTTCTGGGGAGCCTAGAAGGTGAGATGAAGCCAAGTCCTCACCCTTAAAGACACCGCACCACAAACAGCCGTGGGAGATACAGCATAGAAGCAACAGTTTGGAAAATGCTTGGGCATATATGGGAGGGAGCTATTTACTAAACTTAGAGCCTGTCCCAGAGGGGCAGAGTTTCCTGAGGGACTTCTCCAGGAACAAAGGAGGTGACAGGTGCCATTTACCTCCTCACCCTCCAGCATAAACACAGGACACCTGCAGGAGCCAGCCTGGGCGCCAACATTCATTATGTACATCGCTTACACAAATCCCCACCCTCCTGCACTTCAGGAGTCTGATTGCAGGGCCTGCTCACCAATGAAAATTTCTCAAGAGACAACACAGGCAAAGCGCCCTGTAATTTGCTGCTACTGCATCTCTGGCAAATCCATACTCTAACTAAACTTAACCCCAAGGTGGCCCCAAACTGGTCAACTAACACCACAGGAACCAAACACCACCTACAACAGGCAAAGAGCACCACTGCAGACAAGTGGCCTGAAAAATCAACCAAGACACAGCAGCAGGACATGCCAGCATGCATCAGAGACACCCCCTGAAGTGCCAGGCCCTGGGGAGAACGGGACACTACATTGCAGGGCACTATAGGACCTCCTCTTCATAAGGCCATTACCCTCAAGAATAGAAGTAGTACACTTTCCTAACACGCAGGGCATGCACATAGACTTAGACAAAATGAGAAGACAGAGGAATTTGTCCCAAATCAAAGAATAGGACAAGGCCATGGCCAGAGATCTAAGTGAAACAGATGTAAGTAACATGCCTGATAGAAAATTTAAAGTAAGGATCATAAAGATACTCACTGGACTTGAGGAAAGAGTAGAAGACACAGAAATAAGGGATAACATAGCAGAAATAAAGGGCTCAATAAACAAGCATGTCTGATGGAAAAAACAGCTGGCTAGAGAAGAGGAGGAACAAATTTTTTTTTAAAGATTTTATTTATTTATTTCAGAGAGAGAGAGACAGGGAGAAAGGGAACACAAGCAGGGGGAGGAGAAGAGGGAGAAGCAGGCTTCCCACCGAGCAGGGAGCCCGATGTGGGGCTTGATCCCAGGACCCTGGGATCATGACCTGAACCGAAGGCAGACGCTTAACAACTGAGCCACCCAGGTGCCCCGAGGAGGAACAAATTAATAACCTAGAAGGCAGAGTAATAAAAAGTAATCAAGTTTAACAAAAGAGAAAAAAGAATTATGCAAAATGAGAATAGACATAAGGAACTCAGTGACTCCATGAAACACAACAATATTCACATTATAGGGATACCTGAAGAAGAGAGGGCAAAGGGGGTAGAAAATTTATTTGAAGAGATAATAGATGAAAACTTCCCTATCTGGGGAAGGAAACAATATCCAGATCAAGGAGTCTCAGAGAGCCCCCAACAAAATCAACAAAAGCCAATCCACACTCAAGATATATTATAATTAAAATGGCAAAAATATAGTGATAAAAAAATTTAAAGCAGCAAGACAAAAGAAGACAGTTATATAAAAGGGAAACCCTATAAGGCTATCGAGGGATTTTTTAGGAGAAACTTTCCAAGCCAGAAGAAAGTGGCATGATAAATTCAAAGTGCTGAATGGGAAAAATCTGTAGCCAAGAACCTTCTATCCAGCAAGGCTATCATTCAGAATAGAAGGTGAGATAAAGAGCTTCCCAGACAAATAAAATCTAAAGGAATTTGTGATCACTAAACCAGCCCTGCAAGAAATAGTCAAGGGCACTCTTTGGATCAAAAGGAAACACCAAAAATGACAGTAGGAAACTAGGAAACACAAAAGCAGTCAAGAATGTTTTTGTAAAATATCAGCCAAGGAATTCACCAAATAAATAGATGTAAAATAGGACACCATATACCTAAAACGTGGGGAGGAGAAAAGTAAAGAATAGATTCAAACTTAAATGATCAACTTAATACAGACTGTTATTTGCAGACGATGTTATATACAAACAAAATGGTAGCCACAAATCTAAAACCAGTAATTGATGTGCAAAACATAAAGAGAAACGAATCCAAGTATATCACCAAAGAAAGCCAGCAAACTGAGGGAAGAGAGCAATTATATTAATATTGATAAACCTGTAGCCAGACTCACAAAATCACAAGTGAGAAAGGAGAAATAATAACCAACACCACAGAAATACAATTATAAGAGATTATAGAAAACTATATGCCAACAAATTGGACAACCTAGAATAAATGGATAAATTCCTAGAAACATATAACCTACCAAACTGAAGCAGGAAGAAATACAGAATTTGAATAGACTGATTGCCACCAATTAAATTGAATCAGTAATCAAAAATCTCCCAACAAAATTCCAGAAACAGACAGCTTTGCAGGAAAATTCTTTTTTTAATTTTTTATTGTTATGTTAATCACCATACATTACATCATTAGTTTTTGATGTAGTGTTCCATGATTCATTGTTTGTGCATAACATCCAGTGCTCCATGCAGAATGTGCCCTCCCCAATACCCATCACCAGGCTAACCCGTCCTCCCACCGCCCTCCCCTCTAGAACCCTCAGTTTGTTTTTCAGAGTCCATCGTCTATCATGGTTCGTCTCCCCCTCCGATTTCACCCCCTTCATTCTTCCCCTCCTGCTATCTACTTTTTTTTTTCTTAACATATATTGCATTATTTGTTTCAGAGGTACAGATCTGTGATTCAACAGTCTTGCACAATTCACAGTTTTGCAGGAAAATTCTACCAGACGTTGAAAGAAGAGTTAATACCTGTTCTTATCAAACTATTCCAAAGAATAGAAAAGGAAGTAAAACTTCCAAATTCATTCTATGAGACCAGCATTACCCTGATACCAAAACCAGATAAACACGTCACAAAAAAAGAGAACAGGCTGATATCTCTGATAAACATAGATGCAAAAATCCTCAATAAAATACTAGCAAACCAAATCCAACTATATATTTAAGAAATCATTCACCACAATCAAGTAGGTTTACTCCTGGGTTGCAAGTGTGGTTCAATATTCACAAATCAATCAACATGATACATTACATCAATAAGAGAAAGGATGAGATCGTATGATCATTTCAATAGAGGCAGAAAAAGCATTTGACAAAGTGTAACATCCATTCATGATAAAAATCCTCAACAAAGTAGGTTTTGAGGGAACATACATCAACCTAATAAAGGTCATATATGAAAAATCCACAGCTAATATCATACTCAATGGGGAAAAACTGAGAACTTTTCCTCTAAGATCAGGAACAAGACAAAGATGTGCACTCTCACCACTTTTATTCAACATATTACTGGAAGTCCTAGCCACAGCAATCAGATAACAAAAAAGAAATAAAGGATATCCAAATTGTTAAGGAAGAAATAGAACTTTCACTGTTTGCAGAGGACATAATACTATATATAGAAAACCCTAAAGACTCCACCAAAAAAACTACCAGAACTGATAAATGAATTCAATAAGGTGCAGGATACAAAAATCAATGTACAGAAAATTGTCACATTTCTATACAGTAATAATGAAGCAGTAGAAAAAGAAATTAAGGAAACAACCCCATTCAGAACTGCACCAAAAAGAATACCTAGGAATAAACCTAACCAAAGAGGTGAAAGACCTCTGCTCTGAAAACTATAAAACACTGGTGAGAGAAATTGAAGACAACACAAAGAAATGGAGAAATTCCATGCTCATGGATTGGAAGAATATCGTTAAAATGTCTGTACTATGGAAAGCAATCTACACATTTAAGGCAATCCCTATCAAAACACCAACAGCATTTTTCACAGAACTAGAACGATTCTAAAATTTGTATGAAACCACAGAAGATCCTGAATAGCCAAAGCAATTTTGAAAAAGAAAAGCAAAGCTGGAGGCATCACAATTCCAGACTTGAGTTATATTACAAAACTGTAGTAATTAAAACAGTACAGTACTGGCACAAAAATAGACACAGTTCAACAGAATGGAATAGAAAATCCAGAAATAAACCCACAGCAATATGGTCAATTAATCTTTGACAAAGCAGGAAAGAATATCCAATGGAAAAAGGACAGTCTCTTCAACAAATGATATTTGGTGTTGGGAAAACTGGATAGCAACATGCAAAAGAAAGAAATTGGACTTCATTATTACACCATACACAAAATAAATTCAAATAGATTAAAGACCTTAAATGTGAGACCTGAAACTATAAAAATTCTAAAAAAAGAATATAAGCAGTAACCTTTTTGACATTGACCATAGCAACTTTTTCTAAAGAGGTCTCCTGAGGCAAGGGAAAATAAAAAAGCAAAAATCAACTATTGGGACTGCATCAAAATAAAAAGCTTCTTGCACAGCGAAGGAGACAATCAAAACTAAAAGGCAACCTATGGAATGGGAGAAGATATTTGTAAATGACATATTCAATAAAGGGTTCCCAAAATATATGAAGAACTTATACAATTCAACACTCACTAATAATCCAATTAAAAAATGGGAAGAAGACATGAACAGACATTTCTCCAAAGGAGATATACAGATGGCAAACAGACACGTGAGAAGATGTTCATCATCTCTTACCATCAGAGAAATGCAAATCAAAACTACAATGAGATATCACCTCACCCCTGTCAGAATGGCTTAAAAAAAAAAAAAAAAACCCAAAACAAACAAAACCCTTCAAGATATAATATGTGTTGTTGAGGATATGGAGAAAAAGGAACCTTTATGCACTCTTGGTGGGAATATGAACTGGTACAGCCACTCTGGAAAACAGTATGGAGGTTCCTAAAAAGTTGAAAGTGTAACTACCCTACCATCCAGCAATTGAACTATTAGCTATTTACCCAAAGAATACAAAAACACTAATTCAAAGAGATATGTGCACCCCTATGTTTACAGCAACAGTATTTACAATAGTCAAGATATAAATGCAGCCCAAGTATCCATTGATTGATGAATGGATAAGGAAGAAGTGATATATAATGGAATATTATTCAACCACAAAAAGGAATGAAATCTTGCCATTTGCAACAACATGGATGGAGCTAGAGAGTATTATGCTAAGCGAAATAAGTCAGTCAGAGAAAGACAAATACCATATCATTTTACTCCCACGTGGAATTTAACAAATGAGCAAAAGGGAAAAAAGAGCAACAGAGACACAAACAAAGAAACAGACTCTTAATTATAAAGAACAAACTGATGGTTACCAGAGGGGCGGTGGTGGGGGGGGATGGGTTAAGTAAGTGATGGGAATTAAAGAGTGCACTTGTGATGAGCCCCAGGTGATGTATGGACTTGTTGAATCATACTGTACACCTGAAACTAATAGAACATTGTAAAAAAAAAAATAAATAAATAAAGTTACACTTATACCAAAGGAAAAAAATGGTGAGTCAATTCCTTAATATTCAACATGTAATCTAGTTCTTTGAAAAAAAAATTACCAAAAAAGTCTTCGTTTTGCAAATCTCTGCAAAATCAGAAATGTAACTCTGAAAACAAATCTATGCCTACCTACTCTTCATTAACCTCAAAACCTCACCTTTTCTTCTCAAAATGCTTATAGATATTACAAAAAGATCAGGATATTAGAACAAAATTATCTTGTATTTAAGGGGAAAAATTTTTAATAGCAATTATATCAAATCTCTTTAAAAAACTTGCATTTTTTCCCTATTGCTATACATTTTTTCATGTTTTTGAAATATAAACACAGTCTACAATCACTCAAGACTGAAGGAAAATGGGGACAGAGGAAGAGGCCTTTTTAAAATACAAACTGCTAGACATGTTCTTATTCCCAGGCTCTAGCACCTCTGATTAGAAACCATTATGTCCCAAAATGTCCCCCTGGAAAAAACTCAGATATGGTCCCTATGCCTTTATAATGCAAATTTCTACCCCTATCTTCTCTAGAAGCTAAGAGCCATTCTTTGAAATATGGACTTTTAAGGAGTTTTTTTTTTTATCAGAAAAAAAGAGAGGTATTTGGAAATCAGATCTGTAATTCCCTCTCCACAAATATTAGTAAAAACAGAAGACATAAGATTTTGGTTTGTATATGTCTGTGTGTTTAAATGTACGCCCATACATATGTTATAAATATAATATTTTCTCTACCTCTGGATGGTATTGCTAAAATTAATTTATACAAGAGTTGTATGTAGTTGATTTAAAGGCAAGCACTAATAAGGATCAGGCATTCTAAAACTCTCAGAAAGAAACTAACCCAAATGTTTTTCAAGTTGATGTGCTCTGAAAAATTATTCAATATTAAAGCTAATTTAAGGTTGTGTGCTTAATTAAAATAGACCTCTCTTCAAAGTTGTCAGCTTTAAAATTAAAAACTTTACTCTGCCTGGGTTTACTTAAAGTTACTATTATGTCTATTACAAAATGTTTAAAAGAAATACTAGCATGGGAAAATGATTGACTTTGATGTCTCAAAGTTTTGAGATTTGATGGATAATCTAAGCATAATCATTAAGAAGTAAATCAAACAGATGTAATAAGTTTTTAGGTAATTCTTTTTTGAGAGAGAGAGAGAGAAAGAACGCCTGCCAGTGTGCAGCACACACAGGTAGGGGATGGTGTAGAGGGAGAGGGAGAGAGAGAATCTAAGCATGTGCCATGCCCAGTGCAGAGCCCAACGTGGGCCTCGATCCCATGACCCTGAGATCATAAGCTGAGCCAAAATCAAGAGTCACACACTTAAACGACTGAGCCACCCAGGTGCCCCTAGGTAAAAATTTAAAACAGCTTTCCCAAATTGTTTTGGTAAACTAAAATCCTGAAATTTTGCTAAGTGATGAATTAGGCTGAATCAGGTTGAATTCATTGAATATCTAGGTCACTATCAAATAAGATAAATAATAAACCTTAAATACTTAACATAGGTTTATCTACCTTTGGCTTCCTTATTACAGAGAAACTAAAAATAAATTTGGGTCCATTAGTAAACATGTTTTGTGCTTTATTAAAAAGATTGTACTATGAAGAAACATGTTTCTAAAAGTTATGAAATACATTCGTAAACTTGCCAATCCAAAAAAAAGATGCGGAAACAGACAATACACAGTTACTACTATTCGTTTTCCTAGAAGTTAAAGCTTCAAGGAATTAGGAATTCTAATTATTATATGAGGTTAAAGCTGCTAAAAATAATATGGGAACAACTGTATGCAAGAAAAGATGTATGTTTTTGATACAATAAAGTATGTGAAATGGAAATACATTTTTTTTTTTAAAGATTTTATTTATTTATTTGAGAGAGAGAGAACGAGAGACAGAGAGCATGAGAGGGAGGAGGGTCAGAGGGAGAAGCAGACTCCCTGCCAAGCAGGGAGCCCGATGCGGGACTCGATCCCGGGACTCCAGGACCATGACCTGAGCCGAAGGCAGTTGCTTAACCAACTGAGCCACCCAGGCGCCCCTGGAAATACATTTTTGTTGAGGAAAAACCAATTTTTTTTTGTCCTACAGTGAGGCTAGTTAAACATAGGACAAAATCTGAATGTAAAAAAGTTATAGAATGCTTATAGAAAAGGAACTTTTGGAATGCAATTTTATACATGGTCAGTACTGGCTAAGATTAAAGTAAATTTGTTTAAGAATGAGTTTTAATATTAAAAGCACACTGGTACAACTTCTGGGGATCATGGCAGAGTAGGAGGAACCTAGCCTCACCTTATCCCACAGATACAACTATACAACCCAAAGGCTAGCAGAACAAATCCCACAACTAGCTATAGAGAAGAGGCCACATCAAAGAGGGTAGGAAGGGTGGAGAAATTATCCGAAATTAAACAAACACATGGGGCTCTCCAAAAGGAGGGAGGGACTCTGCCCACATGGAGGAGACAGAGAAACAGACCCCCACACTGGGGAGCCTGCATGGGAAAGACGAATCCCCATAACATGGCTTTGAGACCAGGGGAGCTGAATTTCATGAGTTCTTAAAAGCAGCAGTACTTAAAACCTGGAATTAAAAAAAAAAAAAAATCAGTGGGCTTGGCTCTGGGAGAGCAAGTGGGTGACAGGAAAAGGAGTCCCCACCTGGGGCATATGAGAAGATTTATTTGGACAGAAATCCTTGTGAAATTTCTCCAGGAGCAAAGGAATTGGCAGGAACCATTTCCCTTTCTCACCACCCAAGGTAAACACATGGCCACCTATGGGACTAACAACCTACCTTCATAGCACTACCACTGCCACACTACTTCCCCTTCTGCCCTCTGCTGAGCTTCAGCAGGTCCATCCTTTCCAATACCCCTTAGGCCAGAGCCCATACAGGGCAGTGCCACAGGCCTGGCAGTGTTTAAGTAGCCCCTACAGTGGCCATTACCACTGCGAAGTGACTCCTGCCCCAGACACAGGGAAAGATAACCATACATACCAGCACTGGGCTGGAGGCAGACAACTGGTCTGAATGCAGGCCCCACTAACCAACAAAGCCTTCTCAGGGGACAACACAGGGAAAGTACCTTGTAGTTCCACACTACTGCATCTCTGGAAAATGCCTAGTCTGGCTCAGCTCAAGCCCAAGATGTCCTGAGACTAGCCTACTAACACCACAGGGACTAAACACGGCCCACAACAGGCAAAGACACCCAGTGCAAGGGTGCCTGGCTGGCTCAGTCAGTAGAGCTTGTGACTCTTGAACACAGGGTCATGAGTTCAAGGGCCATGTTGACTCTAAAGATTACTTAAATAAACATAAAAGAGAACCCCACTGCAGATGACTAAAGGAAAAAGTGGCTCAGGCACAAAAGCAGGGTTCACAACTCACACATAGGAGACATTCCTGAAGTACCACGTTCTGGTGAACAGGGGACACTGCATGGCAGGGCACTACAGGGCCATACTTTCAAGAGCAGGAGACATAGCTGTCTTTTGTAACACACGAAACAGACACACAGATTTAGACAAAATGAGGAGACAGAGGAATATGTCCCAAATGAAAGAACAGGAAAAAAGCAAAGCAAGAGACCTAAGGGAAATGTAAATAAAGTAATATGCTTGATAGTGAATTTAAAGTAATGATCATAAAGACACTCAACTGGATTTAAGAGCAGAGAACATCAGTGAGACCCCTAACAATGAGATAAAAAAGAACTAATCAGAGATGAAAGACACAGTAAATGAAATTAGAAATACACTAGATGGAATAAGTAGTAGACTAGACAAAGCTGAAGAATGAATCTGTGACCTGGAGGACAAAGTGATGGGAAGTAATCAGGCTGAGCAGGTAAGAGGAAAACAAATATGCAAGATGAGAAAAGACTCAGGGAACTCAGCAACCCATCAAGCATGACATTCACATTATAGGGATCCCAGAAGGAGAAGAGAAAGAAAAGGAGGCAGAAGATTTATTTGAAGAAATAGTAACTGAAAACTTCCCAAATCTGGGGAAGGACACAGAAATCCAGATCCAGGAGGCAGAGAGAGCCTCTGACAAAATCAACCCAAGGAAGTCCACAACAAGACACGTAGTAATTAAGATGGCAAAAAGTAGCAATAAAAAGAATTTAAAGCCACAAGAGAAAAGAAAACAGTTACATACAAGGGGAAACCCCATAAGGCTATCAGCTGATTTTTCAGAAAAAAACTTTGCTGCCCAGAAGAGAATGGCATGATATAATTCAAAGTGCTGAAAGGGAAAAAAATCTGTAGCCAAGAATTTTCTATCTAGCAAGGTTAATGTTCAGAATAAGAAAGATAAAGAGTTTCCTGGACAAAAGTTAAAGGAATTCATCACCACTAAACCAGCCCTACAAGAAATATTAAAGGGGACTCAGAGTGTAAAGGAAAGATTATAAGCAAGGGTAGGGAAAGTAGGAAGCACAGAAGAAGTAAAAAGTCCATCTGTAAAAATCAGTCAAGGGACTGATAAATAAAAGGATGTAAGTATAACACTATATACATAAAACATAGGGAGGAGAAAGAATGGGTTTAAACTTAAATGACCATCAACTTAAAATAGAGTGCTATATACACAAGATGTTATATACAAACCAAATGATAACTACAAATCTAAAACCAGTAAAAGATATGCAAAAAATAAAGGGAAAAGAATCAAGGTATGTCACTAAAGAAAGCCAACTAATCATGAGAGAAGAGAGCAAGAGAAGGAAAGAATGGAGGAAAAACTACAAAAACAACTGTAAAACAAGTAACAAATTTGCAATAAATACATTCCCATCAATAATAACTTTGCATGCAAATGGACTAAAGGCTCTGATCAAAAGTCATAGGTGAAAGAATGGATAAAAAAACAATAACCATCTACATGCTGAATACAGGAGACACATTTCACACCTAAAGACACATGCAGATCAAAAGTGAGGGGATGGAGAAATACCTATCATGCAAATGAATGTCAAAAAAAGTGGAGTAGCAATACTTAGACAAAATAGACTTTAAAGACTGTAACAAGAGACAAAGGACAATATATACTAGCAAAGGGGAGAATCCAACAAAAAGATATAACAATTTTAAATCTTTATGTACCCAATATGGGAGCACCAAAATACTTAAAGTTAATAACAAGCACAAAGGAAATAATGGATGGTAACATAATAATAGTAGGGAACTTTAACACCCCACTTACATTGATGGACAGATCATCCAAACAGAAAATCAACACAGAAACTGACTTTGCCAAATGTCCATCAACCGATGAGTGAATAAAGAAGAGGCACACGTGCGCACGCATGCACAAACACACACACACACACTGGAATATTACTCAGCCATCAAAAAGAATGAAATCTTGCCATTTGCAACAACGTGAATGGAGTTAGAGTATTTTATGCTCAGCAAAGAAAGTCAGAAGGACAAATACCATATGATTTCACTCCTGTGTGGAATTTAAGAAATGAAAGGGATGAACATATGGAAGGGGTGAAGAGAGAGAGGGACACAAACAATAAGAGACTCTTAACAATAGAGAACAAACAGGATTGGTAGAGGGAAGTGGGTAGGGCATGGGCTAGATGGGCATTAAGGAGGGCACTTATTATGAGGAGCACTGGGTGTTGTATATAAGTGATGAATCACTAAATTCTACTCCTAAAAACCAAAAATGCAGTGTATGTTAACTAGAATTTAAATAAACATTTTTTAAAAAAGGAAACAGTGCTTTGAAAGACACATCGGAACAGATGGATTTAACAGATATAGTCAGAACATTCCATCCTAAAACAGAATACACATTCTTCAAGTACACATAGAATATTCTCCAGAATAGATCACATATTAGGCCACAAAACAAATGTCAACAAATTTCAAAAAGATTGTCATTCATGCATCTTTTCTGATTCCAACATTGTGAAACTAGAAATCAACCACAAGAAAAAATCTAGAAAGAGCACAAATACATGGAAGTTAAATAACATGCTACTAAACAATGAATGAGTCAACGAAGAAATCAAACAAAAAATAAACTACATGGAGACAAAAGAAAATGAAAACACAATGGTCCAAAATCTTTGGGATGCAGCAAAAGCAGTTCTAAGAGGGAAATATATAGCAATACAGACCTACCTCAAGCAGCAAGAAAAATGGCAAATAAACAACTTAACCTTACACCTAAAGGAGCTACAAAAAGAACAACAAAGAAAACCCCAAACCAGTGGAAGGAAGGAAATAAGAATTAGAGCAGAAATAAATGAAATAGAAACTAAAAAAACAATACGTATGTGCTATGGTGAGTGCTGTGAATTGTGTAAGACTGATGAATCACAGACCTGTACCTCTGCAACAAATAATACATTATGTTAATTAAAAAAATAAAAATAAAAAAAACCAATAGGGCAGATCAGTTAAACCAGGAGCTGTTTCTTTGAGATTAATGAAATTAATAAAGCTCTAGCCAGGCTCATCAAAATAGAGAATGCAAAGAACAAAATCAGAAATGAGAGAGGAGAAACAACCAACACCAGAAATACAATTATAAGAGAATATTATAGAAACTATATGCCAACAATTTGGACAACCTAGAATAAATGGACAAATTCCTAGAAACATATAACCTACCAAAACTGAAGCAGGAAGAAATAAAAAATTTGGACAGATTACCACTAATGAAATTAAATCAGTAATCAAAAAATTCCCAACAAACAAAATTTCAGGCACAGAAAGCTTCGCAGGCGAATTCTACCAAACATTTTAGAAAGAGTTAATACTTATTCTTATCAAACTATTCCAAAAAATAGAAAAGTAAAACTTCCAAATTCATTCTATGAGACCAGCATTACCCTGATACCAAAACCAGATAAACACGTCACAAAAAAAGAGAACTACAGGCTGATATCTCTGATGGACATAGATGCAAAAATCCTCAACAAATTATTAGCCAATTGAATCTAATATTTAAAAAAAATCATTCACCACAATCAAGTGAGATTTATTCCCAGGATGCAAGGGTTGTTCAATATTCACAAATCAATCAATGTGATACATCAGTAAGAGAAAGGATGAGATCCCCATGATCATTTCAGTAGAGGCAGAAAAAGCACTTGACAAAGTACAACATCCATTCATGATAAAAACCCTCAACAAAGTAGGTTTAGATGGAATATACATCAACCTAATAAAGGCCATACATGAAAAATCCACAGCTAACATCACACTCAATGGTGAAATACTGAGTGATTTCCCCTAAGGTCAGAACAAGACAAGGATGTCCACTCTCACCACTTTTATTCAAGAGAATACTACACAACAATCAGATAACAAAAATAAATAAAAGGTATCCAAATTGGTAAGGAAGAGGTAAAACATTCACTATTTGCAGATGACATAATACTATATATAGAAAACCCTGAAGACTCCACCAAAAAACTACTAAAACTGATAAATGAGTAATGTCACTGGATACAAAATCAATGTACAGAAAACTGTTGCATTTCTCTGCACTAATGGAGCAACAGAAAGAGAAATTAAGAAATCTCATTTATAATTGCACCAAAAATATTTAAATACCTAGGAATAAACTTAACTGTGGTGAAACACCTGTACTTTGAAAACTGTAAAACACGAGAGAAATTGAAGATAACACAAAC
This sequence comes from Halichoerus grypus, assembly GCF_964656455.1. Lineage (NCBI taxonomy): Eukaryota > Metazoa > Chordata > Mammalia > Carnivora > Phocidae > Halichoerus > Halichoerus grypus. Next base: position 63,201,222 of record NC_135721.1, on the reverse strand, counting down.
AGAAAGATATTCCATGTTCATGGACTGAAACAATATTTTTGAAATGTCCATGCTACCCAAAGCAATCTACAGATTTAAAATACAATCCTTATCAAAATACAGTATTTTTTACAGAACTAGTACAAATAATCCTAAAATTTGTATGGAAACACAAATGGCCTCAGATAGCCAAAACAATCTTGAAAAAGAAAAGCAAAGCTGGAGGTATCACAATTCCAGATTTCAAGTTATAGTACAATGCTATAGTAATCAAAACAATATGGTATTGGAACAAAAATAGACACAGAGATCAATAGAACTGGGTAGAAAGCCCAGAAACAAACCCACAATTATATGGCCAATTACTATTCAATAAAAGAGGCAAAAATATGCAATGGGAAAAAGAAGGTCTCTTCACAAGTGGTGTCAGGAAAACTGGACAGCTACATGCAAAAGAATGAAACTGGGCCACTTTCTTACACCATACACACAAAAAAAATTAAAATGGACTTAATGTGAGACCTGAAGCCATAACAATCCTAGAAGAGAGCACAGGCAGTAATTTCTCTGACATTGGCTATAGCAACATTTTTCTAGATACATCTCCTCAGACAAGGGAATAAAAGCAAAATAACTATTGGGACAACATCAAAATAAAAGACTTCAGAGTGAGGGAAACAACAAAACTAAAAGACAACTTACTGAATATGAGAAGCTATTTGCAAATGACATATCTGATAAAGGGTTAGTATCCTAACTACATAAGGAACTTATACAACTCAACACTCGAAAACCAAATTATCCAACTTAAAAATGGGGAAGATGACATGAACAGACATTTCTACAAAGACATACAGTTGGCCAACAGACGCATGAAAAGATGCTCAACATCACTCATCATCACAGAAATGCAAATCAAAACCACAAGATATCACCTTACACCTGTCAGAATGGTTAAAATCAACAGCACAAACAAGTGTTGGCAAGGATGTGGCTAAAAAGAAACCCCTCTGCACTGTTGGTGGGATGCAAACTGGTACAGCCCCTGTTGGAAAGAGTATGGAGGTTCCTCAGAAAATTAAATATAGAATTACCCTATGACCCTGTATTGTACTACTGGGTATTTACCCAAAGAATACAAAAACATTTATTCAAAAGGATAAGTGCACCCATTTATTTATTGCAGCATTATATACAATAGCTAAATTATGGAAGCAGCACAAGTATCCATCAATTGATGAATGGATAAAGAAGATGTGGTATAGATATACAATGGAATATTATTCAATCATAAAAAGAATGAAATCTTGCATTTGCAATGACATGGATGGAGCTAGAGAGCATAATGTTAATTGAAATAAGTAAGAGAAAGGCGAATACAGTTTCACTTAATGCGGAATTTAAGAAACAAGTGAACGGGTTAGGGAAAAAAGAGAGATAAACCAAGAAACAGACTCTTAACTATAGAGAACTGATGGTTACCAGAGGGGAGGTGGGTGCGGGGATGGGTGAAATAGGTGATGGGAATTAAGGAGTGCACTTGTGATGAGCACTGGTTGTTGTATGGAAGGGTTGAATCACTATATTGTGTACCTGAAACTAATATAACACTATGTTAACCATACTGGAATTAAGAAACTTAATACAAAAGTACACTGGTGCAAAATTAGAATTTTTTTCTTTAAAAGGAAAAAGCTTTTATTGTTTTCAGTTTATAAGGAATTATGAACAAATTTTTTCTTTACCTTTAATATAATCTGCCTAGAAAACAAAGATTTTACGCTTTGTCTTTATCAGACCTTTGATTATTCAGAAAACAAACAACAAAAAAACCCTAAGTGGGTTTTTTTTTTTATTTTTAAAGATTTATTTATTTGACAGAGACACAGCAAGAGAGGGAACACAAGCAGGGGGAGTGCGAGAGGGAGAAGCAGGCTTCCCGTCGAGCAGGGAGCCTGATGTAGAGATCATGACCTGAGCCGAAGGCAGACGCTTAACGACTGAGCCACCCAGGCGCCCCAACCCTGAGTCTTCTTAATACTAAAAGAGTGGATTTTTATTCACAACTATTTAACCCTTCTGTTTTTGCCTTTAAAATCCTTGGCTGTCACTTTGGTTAAATTTTTTTTTCATGATGGATCTGTGGTCTGATTTAATCAAATGCCTTTTAATTTTGAAAATAAATGTTCCAAAATCAAATTCTAAAGTAAAGCCTTTTGATGGCAATGTAACTGAACTATTCCAGAAGGTTGCTTGAATATTTCAAAGATTTTGTTTCTCATAATAGATATTAAAATAATTATGCTTATTTGTTATGTTAAAGTACATGGGAAGCGTTGTCAAATAAGTGATACTAAACCCTCTTACTTCATATTTGCATAAGTATATTAAAATCAACATTCTAAAAATTTTATGAAACTCCTAGCAATCTGGATAGGTCCTGGTGTGTTACTATCTTGAAAGTGGTGTCACTGAAATAACCAAATTTCTTTATCAATGGCATTGTGATGAATTCTAACCAGATCTTTAACTATGGCCATTTTTAGTCTTTTATCATTTATAGATGGTTATGCTTTTATTGAGATGCTTTACAAAACCTTCCTGCAAATATGTTTCACCTTCAGCTGGACTTACGGAAAGAACTCTGAATGCAAGTTTGTGATAACCTTAAGATCATACAACTAAAGTAGGTAAGATTTCTGGAGCTAGTGGAAGAACCAAATTCAAGCAGAAAAACAATTAGTAACATGAGACTAAATGAATTGAGAAGGATGATTTTTTTGTTTGAGATATTGCTGATATTTTTCATCTTTGTTTTTCCAGATTTAAGAAAACTTTTTCTCTTAAGCTAATTCTGACTTACAGCAATTTGATAAAATATACCTTTGTGAATAAATTCAAACATTTACCCTTTTCTCCCCACTTGACCCCTCTGGAATGAAACTCTAAGTGAATATTCTTTTATTTTCATGACAATATATTTGCATAAGTTCAATAAGAATCTATTCTCCTTATGACCAGACACAACTGAAAACATTGGTTATATTACCAAGGCTTTGACTGGAATGTCATTTTGAGGAGGTATGTATAGACTCCGACCTGACCAAACAGTTTCTAGGAACTAAGGACTGTATGGGGTCAATAAAGTCCCTTGGAAAAACCGCCTTATACCTTGCTTACCCGTGTTGCGGAAGAACTACTTCCTTTATCCTTCAAGGTTCTTCTAACTGGACTAAGAATCAAATTGACATGAGACAGATTAACAGGAGAAAATCAAATCTGATAGCGTACTATGGGGAATCCACACAGACATGAAAATTCCAAAGACAGTGAGGCAACATGATGCTTCTAGAGCTAAGGAAAGGGGAGGGTTCTAGGATACAAAGGGGAGTAGACCATTATCAGGAACATGAAAAGAGATGTTGGGAAAACAAAGGTACTCTATTATGCAGAGAAGTTTCTTAAGTAAAGAGGAATCTCTATTAATAGCTCTCCTCCTGGTACATGCAGACAGTTGGGGGTGGGGGTAGGTAAATAGCTCTTCCAGAATCTGCTGGGTTTGAGTTGCTTTTAACTCAAAATAATGTTCATGCCAAAGTGGCCATCTTGGGGTGGCCTGCCCTTGGTCCCTACACAGGGTTCCCAGGAACCTTACGAGATGTGAAAAGAAGGCCACTTCTTAGCAGGTACAAGAACCTCAGGATATTTGGGGGAACTTGAGAAAAAAGAAATTCATCCAAATCTGTCTGAAGATGTTTCAAGGCAGACATCTAAAAAATCCTCTTGATTGGCTCTCTTCAGAATCCCAAAACTTGTTTTAAAATTTGAGACAATATTAACCATTTTTAGTTACCATAGAAATACCTCTTATAGAATACCTGATTATGTGAACCACAGGCTTAAATTTGAGAACACACTTGCATCACCACTTCCTGATGAATTTAACTGAACTGACCTATTGTCAGAACTAAGAGACTGGTTTGTTGAGACAGAACAACCTACCAATTCATCTTTTAACATGTGAAACTTCCAGGGAAGGGGGAGCCAAAGGCAAGCCACCAAAATGTGCCACTTTGGTCTATTATTTGAAGTAAAAGTTATGTAGGAGATAGCCTGTTCATGAAGGACACCAGACCCTTCTCTATACCCCCTGAAAAGAGAAAATAACTCTCCCATATGAAAGATAGCCTCCCTATACTAGGAGGTAAAGATACAGCCTTATCACCAAAGGCAGGAAATTCAGGGCCCAGAAGGCTGTAGAAGCAACCCTTGATACTTTTTACTAATTTACTACCACAGCCCAAATTCTGTTTAGAATTTCTTACCAATTGAAGCTCCCAACGTTAAATTCTTGGTCCTGTCAATTCTTCATAGACTATCTCTTTGTCTAAAAAGTATAAAAACTACCTCCTTGGTCATTTCTTTAGGTCTCAGTTTCATAATTTGGCATCTGTGTGTACACAGTAAAACTTTTTTTCTCCTGTTAATCTGGCTCATATAAATTTGATTTGTTGTCTAGCCAGAAGACCTTGAAGGGTAAAGGAAGAATATTTCACTCCATACATACGCTCTGTAGAAAAATCTTTTCATAGCATGCTCCTAGAAGATGAAAACATCCTCCCCACTATTATCTGCAACCTGGAGATTTTGTCTACTGGAAAAGGCAGCACCACAAAGTTGCCCTAGAACCCTAATGGAAAGGACCCTACCAGGGATGCTTAACCCTTATGCAGCTAAACTCAAAGGCATTGATTCTTGGATCCATGTTTCTCATTTAAAGAAAGCTCCAGCCACACACTGGACCCCAGAACCTATTGCAGACCTAAAACTCAAACTGACCCAGAGTCAAAGCAGAGGACATCTGGGTAGACAACTTTCCCAACACATTGGACCATGTTGTTTTTTTTAAACCAATAACTTACTGTCTTTACAACCTTTTTCCTAATCATCTTACTGGGAAAGCTTTTTGTCAGCTGTTCTGTGAAGAAATAAGACATTGTTTGTGACATATATCCTTATACTCCTTCTTGTAGAACTCTTTGCCTGAAATAAAGAATACCAAGAATGGGTTTACACTTGACATTTTAACTTGGAGAGCACATCTAAGATTTTTTTTAAAAAATATTTTGAGAGAGAGAGAGAGAGGGAGAGAGAGAATGCACAAGAGAGGCAAGGGTCAGAGGGAGAAGCAGACTCCCCACTAGGGAGCCTGATGCGGGACTTAATCCTGGGACTCCAGGATCATGACCTGAGCTGAAGGCAGTCGCTCAACCAACTGAGCCACCCAGGTACCTAGCACATCCAAGATTCTTAGGGAAATTAGTCATGAAGGACTGTTGAAGTATTTGAGTTGTTCTAATAAGTATCCTAACACTTTTTGCTATATTACATACATTAGGCTTCCTTAATTGATAAACCCCTATAGTATCAGAAAAACTACTTTCATATTGGGTATTTGGCCTCTGGACTCAATCTAATATTTTAGTTGCTCTATTCTGCCTAGAACTCATACTAGCCAACATCTTTTTTTCCAAGTTCGTCTTACAATGGCCTCTATTATTAGGAATGATTTTAGTCCTGGGTTGTTTTATTTTTTCTTGTGACCCTCATTACTGATGGTCAAGCCTTATTATACCCTTCTGTCCCTACCCTGCAAAAACTTTGATTCTGCAAACTGTTGGATTGGTGCCAGAGAAATCATACTTATGAAATGCTTGAATTAATAGCTTGGCCCCTATCCCTAGAGGGATGGAAAACTTAACCGGCAAAAATGTAAGATTCTCTTTTGTTGTCAGAAGAATTTATCCCCTTCAGGGTCCTTCTTGCTGGACTAAGAATCAAATTGGTAGGAGAGAGATTAACAGGAGAAAGTAAAATTTAATACATACAGGGAATCCACAGACATGGAAATTCCAAAGATAGTCAGGCAAAATGAGGTATATATGTCATCCTGAACTAAGGAGAAGGAGGGAAGGGTCTGAGATTTTGAAGGGAAGGAACACAATTTCCAGGCAATAAGAGCCAATGTTTGATAATTAGGGATTTGTCCTGCCATGCAGATGGGTCACTCAGATAAATTTTATTTCTGGCAATAACCATCATTCTGGGAAAGACCCCCAATGTGGATTCTTCAATGGAGTTAAGGGATACAAAATTTCTCTTGAGCCAGCAGGGTCCTGATCGCCTTTAAGCTCAAAATAAGCTCCATGTCAAAGTGGCCCATCTTGGGTTGGCCTGTCTTTAGCCCCTACAGTTTCCTCCTCTGAAACTTCCCTAAAGTTTTCCATATTAAGAGTTAAACTAGTAGATTGGTTCAATAAGATGAAACAGTCTCAGTCTTGACAATAGGTCAGTTTCATTCATCTCATTTCAGGAGGCAGTGATGCAGGTATGTTTTCAAAGTTAGGCCTATGATTCAAGCAATCAGGTATTAAATAAGATGCATTTCTATGGAAACAGAAACAATGCTTAATGATTATATCAAATTATTAACAAGTTTGAGTTCTGAGGGTAGCCAGTCGAAAAGATTTGTAGATGTCAAGCTTGAAGAATCTTCAGAGAGTGAGGGCAGGCAGTGGCAATCTGATCTTTCTCCTTTATAGTTCAAGGTCTCCGGTGACCCTAGTGTGGCCCACAGAACAACAGGCCCCAAGATGGCATATACAGAGTTATTGTGATTTCTCTGAAGTTTCTATTATATTGTTTATACTCATCTTGCAGGGCTTCCGGAAAAAGGGCCATTTTAGTTCTCAGATGATTCCAAGTCAGAAATGTGGGAGAAAAGTTTGAAATGTTCTGAGAGTTGTTGACAGGCATTGGAGGACACTAGAAGAAATTAGGACCTAGTCTAGTTTATAAGAATCCGTACTAAAATACCTACAAAACGTGTTACACTTTGTCCCTAAATCACCTCATTTGTACCAAAAAAAATAGTTTGCAAAATAAGTCTAGTTTCAAAAAAAACCACTTTGCCTGATTATTTAAGTAAGTGCAGCAATAGCAATTAATCATATAGGCTCTTAAAAACCTGCTTTGCAGGAACTTTTCATAAGGAATCTCTAGATTGAACTTTAATAGCCTCTCAGGGCCAAAAACCAAGCCAAATACTTGCCATCGGACTTCACCCTCAATACCTATAGATTTGGATAAATCCCTCTCTTCTCAAGGTCCCTCATATATCCTGAGGTTCTTGCACCTGCTAAGAACTGACTTTCTAAGGCAGTTGGGAACTACTAAGTCTGCTGGGAACCCTGTAGTAAGGCATCAGGCTGATATTTCCAAGGGGATTTACTGGTTTCATAAAGTCAACCTTAGTTTCTTAAAGCTGTCTGGTCATATCTGAGTCTACACAGGTCTCTCTCAAATATGACACTGCAATTAAAGCTTTGGTAGTAAGTTTTCAATTGCATCCTGTCACAAGAACAGATTCTTATTGAACTTATACAAATATATTGCCATAAAAATATGATAATATTCAGTTTCTGAATTCTGGAGGGTTTAGGTAGGCAGAAAGAAACATTTCAATTTATTCAGAAAGGTAGATTTTAATTGCTGTAAGTCAGCTTAACAGGAGTTCTTAAAAAAAAAAAAAAAACACAACTGGGGCCCCTGGGTGGCTCAGTTAGTTAAGCGTCTGCCTTAGGCTCAGGTCATGATCCCAGGGTCCTGGGATCGAGCCCCGCATCGGGCTCCCTGCTCGGTGGGAAGCCTGCTTCTCCCTCTCCCACTCCCCTGCTTGTGTTCCCTGTCTCTCTGTCAAATAAATAAAATCTTAAAAAAAAAAAAAACCAACGTGGATGAGACTAGAGGGTATTATGCTAAGTGAAATAAGTCAATCAGAGAAAGACATGTATCATATAATCTCACTGATATGAGGAATTTTTTTTTTTTTTTTTTGATATGAGGAATTCTTAATCTCAGGAAACAAACTGAGGGTTGCTGGAGTGGTGGGGGGTGGGAGGGATGGGGGGGCTGGGTGATAGACATTGGGGAGGGTATGTGCTATGGTGAGCGCTGTGAACTGTGTAAGACTGTTGAATCACAGATCTGTACCTCTGAAACAAATAATACATTATATATTAAGAAAAAAAGAAGATAGTAGGAAGGGAAAAATGAAGGGGGGAAATCGGAGGGGGAGACGAACCATGAGAGACTATGGACTCTGAGAAACAGAGTTCTAGAGGGGAGGGGGTGGGGGGATGGGTCAGCCTGGTGATGGGTATTAAAGAGGGCACGTTCTGCATGGAGCACTGGGTGTTATACATAAACAATGAATCATGGAACACTACATCAAAAACTAATGATGTAGTGTATGGTGATTAACATAACCTAATAAAATAAAATTTAAAAAAAAAACAAAACCCAACCTTGTTTTTCCAGATTTAAGTCTGCAATGTTTCAAACATAAAAATTATAGTTATCCTCCTTATTCAGTCCCATGTTTTAATTCTTGTTTTGCTTGAATCCAGTTTTTTCACTACTTCTGGAAATTTTTATTTTTTTTTTTACCCAGTTCAGTTTTATGATCTTAAGGTTATCAGAAACCTATACTCAACTTTTTTACTCCATGAGTCTCACTGAAGCACATTTTTAAGAAGCTTTTATATGATTTTTAGAACACATATTTTGTTTAATTTCTCATGAAATTTTTGAAATGTTCCTTAGGCCCTTTGGAATACCTTACACTATGGTCAGAAGACTTTTAGAATTTAATTTGGGAAGTCAAAATATTAAGAGGTTTGGTCATTAAATCGATTATGAATCATTATGAAACAATTATCCATTTAACCAAAGTAACAATAAAAGACATCAAAGGCAAAGACAGAAGTTTACATAGTTGTAAGCAAAATTTAGCTCTTTTAATATTAAGACTTTTTTTTAAGTAATCAAAGACCTGATGAACGGGAAGTTTTAGAAAAACAATCTTTTTGGCAGGTAATTTAAAGCGTAAAGAAAATTTTTTGTTTATAGTATCTTAAAAGCATATTGATAGTTCAAGGAAACTTTGTCCTTTTAACAAAAACAGTTTTTATACCAGTGTACTTCTAATGTTAAAACTCATTTACTTAAGGGGCGCCTGGGTGGCACAGTTGGTTAAGTGCCCAACTCCATTTCAGCTCAGGTTGTGATCTCAGGGTCATGAGATTGAGTCCCACATCAGGCTCCAGGCTCAGCATGGAATTGGCTTTAGATTCTCACTGCCCCTCCCCCCTTCTCCCTGCACACTCTCTTTCAAATAAATCTTTAAAAAAAAAAAAACTGCATTTACTTAAATTTATCCTAATCTTAGCCAATACTGATCATGTATAAGATTTCTTTCCAAAGATTCTTTCTCCATAAACCTTCTACATTTTTACATTCAGATTTTGTTCTCAGTTTTCCCTAATAAATCAGTCTCATTTTAGGACAAAAAAAATTTTACCCCGTCAAAAAAATATATATATATTCCTCATACTTTCTTACCAAAAACCTGTATCTTACTTTCCTTGTATAGAGTTCTTATTTTCGGTAATCCTAATTACATTTATTAGAATTCTTCATACTTGGAAACTATTTTCTAGTAAAAACTAGCAGTAAAATAATTGTGAACAGTGTTTCATCAGAATTCTTTAGATTGGCAAATTTATCGATATATTCCTAACTTCTAGAAACATAGGCTTTTTCATAGTAAACCTGTTTTATGCTATATTGAAAGATTGTACTAACAGATTTGTCTTGAGGTTTTCTGTAGAAAGACCAAAGTAGATAAACTTATGTTCAGGATTTAATGTTTCATTATTTTATCTTATTTGGAAAGGATATAGTATTTGATGAATTTAACCGTACTCATCAGTTAACTTAGTAAAACTTTACAGTTTCAGATTACCAAAGATTTTAGAAGCTATTCGAAAGTTTACCTACAAACCTTTTTATTTTATTTACTTGTTCTCAATTATGTTTAGACTACCCACAAATCTATTGGACATTAAACAGAGTAAACATTATTCTAAATTTTTTCCTGACAAATTTTGCAAGAGATAACATGAACTTATTTAACCTTCAGTAAACATATGCAGAATAAAAGTTTTATAATTAAAGCTGATAACTCTAAAAAACATGTATTTTAATTAAACCCACAACCTTCCATTAGCTTTAATGCTGAGTAGTTTCCCAGATCACATGAATTTGAAAAACACATTTTTATCTTTCTGAATTTTAGAATGCCCAATCTTTACCAGTAAACTTGCCTTGAAACCAACTACATAGAACTCTTCTACAAATTAATTTTAGCAACACCATCTGGAGGTAGAGAAAAGTCACATTTACAACGAACATGGACACACATACAAATACTGAGGCACAATGCAAACAAAATCTTAGAGCTTTTGTTTTTATTTGTGGAGGGGACATTTCAGGCCCCATTTTCAAATACTTTTTTTTTTTCTTTCTAATGAACAACTTCGCCCTAAATTTTGCATTTCGAGGAATGGCTCTTAGGTCCTAGAGAAAATGGGGAAGGGGGTGTGTGTAGAAAATGTATATCCTAAGGCAGAGAGAGAACATCTACGTTTTTTCCAGGGTGCATGTTTGTACACACCTGCCTCTTATCAGAGGTGCTAGAGTCTGGGCACAAGAGCCCTTTCAGCAGTTTATACTTTAAAAAGGCCCCTTCCTACCCTTTCTTCTTCCTTTAGTCTCAGGTAATTGTGGGCTATGTTTACATTTCAAAGACAAGGTTTATAATTTCAAGGGACAGAGAAAGAATGTAAAAATAAAAACAAGATTTCCCCTAGGGTTTCAGGGTAATTCCTATTTAAAATCTATCTCCCTCCCCCCACCTTAAACAGGATGATTTTGTTCCCTTATCCTGATCTTTTATAATACCCACAAATATTTTAAGAAGAATAAGCAAGTTTCTGAGATTAGTAAAGATAGGTGGGCTTTGATTTATTTCTAGAGTTGTATTTCTGGTTTTGTGGAGATTTGTAAGACAAAGACTGTTGTTTCTAATTCTCCAAAGACCTGGTTTACAGACTGAATATTAAGGGACAGGCCTATCTTTCTAGGGAAAACTGCACTTTATATCAGGGAGTTTGTTTTGTTTTGTGGGGGTATTTTTGGCATCAGGGAGATTTTTAACTAAAATGAGAATCAAAGATTTGTGCCTTTGTAAAGTTTATATAAAGCATTTTAACAAAAGACATTTTTCTGGATATACAATTCAACCTTGTTTCTATTAGCCCCTGAACATTGACATTTCTAACATTGATCATTTGTAGGAGGGCCCAAGAGAAATTTTGGTCACCTGTTTCCACTGTGAAGGGAAGATTGTGAATATAGTCAAATATCTCTGCAAATTTTGTAGGAAAAGGCAAGTTAAAACAGGCAGATGAGGCTAGATTTTCAGAAGGGGATTTCACATTGCATGCGGACATTTTTATCTCAAGTTTAATTTCTGTTTTTATCTTATCAAGGGAGTCCCTATGGCTAACTGGTAATAAGACAATTTAGAGCCCTTTATAAAAATATGTATTTTAAATATAGCCAATTGAAAGGATCCATCATGTGGCCATTGATGAGTAGGCTCTTAATTTCAGTAGTAACTCAAACCAATAAGCCTTTTAATGACTTAACCAAAAACACAGGAAGTTTCCAGAGAGGGCATAGAACATGCAGCCCCCACAATCCAAAAGTTTACTTCTAAAAATCAGTCTAAGTGTTAGAGGCAATTAGTTAGGTTCTAATAGGATACCTATAGACAGGCAAAGAGGTAGTCATGGCCAGCTATCAAGAAAGTCAGAGACCTGTCCTGGCAGCACTCCAAAACAAAGCCCCAAGAAGCCAGATCAAACCACAAAGACCCAACATGGCTAACAAAGTAGGCCAGAAAGCCCTGACCACTTAGGCGGGGCGGGGGGGGGGGGGGGGTCATGGAACCCTGCTTCCAATTAATCCCAAGTCATCCCACCCTAAGTCATGAATAGTCCACCTCCTAGTTAACAACTGTCAATAAAAGATAGAAACCCAGGGCATGTAGCTCAATGTCTCCTTCAAGCTTGCCCACTCTCCCATCTTGAGAGTATACTTTCATTTTAATAAGCTTTCTTGCTTGTATCACTCGTCCACTGTGTTGTGTATTTCCTTGAGTTCTTTCTCTTGATGAGACCAAGAGTCTTCAGCAACATCTTTGGGATGGGCTGGATTGAGGCCTCAGGGCCAAAGGTCTCCCCAGTTTACCTGGCAACGGAAGAAAGCAAAGCCTTCTTTGCATAGGCAGTAAGGAGGATGTAGTGAAAATGAAGTCTCCAGTCTCCTATGAAAACGTCAGACGACGCCTCCAGTCATACATCTGTTAATGTGGGACACCAGGCAAGGGATATTTTCTAGCACTAACAGGCAATGAAAGTTCAAATGACAAAGATTCTTATAGGCTGGGACTTCTCAGGACACCCCCTTGAGAACTGGCATGGCCAGAGACTCAGAAACCCACTCTATTCAACTGGCTACCACGGTGCACCCCAGTAAGTACTCTCTCCAGATGGCAGAGACCAAAGAGAATATTCTCAGTGGTCACAAAGCCAAGCTCCTAGGACATGAACAAGATGAAAAGAAAAATCTTATCCAGTATGTGCACAGTAACCGCTTTATCCAAGCCTTGCATCTCTCAGAGCCAAACCAATGCCTAGAAGGATGTGCTGTGGGGTTGGAAATTATGTGTTTTACAGTGTATTTCCATGCATCAAAGTTTTCTTGAGGTTGGCAGATGACCTAGTGTCAATCTAACCCATTCTATGACCAACTTATCCTAACACTGGAGTCTTTGAGTTAGGTGGCAAGTGCTCTAACAGCTTTTAAGTGCTCAACCAGTGCCCACCAATTTTGTGGCATTGGCTTCCAAGAGGTCTATTAGCAACAGCCTTTACCTCCTGTGCACATTATGACAAACATAGAAGACACAGACAAAGAAAAACAAAGACTAGCTTTGGGAGGCAATGGATCAGTAGCTGGAAAATACCATATTTAAGCAAAGAGTCTCTAAGCCTGAGGAAATAGTTCCACAAGTTAGTTCCACAAATAGTTCCTGCTAACCTAAATTTAGAGAAAAAGACTCTCAACACACTCACTCCATCAGACTCCACAGAGAGTCAGGGAGACTGACATGGTAAGAAATGCTATCTTCCGCTGGCCATGCGTCAGATAGCCTAAACTAAGGAGAAGGGAGTAGGAGTCTAGGACTTTGGAGGGAAGATTACAAGTAAAAGGCAAAAAGAAAAGCAGATGTTTGGTAATTAGATGTTTGCCCTGCCATAAAGGTGGGTCACTCATAAAATTTATCTCTGGTAATAACCATTTGTCTGGGAAAGACTTCCAATTTAGATTCTTCTAGGTAGTTAAGGGAGGGGCAAAAAGTTTCTCCTGAGCCTGCAGAGTCTCAATTGCCTTTAATTCAAAATAATTTTCATGTCAAAGTGGCCCATCTTGGGGTGACCTGCCCTTGGCCCCTACAGTCTTTGAAGATACTCACCAACTTCCATCTGGAAAACATGCCCTGGATAGAATTTGCCTTTCATTGGGTTGTCCCTGCTCAAAAGAGAAGAACTCTCAAATTTGGACTTTGACTAATGATCTTTCCCTATGTTTAAAAAATAAAAATGGCATTGGTGGGACATTGAATGTTTGGTTTTTATAGGATTTAGATGATCATGAATTCACTCCACATTGAAGTCTACACAACTGCAATGTAATTTCTTTTTATGTATCCTTATGGTGGGGAAATGAAATTTATAAGGGAACTGGATATGGGGAAGAGATGTGCTCCCTTAACTGGATAATAGGGAGAGTTAATCAGAAATCTGAAAAATGGTGGAAGCTTAATTCCATCTATCTTTTTCCTGGAAACATCTCATATCTTAGCCCAAATCAGACTCCCAACAATCAAACTCATTTATTGCCTCAAGTACATAGAAATAGAAGATGCTCCTATAATCACATGATTTTAATAAACCAGATTATCATGTACTCTGAAGAGGACTACATTTTTGATTATAAGATTTCTTCCTTTGGAAACATAAAAGTCTGGGGAGAAGGACCCACTTATGCCTTGTCCCTAGAAGGTTCTGGTATTTCTCTTGGTATTTCTGTGGCACCAATATTTACTCCAATCTTCTATTATATGGAAAGAGTGTGTTGGGGTTGTTATCCTTGTCCCTGATGCCAACATCCTTTCCACTGCTCATATACTAAATCTGGGTCTTTATCAATTAAAAAGGCTTTGGAAAAGCTGGAAAGATTATACTTTTAGATGGATGTCAACCAATAACCCAATTGGTCATGCCCTTGCCCAAGACTTCTTTCCTTGGATTGGAGTATCAGACTTGGAAAAGGCAATATGCAACCTATCCATAATCATGGCCACCACATTTAGTACTTCTCTTCAAGCATGAGAGTATCAACAAACTCAAATTGATAGCTTGGCAGAAGTTGTCTTACAAAATAGAAGGGCACTTGGTGTCTTACTGGCCCAAAAAGATGTACTTGTGCCCTATTAGAAGAATGCTGTTTTTACATTCCTCAATCTGGCAAAATAACACAAGAACTAAAAACTATAAAGGATATCATCAACCTATTAGCTGAGGTAAAATACATGCCAGGACTTGGAGATTACTTCCATCTCTTTAGTTGGTTATCATCAGAACAGGATCATGGTTAAGAAGGATGGCACAAACTGGTTTATTACTTTAATCTTAATACATATAGTTAGGCTGATCAAAGGCTTATGAAAAGTTGTAATCACTGATATAACTCGCCCAACTGGACAGCTTATGTTTGCACAGATGGCCAAGTTAGATGCTTTTAATAGGGATGGATTTATGGTCCAAAAGAATTGAAGGAATTAGCATTTGGCTTTTTCACAAGCCCCCCTTCCCAGCAGTCCATCACCAAGGGACTAAATGAAGCTACTCTGGCCTCGAGGGATTGAGGTTTTCTCCAGGAAATCATGAGCAAAGAGAAGAGTTGCCAAGAATCACTCCATTTTCACTCTGGACTCAATCTTGTTACAATATGAAATATGAATTTGTACTGGCCTTGCCAACTCGCTAATAATTGATGGGAGGTTATACGTCCTTAGATCTGTTCCATCACACTGATAAGTTTACTGAGCCTTTACATACTTAATAAACATTCTTAATCCTGGATTAATGCCTACTGTCCAGGAAGTTTTTAGGTTATTGCTAATTGCTATTTTGTTCATTACCTTGCTAAGAAAGGTCCATCTAAAACCTCTACAACCATCTGCTCATGGTCACTCAATGAACTGATTCACCTAAATCACCTAAATAGTCCCTGGATGAGGATACGACCTAAGAGCCATTTCCAGACTGCCACCTTGTTGCTCCATGTGGCCTGACTCTAACGACAGTGATTCCTTAAAACCAACCATCAAAAATTTAAAAATTCTGATGTGGGGTACGATTTCCTGGGACAGGTCCATCCAGTGACACGGGACTAAAGCAATAGTTGATCAGATGTTTTGAGAGAAAGATCTTGATTAAAAGGGGGAAATGTGAAAGGTGAAATGAATTGGGGTTATTTATGTCAAGGAGTTTTAAAATGGAGCCAGGAGGCCACTAAGAAGATGGGCCTTATGTATGTCCTCACTAGAGGAACCATGAACTTTCAAACTGGGCCAAACTGCAAATATTCCAAGGGCACAGCCTAAAGGCCAAGCAACTTGCTACAATAGGAGACTTTGCTTAGTGATCGTCGTAGCAACCAATTATATTCAATCAAGATTAGTTTTCAGCCACCAATACCAATCAGAATTATTTGTAAATAACATCTGGCATACCATTCCCTTTTGTCTTTAAGAACACTTGATTTGATTATTACCTTGACTTTTGTTCCCAGAGAGAGACTCGGGGTGGGGGGGTGGGGATTATTGTCAAAAGCCAGTGTTCCCTGAATTGCAATTCTGAGACCCCCAATAAATGCTTCCTTTTAGCCCTGCCTTTTTTTGGTCAACAAATTACAGCTTGGTAACAATGCACATCTTTCCTAGCCAGATGACTCCCAAAACTTTTAAAGTGGCACCTGAGCATTGCATTTTCTGCGGGTTCACTGCCCACCCTCTCCCTCACAGATGTCCCCAGCAACAGGCCAGGGAGTGTATGCAGGCTTGGCTTGCATGGCTATGGGACATGGGGTGGGAACTGGGATTTCTCGGACAGGGCAGGAGGCAGAGAAAATGACCAAACGTGCTGCCTGAAGGCAGTGTCTGCGGGGTGCTGGGGTGAGGAGAGGGGAGTTCAAGGTATTCCCTCCCTTATGCCTTGGATTAGTCTAGTTTGCAGGGAAGTTTGGCCCATAAAGGGGAACTCCCCAGGCATGTGGGATCCTGGCCTTTTGCTAGGACTTGGCCGCTGCATCAATAAGCCAGCAGGCATACATTCTCTTATCCCGAATGGCTCCTGAAATGAGGGGTGCCCTGCTAGTGGGGGTTGTTGGTTATTGCTGCTCCTCTGGCTTTCCTTCACATTAAGGGTGGGACAGCATGTGACAGTTCATCCGTTTCACTATCAACACAACATCCTCCTTTTCGCTCTCCTCACTTTCCCAGAGGTTCCACCTCTTAGCGGCCTAATCAGGCTCTGTCACACGCACTCAGACATTAATCTGGGGCAGCATGAGCACCCTCCCAGTTCTGCAAAACGGCATGCTAAGGTCTCCAAATTCTCTTACTCTCCCACCTTGTCGGCCAGCTCCAAGTTTGCAGAGTAGTGGATGTCCCCAAGTCCTTCTCTAAGCTCAGCTCTCCAGCTCCAGCCTCCCGTTGGGCGTCGGTGGCCAGCCTGCCTGCCCCCCGGAGAGGCCAGCCCGTGGCTACAGCCAGCAGTCGCCCTTCCCTGCACAGTGCTCTCCCACGCTGGTCCTCAAACCGGCACATGAGACCAGCTGGCATTTTCGGGGCAGTCCTGTACTCAGGTGGGGACCCATAAGCATTTAACATAGCAGCCACCCCTCCCCACACAGAGGTCAAAGGCCAATTCAGGCTTTCCCTCGCAGATACCATTTTCCCAAGACCCATTCCTCTGGTTTTCTTGCTGGGTCCCCAATTGTTGGTTTGCAACCTCTGAGATTCCCTGAGTGAAATCTGAAACTGGCTTCACACAAAGAGGGCACAGAGATGGAAGAAAGAGGCAGGCCACTCCAGACTGGTAGGTGGCAATTCTGATAAGCGAGAGAACTTACTTACGAGGCTTGTCTTGGGTGCCGGCAGGATAAGGAGATCTTCACACCTGTCTCCCGGACTCTTAGGAGTTTATATAGAGAAGCCTTAATGGGGCTTGGTCACGTGTACCATCCAGATGCTCTCAATAACACATTGCTGTCTCTCGAAGCTACAGTGCTTGAAAGTGGATCTAGCTGTGGAAACAGTGTTGCGAGCCTCCGATTGCCCGGATCCAGCTCTGGGGTCAAATGGAGGTCACATCTTCTTCTCGACCTCTTCCAATACTTACTGTATTATTTAAAATTCCTATGTCTTCTTTATATCTCAATATCTTGTTTTTCTTCAATCTTGACTCTTTCTCTTCCATATGAGTTTCAAAGATTAGTTTATCAACATTCATAAATAATCCTGCTTTAGGGCTTAATTGGAATTGATCTATCTACCTAAAATAGGGCATTAAGTTTTCCCACCCATTACTCTTTAAATTTATTTAGACTTGTTTATATCTTTTCATTATGCTTTGCAGTTTTATTCATGAAGGTCTTACATATCTTTTGTGACGTTTATTCCTAGATGTTCTATAGTTTTTGTTGATTTTGTGGGGGAGATGTTTGTTCTAGTACATTTTTTTCTAGTTGGTTATTACAGAGATACGAGAACCCTGTTTATTTTCCTTTGTGGATCTTTTATCAAGTAACTCTGGAGAATGGTTAATTTGAGTATCCTGTTAAATTTCCATTGTAGACAATCCTGTGATTATCTGAGAAGTATTACATGGTAAGTGTGTTTCTCCCATTCTAATTCTTATAGCTGTTCTTTTTAAACATAGTGGTCAAGAGCCCAGTCTTGAAATTATACTTCCTGAGCTCCAACTCTTACCAGCTGTGTGACCTTGAGCTTCCTACTTCAGTATTCTCATCTGTATAGTGGAGATAATAATTCAAATAATTTCACATATTTTTTTTTTAAAGATTTTATTTATTTATTTTGAGAGAGAGAATGAGATAGAGAGAGAGAGCATGAGAGGGGAGAGGGTCAGAGGGCGAAGCAGGCTCCCCACTGAGCAGGGAGCCTGATGCGGGACTCGATCCCGGGACTCCAGGATCATGACCTGAGCCAAAGGCAGTGGCTTAACCAACTGAGCCACCCAGGCGCCCCAATTTCACATATTTTTTATGAAGATTACATGAGTTATTTGTAAATCCCTGGAAATAGTGCTCTCCAAATAACTTTGTAATAAATAAGGTTATCATCACTACTATTGTTGTTGTCGTTGTTATAGCTAAAGCATACATTGTCATGTAGAAAAGGAAGTTGTGATCACTGGCATCATTATATTTTCTCAAAAAGAAAAAAGTGCTATAAGCTAACATCATGTTTTGCAAAGTAAGGGTATGAAAATCTATGGCTTATTTAAGTATTGAATCAGATCTAAAATCTTTTCCTAACAAAATTTACTGGCTTTCTAGCACATGCTCACCTGTGGGCATTGATGGATCATCAGTGAATCCAAAAGAGAATGGTAGGTTGTGTGTCGGTTGTTATAAGAAAAGATCAGTTTATCCACCTGCTCATTTGGTTTCCAAAAAATGGGGAGCTTTCTTCAATGCACAATCAGTATAAAAATTTGATTTTCAATCACTGGTCAGAGAGTATGATCTAATTTTTCTATCATCTAGCTCTAAACAAAAACCTGGCTGAGAAAATTTCATTTAGGAAAAATAAAGTATTCACTATTTTTGGTAATTTTAAACCATTATTAAAATAAATTAGGGGGTGCCTGGGTGGCTCAGTCGGTTAAATATCCGACTCTTGATTTCGGCTCAGGTCATGATCTCAGGGTCGTGAGATGGAGCCTTGCATCAGGCTCTGTGCTGGGTGTGGAGTCTGCTTCAGATTCTCTCTCCCTCCCCCCCCCCAAAAAAAACCAAACACCAAAAAAACCCACAACAAATTAGATCACTGGAGTTTGCCATATAAGCTTGGTTCATAGAACCACCTTCACTCACTTGCAATAAATAATTAACCAAGTATGGTTTTGTGAATTGACCATGTGTTTGCTGTAAAAAGGTTATCAGCATAATGTCCACTGATCAAATAGGATCTGTTATATACACTCTCAAATGAAAAATTCAGTCTAAAATTTATCATTGGAAAATGTTTTTGTCTCATATAATGAATTGGTTGGGTTTTTTTCCCCTCTCTTATTTGGTGTGTTTAAACCTACCTTTTGGGGCTCCTGGGTGGCTCAGTTGGTTAAGCATCTGCCTTCGGCCCAGGTCATGATCCCGGGGTCCTGGGATCGAGCCCCTCATTGGGCTCCCTGCTCAGCAGGGAGTCTGCTTCTCCCTCTCCCTTGGCCCCTCTCCCCTGCTCATGCTCTCTCTCTTGTGTGTTCTCTCTCTCAAATAAATAAATAAATAAAATCTTTAAAAAATATTAAAATAAACAAACTTACCTATTGTCTGGCTGTCAGGAAGTCTAGAGCTAAGTTTAGAAGTTCAGTCATGCAACAACATTAATCACTATGGTTAGCATCCTATTTTTTTCTCAGTCCTCATTTTCCTTTCTTGATTTATTATCGGTATTAACCATTCCAGTGTCTTCTTTTTTAAGCTCATTGAATTTTTTGACAGAACTATAGTATAAATTCAGGAATTAAAACCTTAACCGTCAGGCTGCCTTATCAAGTGACAGGAGCAGCATGAAGGAACTTCTAAATCAACCACAGTAAAAGCAACACAAAAGTAACACAACACTGCTACAAGCTAAGGGATTTTATTTCCTTTTTACATTTGCTTCTGTGAACAAACCGTTCATCTGAAATTTGGAACACATAAATTATATATATTTTAATGCAGTTAATTTGCATTCACACTTTAAACAAAGATTTAATTATTGAGTTAAAAGCTACCTGAATTATCTTTTCTTTTAGTGGGTAACATCAAGCATAGTCGTCATTCTTTTCTCAGCTGGTATAGCTATTTCTAAAATGTTAGCATGGGGCTTCTATAAAGAAAACATCTTCGCAGCCAATATACATTGACTTTTTCTGACCTAAGACTCTCTTCAGCTTGCAGCAGGGACCCCAATTTCTTTTATCTGAGCAAAGTTTCTTTAGCTCCCAAAGGAAGATGGTGCAAGTTGGAGCCAAGATCCCATGATTAACGAACACATCTTTTTCCCTGTTACAACTCAAAATTGGCATGTATATTGCATAAAGTATATTCATCTCACAGAGGAAGAAGAGGACTTGAAAAAAGATTTGAAAAACAAAGAATTCAAATTGGCTTAGTTTGGTAGTTAAAATTCTAGGCAGACTAGCAGAGAGAATGGACTCTGATTTTTTTTTTTCCATGTGTCCTTCTCTTCTGTATTCTTTGCCTTAAAATTATTCAGGAGTTCTACTTGCAGCAATATGGTGTCATTAAGTGACTGAGAGCACACACCAAGAGATTGTCAGTTTGTTTTCTGGCCAATGAAGAGCTCCCCGTGTGTCGATTAACGTACAAGTTTTCTCTCCTGTATTTACTGCTCTAATGACCTGAACCATTTGCTGAGGCCTCGCTTAGCAGACATGAGCAGGAGCAGTGGTGATTTGGGGCTCTCGCCATGTGTTATGTCTTGCTGATGTGGTTCAAAGAATCAGATATTTTGAATATCATTCAGTTCATTGTAGCTATAAGGATGGAACATAAGGGGAAGAAGGACTAGAATAACTTTCGTACCCACGCGATTGGGTACCTGCTTGGCTCCTGTCTTGATTCTGTCTTCTCTTTTAAGAGAAGTGATCAGAGTAGACGGTATAGAGAAAGAATGCCCAGAAGGTTGAACACTGACATTCATATTCCTAGGGCCTTCCTTCCTTTTTACAGTAATAAGGCTTGCTTATCTATCTTCGGTTAATTAATTAAATCTACTTTTAAAAAATAAAGCATCATTTCCTTAAAAAAACTTACAAAGGTGTCATTAATTCCCTAATTAATCTTGACCCTCTTGGTTTGTTCATTCATTCATTCATACATAATCCAGCATGTATTTGAGTCCATGTGCCACAAACTAGGTTAGACACAGGAATGCAGCAGTAGGGACAATCCAGTCCCTCCACTTATGCAGTTTAGGTACCAGCAGAAAGAGATTGCCCATGAGTTGAGTAATATGAAGTGCAAGTACAAAGTTCAATGAGAGCTTACAGCAAAATGTTTTAGGTTAAGCTTCCCAGAAGCAGACTCTGAGCTAAGAATTGTTGCACCAGGCAAGTGCTCTGCAGAGAAGCCAGAAATTAAATGAAGGAAGCATAAGAAGGGAGAAGAAACCAAGCAAGGTCATAATTTCAGGAGGTACCTTTGGCGTGATGCTGCAAGGGAATCCTGGAGTGTAAATTACACCTCAGAGTTTGTCCTGAGCCAAGGCAAGAGGCTTTCACCTTGCCACACCATCTGTCCCGTGTGAAGGACCGGATATGGAGCAAGGGCATGGGCATGGTGAGAATGTAAAGTCCAGATACTTCCAGCTCTCCGCACAAGAGAGAAGCCTGAGGACAGTAGGCCAAAGAAGAGTCACAGGTGTAGGCTACTGGAGGCAAAATTGCGTAAAAGCCTGGAGGCGGGCAGACAGAGACGATAAAGGGGATCCAAGCGGGATCTGGGTACAACATGAACACTTTCAATTAGTGTTGCATCCTGCGCATTGTTCTGATCATTTGCATCTAACATTTAAGTCACAGCTTCTTCCAGATGGTGGTCATCATAATTTCTAGGGAAAAATTACAAGAATTAACAGGATGAACTACAACCCGTGTTGCTGCAGTGGGTCCCAAGGCTCTAGTTGATTTTCATTATCTTTTTCCTCCGTCACCTACTTTCAATTCTTCTCAATCTTAGCCAGGGCTTCTGCTAGTCCAGGTGGCTTACCAGGTGGTATGACCTGGATTTTCCTCTTTGCTTTTAAGTTTGGGAAATTTTTATTGTCCTGTCCTCAAGCTCAGAGATTCTTGCCTCAGCTGTATCGAGTTTCTAATGAACCCATCAAAGGTATTCTTCATGTCTGTTACAGTGCTTTTGATAACTGGTATTTATCTTTGATTCTTTTGTCAAATTCCATATCTCTGTGTTTACATTATCCATCTTTTCTTGTATGTTGTCTACTTTTTGCATTAAATCCCTTAGCATATTAATCATTGTTTATTTTTTTAATTCCTGGTCTGTAATTCCAACATTCCTGTCATTTCTGACTGGCTCTAATGCTTGTTCAGTCTCTTCAAACTGTGTTTTTTTTTTCTTCTAATATGTCTTGTAAAGTTTTTTGAAAAAAAAATTTTTTTTTAAGATTTTATTTATTTATTTGACAGAGAAAGAGATAGTGAGAGCAGGAACACAAGCAGGGGGAGTGGGAGAGGGAGAAGCAGGCTTCCCGCCGAGCAGGGAGCCCGATGTGGGGCTCGATCCCAGGACCCTGGGATCATGACCTGAGCTGAAGGCAGACGCTTAACGACTGAGCCACCCAGGCACTCTTTTTGATATTTTTGAAAGGTGAACATGACATACTAGATAAAAGGAGGCTAGTAATGTAGTGATGAGGTGTGAGGACGAGGGGAAGCAGTCTAAGGTCCTGTGAGTAGGTCTCAATCTTACAGTGAGCCTGAGTTCCTGGACTATGGGTTTTATCAGTGCTTCTCAACTTTTTTCTTCTCTTAGGTGAGACAGAATTGTTAGAGTGGGCAGTTGGGTATTTCCCTTCCTCTAGTAGGCTGGGATGTGATAAAACCCCAGCAAGTTAGGCTCTGGTAAATTCTTTATTCTCAGGGCAAGCCTTACTAAGAACAGAATGCTCTGGCATATTTTAAAATTAGAATTAAAATTTTAAATTTTAAATTTAAAAAGTTTCCTTTTCTGCTGAAAGCACAAAGAGATTTCTTCTCTGATTTCACTGTGAGGACCTGGTAGAGTTTCTGGAGGTAAAACTCACAAAAGTGGGTGGGTACTCCTATGACTGGGTCTCCTGAAGTTTTAAACTTTCAAACTTGCCTGCCCTGAGGCTCCAGCAATTCATCAATCACAGGTCAGGTTTTCCAACATTGGCACTGGTTCCCGTGGTGGTTTCTGCTCATGGATTACTTTCCAGTGAGTTGTGATTCTGTGCATGCATCTGTCTCCCCAATTTTGAGAGCATCCATTTGTCCTGTGACCTTGCTTCCCTAACAGATCTGAGAAAAGTTGATGATCTTTCAGTTTGCTCGGATTTTTATTGTTGTAATGGAGTGATGGCTTCTGAGCTTCTTATGTGTTAGACAAGAAACCAGAAGTCCAATCTCCACTTTTCATTAGACTTCTTGCTCCATTGAAGTCTACTCTTTGGCTATGTGTCTTACAAGTGGTGACGTCTCCATCCTTCTGGTTGCTTAAAACAAAACCCCTAGGGCCCTCTCTGACTTCTCTTTCCTTTTTCCTTATATCAATCTGTCAGCAAATCCCACAACATTACCTTTAAATGTATCTATTATCCTACCGCTTCTCCTTGTCTCCACAGCTGCTTTTCTGGTCTGTGCTACCATGTTGTCCCGCCTGGAAATGGCAGCAGCTTCCCATCTGACCTTCCTGGGAGCCTTGCCCTGACGGTCTCTGGTCACCACAGAGCAACCGGAAGCACCACAGAGCAACCCATCACAGCTTAAGTTGGATCGTGTCACTCCTTACTTCAAAAATGTCCAAAGGCTTTTCATACTCATAGGAGTAAAATACAAAGTACTTGGGAGACTTGTGAGTCCCCCTATTATCTTCTGACACTTTGTCCTATTACTTTTCTCCTCACCCACTCCATTATCACAACACCGCTCTTCTTTCCCTTCCTCGAACTCAGGAGATGTACTTCTACCTTACGTCACTTGCACTGGTTGTCTCTCTGAGAATGCTCCTTTCCTTGCTATCCCCACTGCTAAGCTCTTCCACTCCTTTAAGTCTTTCGTCACCACCCTAGGTACTATTGCAACTGCCTCCACTCATATTCTGCCTTCCTGGGCTCCATTTTATTATCCTTACCATAGCACTAATCACCTTTTTACATACTAACATACAATTTACTTTTAATTTACTAGGTTATATATAGAATATAAACTCATGAATTCAATAGCCCTTTTTGGTTTGTGTTCTGAGAGCCCGAAACAGTGACTGGAATGTGGTAGGTGCTAAATAGGTGTTGGTTTTTTTTTTATGAATAAATTAATTATTGTGGTCTTCAAATGGATCTTTAAAAAATCTCATCTGCAAAATAACAGTTCAACTTATTTAACATAGCAGACGAAGGAGCCAAGTGTGTCCAAAAAAAGTCAATGGGACTGGAATTAGATATGATCTTTCCAGTGTCCAAAAACAAAGAAACTAGACTGATAAACAACAACAGAAACAAAATCCCTTAAAACCAACAAACAACGACAACAAGGGACAACAAAATTCCATCATTCTGCTGCCATAGTGTGTTTTATCATTGTAACTGTAGATTTATATTATAAATTCTTCTATAGAAAATTGTTTCCATGGCAAGATGTTCAATTTCTAGCTTATGAACCCATAAAAATAACACCAGAACCACCCTCAAATCACAGAAAAACACAGCAAACAAAACTTGGTAGCATGCAGATGATTATATATATGACTATAAGTAAGAAAGTAATACGTATGAAGCTATACATTATACTCATTTTAAAATTAAGCAATTTATAGCAAAGAAGGGACAAAGAAGTACTAATGCTTTTAAAATACTACAATGTAATTTTTTTTGCAATCAGCATTTGAAATTAAATACTCATAGCATACTGACACTTTATATGCACGTGCTAGCTTATTATGTCAGTTCTGATTTCTTACAGATTTCAATCTTGAGTGAAAGATCAATGGCATCCAGTGGGGATTGTCTTTAATTATCATTTCTTTCACAGTCTAAAGAGACTGTTCTGACTAGAGAAGCAACTAACGTTTTATTTTGACAGTTATTTGAATTATAATAAAGAACAGGAGGCTCTTACACAATACATTTATGGTTTTGGAGAAGCAGTTTGTTGAGAAATGCATTCTGTGTAGCTTTAGTCGAATTCAGTGGGACTTCTACAATAGAGGGAAAAAAGGGAGTTATTAGAAGATATACAAGTCATTTCATTTTTAAAGTAGTGCTTTTGGTCTTTGACCATTTTGGAAACTCTATCTCTTTACATTCCAGTCTTCCTACCTGGAATGAACACCTTCTTTTTTCACTGCTAAGTCAACCCTTCTTCATTTTTAATTCCTCCTCCAAAGTTGTCCAAACAGTAAATAATAATAATATTATTATTGTTATTTCTGGGGTGTGTGTGTGTGTGTGTGTTTTGTAAGCAACTATTGTTGTGAAGGCTTTTGTCTCTCTCTCTTCCTTTAGGATGAACTCTGAAATTTTTCTTGGATATCTCTAGCAGATCATGTCAATTATTCCATGATGACAGACCCCATTGCCACTTCTCAAGCTTCTCACTTAATGTACCAAAGCTCTCTGGGGTTTAGGACTAAAGGAGGTAGGCTTTGGCACTCTCTTTGTATGTACATGGCTTTCTCTGTTGCACGAAGGCAGCCTGCATTAAGTCCCAATTCCTTATAAGGGTTTCATTTTTCCCCCACTCCTCCCCTCAACAGTCACCACCATGGAATTGGAGTGGATGGCAGCTGGAGCAGCAGACGAAAGTGAGCAGGAGACGGCCAGCTATGCTTAAGATTTGGTTGATGTGTCGAGCTTGCCTTTTTCTCTTAGAAATGACATTCTTAAACTGAGTCCGTGGGCCCTTCCTGGGTCTGAATGGATTGCAGTGGATTATCTAAGCCTTGTGAATTTGTACAAACATTTTGTGAATTTAATGAGGCGTTTTTCAAAATCCCCCAAAGGTCAATAATCATAGCAAATGAGCTTTCTGTCACCTCATAAAAAATGTACATTTAGTTTGCCCATCCACCAGTCTTGTGGACATGCTGGGAAATATCTGATTTCTGTAATTTTTGGTTCAAACTGAAGCAATTCTCCACTTCTGCTGCCACCCCTAACACCACGTCAAGACAAGGGACTTGGTGGGTAGCTAGTTGCTGCAGGAGGTAATGTCTGATGACGTTCAGGAGTACTGCCTTGGAGGTAGGCTGCGCTGGACTTCAGGCCCACCTCTACCACTTTCTCACTGATTAGCCTTGGGCAAGTCCCACAGCATAGCTAAGCTTAAGTTATAAAATGGATGTAAGGCATATAACTGTTTCACAGGGTGATTGTGAAGAATGTGGAAAAAGTATGGAAAAGAACATGCCTCAGAATAAAAAAAG
Source organism: Halichoerus grypus (assembly GCF_964656455.1). Lineage (NCBI taxonomy): Eukaryota > Metazoa > Chordata > Mammalia > Carnivora > Phocidae > Halichoerus > Halichoerus grypus. The sequence goes on along the minus strand of NC_135721.1, from coordinate 63,174,708 downwards.
TGCTTAAAAATATATCGATGGACTGATCGGCTGAATCACCCTTTATATCTCTTACCTGACTTTTACATATCCTCAGTAATATTGCGAGGAAATAACAGCTCAAGACTGGGTCCACACAGAAAATGTCCCCTGTACCTACAAATCTTTCCAGTCCTCTCACATAAAGCAGAAGACACCCTCTAAGAACCGAGCACTAGATATTTAGAAACACATATGTATACTTTATGTGCCTTTAAAAAACTCAGGTTTCCCTAGATTGGGTTCTTCTTTATTTCACCAGTTTGTATGTGTAAAATATTATTAATAATAGCTTATAAACACATTTATGGCAAACAGAGTTTTATTCATCTTTTTTTTTTTGCAATCAAGCACATTACCTTATATTAAGATTTAAAGAACCCCTACTGAGTTCTGATATTGTGGGAGGCACATGTTAAGTATTAAATATTATTAAGTATTGATAAGTGTTAAAATATCTTTAGAACAAAAGTGAATGAAATAATTTTGGTGGTTAACAGTCAATGCCTTTTAAAGACAAGATCTTCTTTAAGTGTTATTGGGGAGCCCAGGTGTCTCAGTGTTAAAGAGAATTGGAAAGAGATGAAACTTTCCAGCTGGATGGTCCCGGCTTCAGTATTCAACCATTTAATGGGTAGCTCTTCAAGCCAAGGGCTAAAAGTCTTTGCGCTGGTGCCAGAGGCAGGTGTTTCACCCTAGCCACAGAATTCCACTATACCCTCAGTTCTGAGGAAACTTGATTGTATATCGTTGGCTTAGAGCAAAATGATAAGTCTTGTTCTTAAGGAAGAAAATTATTTTCCAATTGGAATAAAACGGGAGCCTTTCTTCCACCTGACTGATGCCATCAGCATGCTATATATAATTGGATCCTCTAAGTCGCTCCCTTGTCGCCATCCGCTTCTTTCTTAGTCTATACCGTTGTCTTCCCCAGAGCCTCACAGATGGCTCTACCGACAAACCCACATATGAGCTCCATCTCAGGTGGAATTCCTGCCTGAGGGAGGAAATACATCAGTCCTATCCCACCACTCCAGTCATGTGACTCTGTAGCAATCAGATGCAGAGTTTTGTAACACAGGGGCATGCCTTTGAACCTATTCCATAGGGCCACACTTGTATTTAGATTTCCCACCTTTGTTACCACATCTCCCTCTAGAATGGAAAGTTATCATTGATGACTGGGTTCTAGTTTAATAGTCTGTCCGAAGTAGTTCTCATTGTAATGTATTTTGATATTATGTTGTAGAAATTTTGGTCATGTTGGATTGGATTTGCCCTAGGGATACAAATCAGATTAAACTTCAGTGTTTTATTTTTTCAGGAAACTGGAGAATAAGGTTTTTCTAGTTTGCTTCTATTTTAGTAAATGGACATATTATATAGGGGTTTGACTCTGTTTGAAGAGATCCACTAGATTTTGATTAGGTACTGTATAAAGGTTCATGGTTCAGTTTAATTCAAGTAGTTAGATGGGGGCTTTTTGTTCGGATGGTTAGAGTAGTTCTGTTCTTGTTCTCCAGCTGCTACCTGCATCACAGATATGTGACATCGGATTCAGGAGATGTCCCATTCCTGACCAGACAGGCCTGGTGCTGTGCAATTGTAAAGTCACAGATGGCACGTCTATGCCTGGAAAAATCAGTCTTCGAATAAAAAGAAATAGATGTCCTTTATACGGAGGGGTTGCCTTCCTTTCAAAGAGCAGGCATCTGGTGTTCTTCATGAATTTTTGCCTTTTTGGGTAAACATTACAAAAAGAGAGAAGACCTTCTCATGTTCTTCCGAGGGCTCCACTTGGACCTCCATTGCTAGCATAAAGGCTGAATCCCCGAGAGACACAAGAAAAAGTATAAACATGGCAAGTGGCCACAAGAGCCTCAGCATGTCACTCTCTGGGAAGCCACAGATTAAGCGACGTCCTGCAGAGCGAGCCAGGAGTAGAGCCACCGTGTCTGCCATCTCCCTCAACGAGCTAAGGGACTCTAGGGGCTTGGAGTACAGAAGTTTGCATGCCCTATTGGCTCTGACACCCAAGATCAAAAGGTGGGGAAACCAGAACTCTCTGTCTAGGCCTTCCAGCTTGGGTTATGGTATATCTAGAGAGCCTCAGGGATTTCCCAGTGAAATGTCATGGCTCTCAGCATGAGTAAAGTATCAGAACTGAGAGCACATAAAAGCTCTTTTGGTCATGAAGTTGCTGCTTTTATTCTGGTTTTTCTGGGAATCCAGTTGTAGCAGGAAAGGCTGCTGCCTAAGATCAGTGGTTCTTAAATGTTCATGTGCAGAAGAATCGCCTGAGTAGATTTTCAAAGTGGGCTTCACATCCAGAAATTCTGATCTGGTTGCTCTGGTTCATGGGTCACAAATATGTATTTTGAATACACATTCTGAGTAATCCTGACCTGTCATTCTAGAGCCAGTTTGGAAAACACTGGGAAAGCAAAATCCAAATGTTTATGGCTTTAGTGGCCTCATTTCCCACAGTTTTGGGAGCCATTCTGGAAGACACATTTTTTAAGGTACAGATAATGGAGCACATAGCTCTGAGACTCTCCCAAGAAGACCATCTAAGTGCAAACTGTTTTCTGACTACCAAAACGAGCACACGAGCATGGCTTTGTTGGTAATGTCATGGACAGAGGTCAGAGAAGTGCTATTGCAGCATGTGTGTATTTTCTGGTGCTGATCCATCTTCCTGAGGACTCACTATCAGGTAAAGTGGCCCAAACTAGAAGTCAGGAGACTTTGTGACAGTTTCTTCAAATATATATGAGGGGCACTTAGCTGGCACAGTGGGTGGAGCACGGGACTCTTGATCTCAGGGTCTGAGTTTGAGCCCCATGTTGGGTGTACAGGTTACTAAAAAAAAATTAATAAACTTAAAAATCTATTATCTATCTATCTACCTGAAATTGAGCAAGTCAGTTCACTTCTCTGAGTCCTAGTTTCCTCATGTGTAAAATGAGAAGGTTGGTACAGATAATTTTAGGTTCTTTAAAATCCTGTGTTGTATGTGTTTGTATGTGAGTGTATCTTCTTTTAATAAATTTTCTGAGTGTCTAAAAGAAAATCGGGTTACTAATATTCCCACATTATTGCCATGTCATTTTTTCATCATCATAATTTTCTTCCTCAAAGAAGAAATCGTATAGTGCTCTTGAGGTCAAGAAAATAAGCTCCCAGCTGGTAGGGCCGCAAAATCTTTATTTGTTTTAGATTTAGCAAATCTCCCTCACCTGTTTGACATTTTCTTCCCATATTCCCATTCGGTAGCATATATTTTGTTTCTGTTCTGGATTTGGTTACCATAATCTTATGTGTTCAGAAGGTAGCAGGATAGAGTAGGAATCAGGATAGCATAATTGCTAAACATGTGGACTTTTTGGCCAGAAAGACCAGACACACATTCCTGTTTCTGAAACTTATCGGCTATTTAAATGACTAAAACCTTCTAAGTTCAATTGCCTCATTTATAAAATGGGTATAATGATGGTAACTACCTGGTAGAGCTGTTATGTGACTTGAATGAGATAATGCTTGTGAACAATTTATTGTAATGCTCGACATGTAGCAAGAGCTCAATAAATACTAGATTTTTGTTTGTGCCCAAAGTTCTCAATTCTGGTTATACAGTAGAATCACCTGGGAAGTTTTTCAGACGTTGCAATGTTTGTGCTCCACCTTAGACTAATTAAATCAGTCCTTCTGAGGTTGGAGTCAGGGCATAGGTATATTTTGAAAGCTTCCCAGGTGATTCTGTGTGTGGCAATGGTTGAGAACCTCTGGTATTTGCCGAGTGTCATCTAGGAATCAGAGAGGATATGATTCTTTTGGCCTCTCATGTACATATAACTATTAGACATGATCCACACAGCTGATACAGACCTCCCCAAAGACTCAGGAGAGAGGCCTTTGGTAATCACTACAGTGTCAATCCTTAACTAGTGTCTGGCTGGTGCCCAGGGGCCAAGGTCATTATGTAGTAACAAGAAAACAAGACATGTGCTGAAGAGTCTATTTTAGCCTGTAGACTCCAACATATTGTTCTGAATTTTGTAATCTCTGGTTTTGAGGGGATTTGTCACAATCTTCCTGGTCCTATTGCTATTAAAAAAAACAACACAACAAAAAATAATTTATCAAAACTGTGAGAACTATGTAAGGAAGACAACTACCTAAGTGTGAGGGAAGATGGATTTGGGTCACTAGGGGGTTCAGTATGGTTTTTCACCTGCTGCTGGTCCCTTGGTCCAACTCAGAACAGACCCGGAGAAGTTATTAAATTCTGGGGGACTTTCCCTCAAGTGAGGACAATCAGAGGCCACTTTGGCAGCCCTAGCCTTGGGGAAAGCTGTTTCCAGGCTCTGGCCTCTACTCGTGTAACCCTAAGGGAGTTTTAAGTTTGAGTTTGTCTGAATAAGTAAGGCAAACGCCAGGCTTCTCTAGAAGTTTTCTTTTTTCTTTTTTTCTAAGTTTAAGTTCAATTAGCCAACATATAATACATCATTAGTTCTTAATGTAGTGATGTAGTCTCTAGAAGTTTTCTAAGACGTGTGGCTATACCTTGCCAGGGCTCACCTCAGAGAGGTTTCTGAAGCTCTAACACAAATTCAAATAAATGACATGACACCTCTTGCTTGGAATGGGCTGAATCAGCACATACTCACTGAGGTAAGTCAACTGCATACATAATGTACTCTGATGGGCTCTGAGCCTCCCCTTCCACCACAGGAGGCTCCAAACATTTCTGTCCCAGGCTCCAAATGTATGCATCCCATCCTTATTGGACAGTGGGCTTTGAAGGCTATAGTTAAAGTATGAAGTGGAAGGAACTAGGGTGCCTGTGGATTCAAGGAGAGCTGACAGTAGTGTTGGGCAGGGAGAGGAACATCAATGCCTGCAGGGGCAGGTGGGGAAGGCCTGCAATGGGAAGCCATGAAGTTGCCGCTTTACCTTCCCAGCATCACGGCCCCTTCTGGCTCCCAAATCAGATAGTGCTAGTGGACCTGTCCGAGGTACACAAGTAACTCAAGGAGGGCCTATCAGAGTTTTTCTTGGAGATTGATATCAACAGTGAAATCCAGATGCTGATGGTGACCATCTATCGCAAGCTGAGGGTATGCAACAAACATGGAAGTAAGGAGGAGAGAAAGGGAGGGAGAGACCTGAGGATTCCTCTGTGCCTGAACCTGGCCTACCCCTTTGTCTTCCCAACACTGTGAGCCATTTCGTTCCCTTTTTAGACCAAGGGAGGTGCATAGAGTTTCTGACCCAGAAAGCTCCAGTACCATCAGTTGACAGTTTGACAAGAATTGGCCCTCCACGTGGCAGTAACAATAGAATTTTTTTCCTTAGCATTTCCCTGAATAGGCTGCCTCTCCTAACAGCAAAGTCTTTGAGCAATACAGTTCACAGAACTATTGCCTCCATAGGCAGTTTTCTGTGGTCTGTTCCGCGCATTTATTCTGCTCTGGGGGATTGAAAGCTCCTCAGCTGCATTCCCAATTTAGACCCAGACCACCTAAATTCAGGGCCTCTCAGGCCTTGTTCCTACCCACTTTCATTCTTTTCAGATGAGGCAGCTTCCTCAGTTAAGTGCTGCCTTGTAACTGGTACTTGCATAAAAGGTGGGGAAGAATCAGGACCAGAGCAGGTGGTACTACCTCTAATGATTAGATCAGTCCTACTTCCTTTTCACAGGAACCCAGTGCTGACATTGTTTGGATCCAGAAACTGAAATAATCCTTCAGGGGAATTGCTCTGGGGGTAGAGAGGGGTCTTCAGAAAAAGACATACTCTAAATTCTTGTGGCTAGATAGCACTAGATAGGGCTCATTAGATATGGCCTTTGAAGGTGAGCACTGAAAACAAGTTTTAAAGGGATTTCGCCCACCCCTCACCAGCAGCCTGGTTCTGGAGTGGGTGTGCGCTGTTGCTTAGATGGATTTCAAGAAGCACTGTTTACAAGAGGCAACTTTCTAAATGGTCCAGACTGGGAAGGGCCTTAGAGTAAATGTCACGCTGAGAAGTGATTCTTAACCCTGGGGTGATTTACTCCTCAGGGGACAAATGAAATGTCTAGAGACATTTTGCTTGTGACACCTCGGGATGGGGTTGCTACTGCCATCAGTGAGTAGAGGCCAGAGAGGCAGCTAAGCATCCTACAGTGCACAGGACAGTTTCCCAAATTATTTGGTCCTAAATGGTAATAGTGCTGCAGTAGAGAAACTGGGCTAATGCCATTAGCAACACCTGGGAGACATGCGGGCTCAAGAACAGACACCCTCTCCAGAGAGCCAGAGGTAGGACGGATACCAGGACCAAGGGAGACTTTGTTGTTAAGGGAAGAAAGTGTTAAAAGGAGTGCAGGTCAGGAACACAGGTCCTGGGATGGCAGTGAGGTGTCTCTGTTGATTGGTCTTGTGTGGAAAGCTTAAGCTTACTTAAAGGTCCAGAGTAGACTTTTTCATTGTTTTTATTCACAGCTAACATGCTAAAGTAATTCACTAAAGGAAAACAGTTGCAAGTGCCACTTTTTTTTTCTTTCTGTATCCTCAGTGCTTAGAATAGACCAAACTCAATAAGTGGCTGTTCATTGAATAGAAATGAATGGGATCCTTCTGCAAAACATACCTGCATTTTTACACATAAATATAAGAATATTTACATATGTACATGCATGTATATTGTTTTGCACACATTGGAGGCATAAAATATGAGTATTTATTAGCTGTACATTTATTACCTGAGACCTAGAGTAAGTCACTTAAACTTTATAATCTTCGACTTCTCATAAATATACAAAAAGATAATACTAATATTGATATTACAAGGGTTTTCTTTAAACTTTTAAAAATTGAAATATATTCACATGCTATAAATTTACCTTCTTAAAATGTACAATTCAGTTGTTTTTAATATATTGAAAAATTCGTGCAATCATCATCACTATCTAATTCAAGTACGTTTTCACCCCCCAAAGGAAGCCCTGTTCCCATTACTGGGCCCCATTTACCCCATCCTTTGGCAACCACTATCTACTTCCTCTCTCTATAGATTTTTCTATTTTGAATATTTCATATAAACATAGTCATACAGTGTGTGGCCTATGGCATCTGGCTTCTTTCACTTAGCATAATGTTTTCAAGGTCCATTGATTATAGAATATATCAGCAATTCATTCTTTTTAAAAAGCTGAAAAATAGTCCATTGAATGGATATACCACCTTTCATTTTATCAGTTGGTGGACATTTGGATTATTTTCACTTTTTGTTGTTATGAATAATGCTGCTATGAGCATTTGTGTGCAAGTTTTTGTGTGGATAGGTTTTCTATCCTCTTTGGTATCAATTAGGAATGGGATTAGTGGGTCATACGATAACTTTATATTTAACCTTTGCAGCAACTGCAAACTGCTCTCCAAAGCAGCTGTACCTTTTTACATTCTTGCCAATGATGTATGGAGGTTCTAGTTTCTGCAGATTCTTGGCAACACTTGTTATTGTCCATCTTTTTAATTACAGCCATCCAAGTGGGGATAAAATGGTATCTCATTTCGGTTTTGATTTATATTTCCCTAATGACTAATGATGAACACCTTTTCATGTGCTTGTTGGTCATTTGTATATCTTTTGGAGACATGACTCTTTGAGTCCTTCACCCATTTCATAATTGGTTTATTTGTGTTTTTGTTGTTGAGTTGTTACATGTGTTTTAGAGAAATTTATACAAAAAAAAAAGAATAGCTGACATATACATTGTGATGTAGGAGTGACTTCAGTTGGATACAAGGTAGGAGAGGGGGCATGTGGCCAAGGACACCACCTAGTATAGCATTTTCCTGTTGGTCAGAGGTCACCAAACATCCTATAGATGGCTGCTCTTTGGGTCAAGGGTTGATCCTGGTCCAAAGAGCTGTGGTCTTAGGATCTAAAGCATGGAAATCTATATATGAAAATTAACTGGCTAATTTGTCTGAAGTGATATTTAGAGATGGTGGCATTCAGGGTATAGGTGCAATCCAATAATGATAGTTTTTTGAGTTTTGATTTGCCATATGAAGAGAATGGTACCCAGAGATATGAGGATCTTGCTCAAAGTTATATAAGGTTTGGTATTAGAACCAGGCCTCCTGACTTCCAGTTCAGTGCTCATGCCATATGTCACACAATTTCTACCTGTTTCAAGAAGAATTTGATGAAACGACATTCTAGTTCATACAAGGAAGTTATAATACATCTAGGAAAGAGATTTTTTTTAAATTGTTTGTGTTTGGGGTGAAATTTAATGGAAAGAGAATTTCATCAATGGCATGAACAAAATAGTTACACTCTGACTAAAGGGAAGTGTGTTTAATCTCCTAATGGCCCCATGACTCAACTGTCACTGGGGCCCAGGTATATCTTCAGGCCACCACTTTGTCCTTAACTCATTGCTGGCCAATCTGGGGCTTTAGGGCCCATCCATCATCAGCTCTACTCTTATCTCAGCTGCAGAGGATGCAGAGGTCAAGCTATCTTCCTCTGCCTTTTGCTGCAAAATTGCCAGGGGCTCTGTCCGCTACAGAGAGTTAGGATTGGCTTTCCTCAAGAGTAAGGATTTGTAATTTAACACCCTCATCTCAGGTCTCATGGGCCTTCCTTGTGTTAGTCGGCTTGAAAATTAAAACTCAAGACTATTTATTAGATCTGAGAGGACATGTACTATAAAAGAAAGGACATGACCTAAAGTCAGTTCTGCTACCTACTATCTGAGTATCCTCTGGGATGTTATTTTGCACCTCTGAATCTTTACAATGGGGATAATAATATCTATAATATTATGAGGATTAAACTGGATAATATATGTAAAGAACCTAGAAATATGTTTGATTTGTATGTGTAGACCACATTTTTTCCTTCTATCCTTGTAAAACATCAATCTGTGGAAATTCATTCTCTCACCCATTTTCAAATGCAAAGTAAAGAAGCAGTTTAAGTGTTCCAAAACAGCTCAGAATGGAAATATTTTCATTAGATTTGTTCTTCAGTAGTGATATGTTGACTCAGTATTGTCCCAGTTATGTTGGTGGTTTTTTTAGCTGACATCAGGCCTAGCTAAGACCAGAGAACAATGGGAAGAGAAGACCAAACAGCTTAAATCTCTGAAAAAAACAGGGATCACAGAGAAATAAGAGAAGGCTCAGGGCTCAGGCCCAAATACAACATTCCATTATTCCGTTAGTAATTACTTATTGAGTGCTTCCTATGAGCTAAAGCCTGGGTGGGCTTGGCATTGGATCTATAGTCACAAATAAGTCATGGTTTGCCATAGATTAATTGCTAAATTGACCCCATTTTCCACTCCTCCCTTTATCCACACCTTTTGAAATGGGAACTTACAGCTGGCCCCTTCCTGAAGCAGAGAATATTTTTTCTACTCCTTGAATCTGACTTGGTCTTGGGACTTATTTAGGCCAACAGAATGCAGCAAAGTGACGATATTCTAGTTAGTCCCAAAGCTAGGGCTCAAGAAGACATTCACCTCTCTCTTGCCCTCTTGGAATCCTATCTGGGTGTTCTGTGCTGAGGCATGATAGAACACATGGGGAGAAACAAGGGACCCCAACCCATAGCCAGTGAACTTCCAGAACAAAGCTACTGAGTGCAGCTCCCTAAAGGAGTCCAGCTGAGTTCAGAAGAATGGTCCAGTGGCTTGTAGAATCATAGGCTGTCGTTTTAAGCTTCTATGTCTTGCTGTGGTTTATTATGCAATAAGAGCAAACTGATCTAGAGTTCCTTACCTCAAGAAGCTTAGAATCCTATAGTTGCAGAGGCCAGACTCAGGTTTTCAGAAAAAGGAAACCCCACCATAACTCCTCAGAAGACAAAATAAAGCCATAGTACTTTCCCGATGTGATGTTCAAGGGACAGGCTGTTAGGTGTGACCAAACAGAGGAAGCGTACAAGTTGAATAAGGATTTATTCCTTTTTTTACAGTGACAGGAGGCAAAGAAATACCCTAATAGAAAGAAACATGAGAGTATGTCTCATTATCAGATGTCATTTAGTGTGCATTTGGTAATATTCTTGCAACCAGGTGGTGCTCATGGGCATAATTTCAGAACTGGGGCCCAGGTCTCTTGAGCCCAGAAGTTTTATGAACTGAGCCCTGCTCTCTCTAGTTTAAATTAGGCCTCAAGATCTGGAGACTTTCTTCATGAGCTTGCTTTAAATATTTGAAGTGCTGCAGCAAATTCTTTTTTAAAAGAATATGAAACATTTTAAATTAATCTGTGAGGTAGCTTATTTTGATCCTCATGATAGTTCAGCATAAACACCAAGTTTATTCCAAATATGGCTCAATTTCCTAACGATATGCCAGATACCGTGGCTTCTCTCTAATTCATGGAACTGGGTCAAGTAGACTTCCAGGAAGTAGTATCCAAAGCCTCTTGTAATACTACAACCCCACTGTGATAAGCAAAATTCAGACAATAAGCAAATGACTGATTGAAGCTTGAAATCTTCATTTTATGGGGATTTTCATTTTTAATAATGTTTGTTGTTGAAGGATTTGGCCAATATACCAATTTCAAGGCTTGAATTTCTCTTTCACCTGAATGTGAAATTGCTTCACACTGTATTCAAATATTACTAGTACTATTGCTACTGCTATTACTACCACTATTACTCGCACACACACCTGTTCTTTAACACTGTTGTATGCCTTGCACTGTGCTGTTTATATATAATCTCATTTCCCTTATAATAAACTTTTGAGGTTGATATAGGATTATTATCTCCATTTTGCAGATGAGGAAATTGAGGTTGAGAACCACTTAGGCTTAGAATTACACAGATAAGGAGAGTGTAACCCTATATGTGAGGTCGGGATTCCTGAGTCTAAACCCAGTTTTCTTTCCACTATTCTGCTGCCTTCTCTGTAAAATGGAGGCAGGATGTCTCTCCTGCCATCCTCATAAGGCAGAAGGAAGAGACAAATTATATAAATGTTTTAAAGTATAATTTGAATATAATGAATTAAGTGAGGCTGACAAGTGACTTTGAGGACACCATCGAGGAAAGAGCAGAGATAGAGAAAGAGAAAAGAAAGAGATAGGAATAAGAAGTCAAAGTCCATTCATTCATTCATTCACTCATTCAGCATGTTTTAACTGGACATTTACTATGTGCCATGCTTTCTTCTAGGCACTGAGAATACAGTGAGGACAAAAAGGACAGGGTGCCTGTCTGTGTAAAACTAAATTCTAAGTAGAAGATCTACACTGTTAACAATTAAACAGGGCATTTACCAGCTGTGATATGTTATTTGGATACAATGAGTATGGTGATATGATAGAGCCCAACTGAGGAGGCTAACTGTCATAGTCAGATCACTGCTTAGAGGAGGGGACACGTAAGCCCCAAAACAATGTTTCCTTCATAATAAGAATAACGATGATGGCGGTGTTTTATGCAACTTGCCGCCATCTTTTTCTTGAAGTCCTCTCCTCTGCTTTTTTGACTTCCTAGTTTCACACTTATTTGAATTTCCTTCTATTTCAGCCCCCTTAACTGGTATCTGTTCCTCCACCTCTAAATGGTGAACTTCAGGAACATGTCCTGAATGGAACTCTACTTTCACCCTCAAAGCTGTTTCTCCCCATAGTCTTCCAAATTTGGGGAAATGGCAGGGGAGCCCACCCTCTCAAACCTGGAGTTTTTCCTGAAAGACCCTCTCTTTCGTATCTAATACATCAGCATGTCCTGCCTATTCCAACTGCTCAGACAGACTCCACTTTCTCCTCTGCTCTGGAACTCTCCAGATGACAGTGACAAATTTCTTTCCTGGACTCCTGCACAGATTCCCAAAATGGCTCCCTGTTTCTCCTCTTGCCCTCCTCCATTCACTTAGCAGCCCTTTAAAAGTATAAACCCCATGATATTACTCCTCTGTTTAAAGTCATTTAAATGTTTTCCTTTGCAGTAGGAACAAAATCAACTTCCTCATGATGGTTTCAAAGATCCTCTATCATCTAGCTCCTTCCTGTCCCTCTGACTTGATCTTCTGTTACTTTCTCCCTTGCTAACCAAACTCTAGCCAGTTACCTAGCTTCAGGAGGATGTCATCTTCTTAGGGAAACCTTAATTGAACATTTCAGCTAATACAGACCCCTGTTTTCTTCTGAATTTCGGCACGATTTGTTTTCTCATAGAATTACTTATGACTTCTGCCTGACTGACTTGTTCATTACTTGCATACTGCCTTGCTTCCCTCTCAGTTACAAAAGATACCACAACTCCTGTTCACTGGTTTCTCCCTAACATTGGCCACAGTGTCTGGTACACAGGTGTGCCCCTAGCTGTATGTTGAATGAATAAAAGAATGAAATGCTTGCTATATGCCAGTCACCATCTCAAGCACTTCATAGTATCTTTCTCAATCCTCCAAAGTTTCAGTGTGATAGGTACTGATATGACTCTCAGTTTGTAGAAGAGGGTACAGAGTAAAGCAGCTTAAGTGACCTCCTCAATGACACATGGCTAGTCAGTGACAAAGACGAAGCCTCAACCCTGGTCTTTTTAATTCCAGAGCTCAGAGTCTTAGCCATTGTAAGGCTTTCCCAGCCTACCATCTTTGGAGGCATTTCTGTGCATTGGTTACTCTTTCTTGACTTTGCTTTTCTCTTCAGAGTCTGAAATTCTTGAACGCTTTCTTCCTATATTCTTCAAGGTGACGCCCCAAGCAGAATACATGCCTGTACATGTGGGTGGATGGTGATAGTAAAAGGTCTTGGAAGTTTTTGCAAGTAAGCAATTCAGAAGTTTACCCTTTTAATCTGAGCTTCTTTTCTGAAGACCTCTCTCAGGAGTGCATGTTACTGAAGAGGACTGACCAAAACCACAGCACTATATGTATTATTCACGGAAAGGCTAGTAGATTCCAGTCATGGAAATAGGGCACTTTACTTACATTATTAATAGTCCTCACTCTGACTTTAATGAGGTGAGAATTTTCATTTCCATTTCACAGTTGAGAAATCAGACTCAGAGAGGGTAAGTGGTGTGTTTAAAGTTGTATAGCTAGTACTAAAGCTAGGTTTTACTCCCAGTTTTTTATCAAAATCCAAAGTTGACACTCTTTCTAACATTGTTATATATTTTCCCTTGCTTCTATCTATCTGCCAAAGTTTTCTAAAAATTTAGAACTTTAAAAAAAATTATTCATTTTTTTAGAGAGAGAGAGAGCAAGCGAGCAGGGGGAGGGGCAGAGGGAGAGGAAGAGAGAGAATCTCAAGCAGACTCCCCACTGAGCATGGAGGCCAACATGGGACTCGATCCCATGACCCTGAGATCATGATCTGAGCTGCAATCAAGAGTCAGACACTCAACCGACTGTGCCACCCAGGCACCCCTAAAAATTTAGAACTTAATAGTTATCTGTGTAAATGTTATACTAAAAATATATACTCTTTTTTACCTCATTTTGAAGCTGAAATATTTTGAACGATATTTTTTCCACATGTTTCTATTTTCTGTTTCTTTATGCCTAATTACAAATATCAAAATCAATCAAACAGATCAGGGATTGGCAAACTTTTCTGTAAAGGGCCAGATAGTAAATATTTCGTGCTTTGTGGACCATATATCTCTGTCACAGCAACTCAGTTCTGCTGCTCTATTGCAAAAGTCACATAGATAATATTCAAACAAGTGAGCTTTTCTGTGTTTCAGTAAAACTTTATCGATACCAAAATTTCAATTTTTATAAATTATCATGTGTTATATAACAATCTTTGCTTTTTGTTTTATTTTTAAATATTTACTTATTTATTTTAGAGAGAGAGAGAGAGCAAGCATGAGTGGAAGGGGAAGAGGGAGAAGGAAAGAGAATCTCAAGCAGATTTGGTACGGAGCATGGAGCCCCATGCGGGGCTCAATCTCATGACCCTGAGATCACGACCTGAGCCAAAACCAAGAGTCTAACGCTTAACTGCCTATGCCACCCAGGTGCCCCACAACAAACTTTGTTTTTACCTAGATATTTAAAAATGAAAATTATAAATAAAATAATATATATATAAAATAATAAATATTTAAAAATAAAAATAAAAAGTAAAAATTACTCTTAGCTTGTAGATTATACAAAAATAGGCAATGGGCCCAATTTGACCTGTGAATCCTAGTTTTTGACTCTGAGCCAGATCAATAGTCTATAAGTTCCAGGATGGTTTTGATTTTCTTAATTTTTCTTAAAATTCCAAATACTCTTGGATGTGTTTTGAAATCCCTAACTCACCAATTACACGAATTCTGAATTAAAGACACACGATTTCTCTTAAACAGAAACATTACATTTGCTCTTCAGCTGTAAAAAGGGAAAAGGCATTAGGTGGAAATATTTCAATGATTAAAATTCAATTATAGTACCATTTTCAATGCCACCTACTGCTTAGAAGAGCCAAATCAATGAATTCACAACATTTATATAATGCCCTTCCTGTAGAGTCCTTTTACCTTTTTAATAACACCTTTGAATATCAAATAAATGTCAATGAAAGTGAGTGGAATACAAAGTGAGATGACTAGTAAAACAGAATTTGTCCACAATGAAATCAGGTGGCGTTGGTAAAATAAACTAGGTCTCATATGGTCTTCACTTTTTATTGCCAGCAAGAATTTGATACTTGAGCCATAGTCCTTTTCTCCAGATATTTTCATCTATATAATGGCATACCTTTGGCTTTAAAGAGATGGGTATTTTAACTTTTGATTAGAAGGCTGTAGCTGAACATGAGCCAAAGTTTGGTTTGGCCATGTCTGATGACCTGGAGCTCTAGCAATGCTCAGACTACTCTGCAGGAGCTGGTCAGCTTGGCAGGTGGGTGGGAAAGGACCTGGCTGGAAGGAGTGTTGTGCAGGGGAAAGCGGAGGGGGGCATAAGCAGCTGCCTCTCTCCATGCAGGAACTCCTAAAGTCTACATCTGAGCCTTAACAAGAGAACACTTTCTTCCATATTTGTGCAAAACGCACCGTGATTCAGCCCCTTTTGGCTTGAAGTGAAGGCAGCATGGCAGGTCTTTCAACTTGGAGAACACATAGAAATCGTGGATAGAGCAGCTGCAGGGGCAAAGCTCTGTCCTCCAGGAGCTCTGAGGGCAGCGGACATCCACAGAGAAACAAAAGGAAGAAGAGAAAGACTGCAGAGTGAGCAGACTTCAGAGTGAGCCCCTGCTGGCACACTTGAGTTTCCTAGAAGTTATCAGGTGAGACTACAGAGGCACCCCTGCCGAGTATGTAGCGACGACAGGCCAGATACACTGAGCCAAAATGCCATTATACTGAGACTTCTTTTAATTCCATAGGCTCCAGTGGAGCTTGCAGGGTCCAAAGACAGACAAGGAAGCACAAACCAGGTCGTAGAAAACTTTCCAATAAAAAAGGCTTAATTTTTTTCTAGAGGATTTGCATTTAAGAAGACTGGCGATGGTTAGATTTGAGCTTTTCAGAATTCAGTTTCTTCATTTTTGAAGTTGGCCAATAATAGCATTTAATTTTCAGAGTTTTAGGAGAATTAAATTATATCATACCTATGACGAGCTAAGCGTAATTCCTGGACTTCAGTTAAAGCTAATTCTTATTATTTACTACTATTAACATTAGTAATGAAATTGGTGCCCATGTAGTTCAAATTGACTCTCAGCAGATAACTAGAGCCCCTGTTAAAAACCTTATCCACAGGCAGTTTGGAGACACTGTTTCCAGGCAAATTCTCTTGAAAGGAAAAAATGTGGCTCAGGTGAGTGATGGAACTTGACTTAAAGGCAATTGCAGGGACTCAGACGTTCTCAACCCCATGCTTTTCCCTGGACACATTATTTTCAGATTATTTCAAAGTTTACTATGAATGCCCTGAGTTCTTGCTATTGCTTACCTCCCAAGTGCCCCCAATTTAGTGTCTTTTAACGATTGTAGTGAAACACATGCAGAGAAAAGGATTTAGAAGAACCACAATTTTCCAAAGAGAGAAGTTGGGCAAGGGAAAGCTAACTAAAGTAGGATGTCCATAAAATGACCAGGATAAATTCCTACAAGGCAGCCAGGCCAGCAGACAGCTTTAAGAGCCAATGGATCACTATCACTCCGACTTGGACACCATGAACATACCTGTTGCTTTTGGGCAAATGCCCGGGAACTAGCCTCCACGGGTCACTTTTTGAGAATTTACATCTTCCTCTCTGCCCAATGATTTGTCTTCATTTCCAATTATATTGAGACGCTGAAGTTTATAGCATTCTGGGCATTTATTTTTAACTGTTTTTAAAATTAATTTTTTATTTTGATAATATGTTCATTATAGAAAACTTGGGAAAGTGCACAAAAGCGCAAAGAACTTCCATAATCTCAACCCCAACAGTGAAAACGGTTATCATTGTTACATTTTTAATCTATTTTCCATATGAAACATTATTATTACATATAATGTATCTTTCTTTACAAAATGGTACTATGTGTACATACTTCTTTTCTTGCATGTTGCTTATTTTCCTTCTACAATAGTAATGAACCACATTTCCACACCATTTGATATTCTTCTAGAGCTTGATTTTTCATGGCTACATGAAATGCACCATAATTTATTAACCAATTCCCTATTTCTCGACACTGAGATTGTGCCAAATTTTTTAGTGTAATGACTAATGCTTGGATGAAGACTTCTGTAGATAAATATTTATGTACACCCTTGATTATTTCCTTATAATAAACTTCTGGAAGTAAATGTTTTGGAAGAAAGAGTATGTACACACTTAATGTTTTATTTCAAAAAATGTTTTATAGGAAGATTGAATCAATATACATTCACTTTAACATCACATAAAAGCACTTACTTCCTTACACTCTGGTTAACACTGGTAACTGTGTGTGTGTGTGTGTGTGTGTGTGTATACTTATCAATTTGATAGGTAGTAAATGACATTTTATTGTTTATATTATTTTCATATTTACTTTGGTTACTGATGAAATAGACTTTTTTCATATGATTAATAGTCATTTGTATTCCCTCCTTTGTATATTGCTAGCCTGGGTCCTCTGATCATTTTCCTATTGTTTTATTAATTTGATTATTAATCTATATGAGCTTTTATATATTAAACTTATTAGCCACTGTTTGTTATATATCATATAATAAAATACATATATTTTATTTCCCCATAATTCATATTGCATTTTAATTTTCTTTGTGGTTGTTTTTAGCTGTATAGGAGTTTTAAAATGTATGTAGTAGATACATCATGCTCCTTTCTGACTTCCGTCTCTGCTTTTGATCTTAAAAAGCCTTTTGTCAACTTGATAGAAGATAGACATCACTTACATCTTATCTGTTATTTTATTAGATACATTTTCCCACTATTTAGCTCTTAAATCTATAACATTATTTTCTGACACTGGATTGCCTTTTATTTTTCTATAAGTAGGTTCTATTTGGGTCTGCTGCATCTTCGGGAGCTTTCTTTTGTATCTGGGTGCTGTTGATGCTATGGGGTATGCTGGCATTGCACTATTTTCCATATTCCTGAATTGTCATGATTTTTCCTTATTTATCAAATTGACTGGCTTCTTTAAATTTCCCTAAAGTTGCAATCTTGAAACTGTAATCTTCTGTCATTTCTCCTGCATTTTTCTCTGCTTAGCAGAGTGTCTTGTGGAGTGGTTTCATTGATGCCTCTAGATCCATTTTGTGGAGTTACAGAGTTGGTGGGGATTCTAGTCCTCTTTGGGAGCATGTGCTGACTGAAGCAGCCCCTATCCATCACCTTGACAGGCATGTCTATAGGCTTCAAAGTGTCCAATATTCTCATCTCTTCTTTAAGAGTTATGTTGGTAAGGTTTTTATCAAGGAAGATAATTTTAGAGGATGTTTAGGTCCAGATACCTACTGTAGGTAGAATTCTAAAAATGCACCTTCCCCAAGATTTTCTGCCTTAATCCCCATGACTGTGAATAGGATAAAATATCACACGCATGAGTATGGTATGTTGTGGGTCAAAAGGTACTTTGAAGATGTAATTCAGATGACTGATTAACAGACCTTAAGAAAGGGAGATTTTCCTAGATTATCTGGTTGGGCCTAATCTCATTACATGCGACCTTTAAAAGTGGAGAGTTTTCTCTGGCAAGCAACAGAAGGAGAAGCAGAGATTTGAAGCATGAAGGAGATTTGATGCACAGTTGCTGACTTTGAAGTTGGAGGGGTCCATGTGTTAAGGAACGCAAGTAGCCTTTAGGAATGGAAAGTAACCCCCAACTGACATCTAGCAAGGGAATGGGGACCTCACATTTACAACTGCAAGGACCTGAATTCTGCCAATTATCTGAATGACCCTGGAAGTGGCTTCTGTCCCTAAGCCTTTAGTTAAGAACCCAGCTTATCTGACACACCTTGATCTTGGCCTTGTGAAACCCTATGCAGAGAATTAAACCACACTTTGCTGACCTATAGAAACTGTGAGATAATAGGTGGGTGTTGTTTTGAGCCACTAGGTTTGTGGTGATTTGGGTTTTTCAGTAATAGAAACTTCATTCAATATCCACATTAGGGCTCTTATCTTCACAAGGGCACTGATGACATATCACTGTGGGTGGAGGTATGGGCTATGAGTCAGAGCCCATGTCCTCACCAAAGGAGAGCCACCTGGTCACCGCAGGACAGAGAGTGGAGTGGGACAGGAGGACTCTGACCAATGTGGCCGATGGCATTTCTTCTTTAGATTTTTTATTCCTTGGATAGATAAACCTGTAACCTAAATAGGGGTAGACCATCTTCTGGAAACAGAGGCACTTAGCCACTTGGTTGCATTGCTGACTTTCGAAGGCTAAAAGAGTTTATACGGCACACTACCAGTAGCTTGCTTGTCAATCCTGAGAAAAAGCTTCCTCTGTGGTAACATAGAGAAGGTCCATGTGAGTAAAACAGCCTATGGCAGCCACTTGGATCTGTGACTTCAGAGGATAGACTTGAACTTCAGCTCCAGGTGCTGCTCTCTGAAATCTGTCAGAACCTTCACACCTATGGCACACTTCCCATGCTGCTCCCAGCCAGGGACTGCGTGTGGTAGGAATAGTCAAGCAGGTGCACTCCTGGGAAAGGCTGTTCTTTGACAGAGACTACCTTAAGCTCCACCCAGTGGCCTCACCCCGGCTTTGCTTAGAACTGCCCTGTGGTATAAGACACTTCCGTCCAACCTTCTTTCCTCCCCTTGCTCCTTGCTTGGAGTCAGACATGCACTGCTGTCCAAAAGTTCTTCTGGCCTCTCCTGATTTCTCCCCATTTCTTCTCCAAAGAATTTCCACTACTAACTTTCTTGCACCTTAAGTCCTGTCTTGACATTTCTGTTTCTTGGAGGACCCAGACTAACATGTAAGGTATGAGTGAAGCAACCCTTTGGGAATGAACTCTAGCTTCCTTTGATCCACCAAGGATCATGCCGGTCACACAGACACAGGGCAGCTTTTGGGTCTGAGTAGAGAGGCCCCAGCTGTGAGCCCCAAGCTATTCAGGGTTCTGAAGAGCATAAACACTGACAATATAGTAGGTGGATCTTCATTTGTACCTTGGTTCTGGGCCCCACAAATGTCACAGGCAGGCCTGCACAGGGATGTGATAAGTCTAACCCATTTCCTCATACCCAATTGTACATTCTCCTCATATAATAGGAAAGTAAAAAAGCATTATTTTGGTAGGTATGTGAAGTTGGGCCTTAGAAACTTCATTTGTGGGTTTCCTCCAAAAACATTCTAGCTTGGGGGGTAGCCTTTGATTTCTGGGTATCAGAGAAGGTCTGGGAAACCAGATTAATGTAATAAGGATAATTAGTCAGGCTTCCTTAACTAGGCAGGGAATGGTTGCTTAAACTGATCATGGGGTAACGTTTTCCAGAGAGTATGCCTGTATACTTTGTGATGCTGTAGATTTGTAGCATCTGAGATGCTCAGCCAGCCTTCATTCTGGTACTGAAGAATATGGTTAGTGAACCACAGAGATTTTTCTCATGAAGGACATACCACAGCAACACAGAACCTTTGCACTAAAATAGAGATCATTTTACACTTGTGGAAACTGAGGCTCAGAGCGGTTAATTGATGTGGAATAAGTCACACAGCTGGTTACTGATACAGCAGGGGCTGAAGGCCATTGTCCATCAGATAATGATTCACTGAGTATTCTCCCACACTTTGTGCTGAAGACATATTTGGTTAGAGGCAACACGAACAAATGAGCTGTAGGTCAGAGGCGATGTGGAAGGGAGTGTTATTTAGAGTCTGGTGTCACTTTCCACGCGATTACTTCAGCTCTGTCACTTGGGTCGCCATAAAACCATCCGCTGATTTACTCTGGGCTCCTGGCCCTGTCTCAGAAAGGCATCTTTGTAATTCTCACCAGAGATCATCCTCTGGGATGACAAATAACATCGATCATTAAAAATGACATCCGTAATTTTGCAGCCAGGGAAGACGATCTTTTAAAGCTGTCAGCAAAACAAAAGGGATTTTAGGAGATGCTGATGCAATCTTTTTAAAATCTTTGGAAGTTCTAAAGCATGAAGATGAACTGTCTGTTATGGAACTGCAGGATTTATCGCACGCTAAGGCATGCCCTACACCCGCCCTGCTGTTGGTGGAGGTGAGCTGTGAGGCAACCAGGGTTTCCTGCAGCTCAATCATTAACTTGCTGAATGGGCTAGGAGTCAATGGAGTTAATGGGCTTCATCCAGAGCCAGAGGAACGGAGGACAGGCAGGGAGACAGGGGGAAAACTCACTGTCTGTTGCAGGAAGAAGAGGTGGGAAGCAAAGCTACACGGAGAGGCCAGGGAGACACAGACCCTCCAGAGCACTAGCTCTGCTTTGAGGCTGGTGGTCATTTAAGCAACCAAATGAAACTTGCACCGCAGACCCTCGATTTTACCGAAGCTGAAGTCACCTTAATGAATAGTATTGTCTCCCTCTCCTCTTCATTAAATTTTCCAGGACAGCAAAATTGCTAAATCGTCAGCCATGTCAATCTCTACAGTTCTGCGAACAATAAAAGGGGAGAAAAGGAAAGAAATTAGATGTCCATTTTCCAAAAGAGGGAGAGGGAAGAAGAGAGGAGTGAGCCTGGGCCTCATGCCCTTTTCTCAGCTGAGGCCGGGAGCTAATCAGTCGAAATAAGCAGAGGCTCAGAGCACCAAGACTAATGAACAGACTTGCTCTCTCCAAGTGGAAAGCAGGAATCTGGTGAACAGCTGCAAGTGCAGAAGGGCTAGCGCTGAGGGTGGGGTGGCCTGTCCCGGGAGGGGCGAGTGTGCAGCTGAGGGAGATGGCTCCGCTTGGAGTCCCCGTATCTGAGTGAACATTCTAGATAGCTAGAACAGCAATGCGGTCTGTAGACTCAATGCGGGCTTTAGACTCAATCCACACCGGTTTTGCTTCTCCATGCCCATTCTGTATATGCTACTTTATTTATCCCACTGGTTATTTTTTAGAGGAAACTTTAACTGCAGCAAGGATTTCACTAGGGTCTGAGCAGTTAATGACCTATACTGTTAGTTGCAGTTGGTTTCTTTAAAGCTTTTTCTGTTTTGTTACCTGATGTGATGTTTTCTCTCTGTGTTCTTGGTCTGCAGTGAACTGTGGGCTTGCTGCTGACACCCCGCAGTCCCTGGGATCCCCAGGCTGGGGAGCAGGGCGGTACGCAGTCTGCACGTCTGACTCTGGGGGGGAAGTCAGCACAAGGGGATGGAATCATTTTCCTATGCCGTCGCCTCCTGACTTGGCATTTAGTGTAAATACCTCCCGCTTCCAAGATATCTCTTCCATAATTACCAAGCATGATTCTATTTTCAGTGCAATAGCTAAGAGGATGTAATTGGAAACCACAGAGACAGATTATTTTCTTTCTTTAAGGGGCTTTTTGCTATCATCATATAATTTTTTCCTCCCACTCACTTGTACCAGGTACTTCTCATGCTGAATAAGGACATGTACTAGTTCTGACAGTCTTTCTGCTTACAGGTTATTTTGCTTAAAACCTGTAAAAGTTCCTGATGATAAGCCCCTGGCCACTGTTTTCTTTAAGCATTCACTTTCAAAAACTTGCAATTGCAAATTCTTTCTCTGCCCCTTTGAGATGTAAATCTTCTACAACCCAGGAATATTTTTTCCAGGATCTGGGAGCCAGCCCATTGAAATGTAATCAAGGCACACAACTGTCCCTGTCTCCCTGTCCTTGTGGGAAGGTAGGAGCTTAACTTTGATTAGTGACAATTGGCAAACACTGATGGCCAATCACATTGAACATCCTCCCCCCACCCCAATATCCTCCAGGACCTTCCCACTACCTCACACCAGTACTTAAAATTCTCCTGACTTTTGTTTTAACAGATTTGAGTTCAATATCTTTCCCCCTTTGAATTAATCCTGACCCCCTACTGAAATATTCTTGACTAGTCTTCCTTAACTTGGACTTTAGCTGAATTCTGTACTGAAGTATTCTTTCTCCTACTGCAGTAGCTTGTATAAAATCTGTCTTGCCATTTTTAACAGGTGTCGAATGCAATTTCTCTTTAACATGGTGCACCTGGAATGTCACATTTTCTTTTTGCACAATATAAAAAGGCACAGCTTAGATATTATTTGTTCACTTATGGAGCCAACCCTTGGCTAAGCCACCCATCTGCATGAGTTAGGGATATTTATTTCTCGTTTTTAAAAAATGTTATTTGCTCAAAAAATATCTCCTGAGTTCCTGCTGTCTATTAAGCACTAGAGATGCAATGGTGAGCAAAAACCGACATGAATTCTGTTCTCATAGGATTTATTGTATGATGGCGAAGACAAACATTAATTGAAGAATCACACAATTAAATATTAAATTGCAAATGTGAAAAGTGAAAAGTGCTGTGAAGATAAAGTATATGGTTCTATAAGAGCATTTGTTGGGGTGAAGATGACCTTACCAGAGAGGTCAAGGGTTCCCTGAGGTGTTTAGTTCAGTTTGAAAGAAGAATTGGAGGGCTTTGGTGTATGTAGGCAGAGAGAATAGCATGTGTAGAGGTCTCTTTGAGAATTTTGAGAAGGAAATTTGAGAAGGAAAGTCCGTGACGCTTGAGTGAAGACTCTGTGACCATATCAATGATGATTAATATTAGCTGGTCTCATCAGTGGTCAAATGTCCACCCTCCCCAACAGCTTCCTTCCCACTAGGGGAAGGAAGTAGCTGTATTCCTTCATTTCTAGATGAAGCTGTATTTTTAGAAGTAGCTGTATCATTTCATCAATACAGCTCATATACTATTGGGGGGGGGTCCAGTTCTAATGAGCTTCCATAACACTGTTTTTTCCTTTTGTTCCTTTCAGTCTTGGTCAGTAATGTCTTCTAGCTATTGGTAGTCGCTGGGTGCCTCAACATCCTTTGGTTTTTAGTGGTGCCTAAATGTCTATGAATATTCCTTTCGTGAAAATTTCTTGTGCCATATGAGTTGCGTTTTTTTCCTTCTGGGATCTTGACGGTTACAGATGATCTCACTAAAGCTATCTCTATTTATGATGGAAACCTAGTTCTCTCTTGCTCCATCTGTAAGCTAAGAATTAGTCCTGATCACTCATATGCCTTGTCCCTGGCCCTTGGACACCCCAACCTAGATTTCATCCTTAAGTCTTGCCTCAACTAGAAGGGGAGATTGGGTACTTTCATGATGTTCTCTAACATAGTGAGGCAACTTTGAAGAGTTTGCTCCAGAAGAGATTGTTCCTACTATCTTCATGCTGCTCCGAAAATGCCTAAATCCACTTTCTCCTGAACTCAGGAATCCCCAGGTCCTAAGAGAGAGTTTTACTGTTGTCTTGAAGTAAGTTTGCTGACCGCCTTATTTGTGGTTGTTCAGTGTTGGTGTTTTTCATGCTTAGACATGTTTGTGCTTCTGTCACTCATAAACAATGGGCCCACCAAGTGAAGGCTAGTAGTATATTTTATAGGATGAAAAGGGACCAAAAACCACAGCTCTGGTTTCCATGATTTAGGGATATCTTGCTTTTCCCAAATCCCAGAGCTCGTATTGACTTGACAGATTCCATAATTCAGTATTGTTTTCCAGGACAGTACCTCAGTTTTGGATTTATTTATTAACTTTCCATTTCCCCCTTTCCTGCAAACAAAAAACTTACCTGTCTCAAATTCCATTTCTAAAGAGTCTTCAGCTAGGTATCAAACTAGAAAGGTTGTGTTAGATGAATTCAGATGAAATTGTTGAGAGCTATATTGTTCTTGATACTTGGATGCAACAGATGGAATACTCTCGTATGTAACAGATGGGGAAAAATGCCCTAGTTTCTAATGTGTAAAATTTTTGGCATTGAAATGGGCTAGTAGAAGTAATAACAGAAAGAAGGAGTAAGAATCTATATAAGAGGGCCTTCTTGGTGAAACAGATGAAAGGCCTATTGTACCTATTTGGAAAAATACTTTCTATTACAGAGTCAGGCAGAGACTAGGATGTTTTAGCCCTGCCCTAGATTCTTTGTTCTCAAGAAACCTCCACTTCATAATCCCAGCTAAAACATAATAATAATTTTTTAAAAGTAGTAGAAATTTTACATGGAAGACTGGCTTCCCATTTCTGTCCATTGTGATGGAGCTGACATAATTTGGAATTTAATATTTGATAATACAAAAATATATGTAATAAGTCAATTTATTTTATATATATATAATATATATATTTTTATCCATGATCCCATCATCCTCCCCAAGGACTAGAACATTACTAACACTTTGTAACTTTCCTGTGGTTTTCTCTCATCCCTCCTCTGCTTTTCCACCAGAGGTAACCCCTTGTCCCCTACAGACTGCAGCTTTGTCCCTGGCTCTGGCCATTCTCAAAATCCTCCTTCATCTTTAATACTTCCTTCTGTGACCCATCTCTTCCTGTACTTCTCTTCCTAATGAAAATAGAGGTGGCACAGATAAAAATGACACAGATATAGGATAATGAAGACGGGGTGGCCATTTTTATGGAATTGAAATGGAGGTATCTAGTTTCCTTTAAGAGTATCCTGCCAATGTAACTAATCATTTTTAAAGTAACATTTAAAAAAAAAAAAAGCTTTCTTTGCATTGTTTGAGAAGGTTCTTGTCACCTAGTGTCATTTCACTTCCTTGGATGTAGCCTTGCTGCTTCTATGATAAATTGTGCATGACTGAATTCACTCAACACTATTAGCTGCTAATGTTTGCCTGTCATGGGGAGCAAAGATCAAAGAAAATGTAACACCGAAATATGTACTGACTCATATATCATGTATAACTTTCAGCTAAGATATTTTCAAGAAATTAAAAACAATGGGACGCCTGGGTGGCTCAGTCGGTTAAGCGTCTGCCTTCGGCTCAGGTCGTGATCCCAGGGTCCTGGGATCGAGTCCCACATCGGGCTCCCTGCTCCGCGGGGAGCCTGCTTCTCCCTCTGCCTCTGTCTCTCTCTCTCTCTGTCTCTCATGAATAAATAAATAAAATCTTTAAAAAAAAAAAAAAGAAATTAAAAACAAATCAAGTTTTTAAGTCCAAGTGATTATAGGATGGAGGCATAATTAGTCTAATTATTTTATACAATAGGATTTATCTGGATTTGAGGATAAGAGGGGAGATGAAGGTGTCTGACTGAATTATTAATCCACGTGACTCTTTGAAATGCAATATAGTTACCTCTCCATATTGTTCCAGCTCTGTAATTTCAAAGCAAAAAAAAAAAAAACAGGAAAAGGACACACCACTAGGCTTAAACCACAGGAGAATTAATGATGGAATAATAGAATCCTACAATGACTTGTTATCAATTTGCTTTTCACCCATTAACATCCTTGAAGAAAGTAAAGAATAAAAAAGGTTTAGGAGAAAAGGTTTATCTGAATAGAACTATATATGTCTCTGGTGAGTTTCCAAGGTATACAGCCAGATGGAATAAGTTTTTTTTAGTTTCTATTTTTCGTAGCTTACCATTTATATGGTCAGCAGCGTGTGTGTGCATATGTGTGCATATATATATGTGCACATATAATGTATATATATATGCACATATATATTCACATATAAATTCATTTATATTTATTTATCAGCAGAGGGACATAGTAAATGACCACTTGAGGAAGCTGTATATTCTGGTTCCATGTTCTGAGTTGATTCTGTGAATGAATACAGGTATCCTCCTCTCTTCTCATAGACCCATATACTTATCCACAGGCACACCCCGCTCCATTTTCCAGCTTCAAAAATGAGGACAATGCTCACCTGACTCCTGAGGATTGTATCAGGGTTAAATAAATAATTGAGTGATTGGAGAAGAAGGGCAATGAAAGTAGAAGAGTGTGAAATTAGACTGTAAAGCAGTACATGACTGTGAAGGCAAGGGGCAGATTTAAGTGCTGAATGAAATACTGCAGCACAAACTGCAACCTATTAGTTCATAAAATGCTCTTGAAATTCCAGGAGAACCCAAGGGTCTGTGGGATGTGATGTGAGACTGCCTTTCCCAGGGAAACAATCTATATTTCTAGAAGCGGCACTAATATTTATATAGAGAAATTGCTTTGTTCTTGAGGAGGTGGAATTTCAGGGGGTGAAGATGAAGTTCTTTTCATGGGTGCAGGCTTGCCAGGAAAACCAGCAGCAGCTATAACTGCTTAGCACATAGCAGAGAGAAAAAGAAAACTCTAATGTAATCCAGGGTTTCCTGTAGCTTAGGAGACATGGAGCTAACAGGCTAGCACAGAGAGAGACCCTCCTGAGTTTCCCAGACGGTGGGCAGTTTGCACACATATCTGCAGTAGGAGAGGCCATGCCCTGACATGTTATTCTCTGCAGATGAGGCTGTTCTTGCCACATAAACCCATCAAAAATTGGCACCGCATCCTGCTTCAGGCTCTGGAAATAAGGAGCATGTTTGCCCAGCTGGCATTGACTGATGCTCCATGGGTTGAAGAACCCCTAGACCGTGGCCCCGTCCATGGTCCATGCGTATGGCACTGAGATGGGAAGGGATGTCACAATTACCCAGCACCCACCATGCTGTGCCTGACGCTTCCCTTTGCTGTTCTCCAAAGGGAAAAGCTGTGAGGTGATTTCTTTGAAACTTGTCAAACATGTGCCCTCCCTGACACGGAAGGGAAAACAATACAAGTTTCTTTAGTGAGGGAACTGTCGAGGTTTTTTTTTTGAACTCAATTAAATCCATTTACAAGCTGCTTTGCTTTTGTCAGTTTTGAAAATGGTGATAAAGTTTTGCTGCATACTTCATGCTTGATCTTAATCAATACAATTTTATACATTCTTTTGCTCTGATGCATCAGAAAATAAGACAGGAAATCATTGAAAAGTTTTCCATGGTGACTTTGTGTTGAAAAATCTATTCTTTTGCCTCCATGGGGAGGAAGAGTGGAACTTGCAGGGAGGCGGTAATGATTCTAGAATGACTTCCCACAGTAAATAGGCAACCAAGATCATGTGTTTTTCCTAAATAGTTTTTGGAGGCACAAAATCCCCTTTTGAGGAAGTGATGTTACAGCAAGAACTGTGAACAACAATAGAATGCTTATTTGTTAACCAACCATGCTGTCACTGTTCGGATACCACAGTGCTGGGCATAGCGGTCTGACTCCACACTTTGGGATGAATTCAAGCTTTCGTTTATAGTTTGAAACTCTTCGTAGAGCCATCTTTCCTCAGGAAACTCTTAGAACTGAAGAGACCAAGCTTCAGAATGACACCAAGTCCTCAGCCCTCTTCTGATGGGATTGTCACACAGCCCGCTGAGAGAGGCACCCTTGAAGGATGCCTGCAAGTGATTGTAAAATTATACTATGCAGCAATTCCTGCATCATGAGGACACCCCAGGTTCACAACAGGATAACAGCCAATTTCTCCCCTTCCTTCTGGAAGATGGCATTAGAACTTTACTTTCCTCAGATCTTGCTATTAAGAAAAATGACAAAAGTATAAAGCATGTTTCAAAAGTCCAAGTAGCAGTAGTATTGCTCAGAAGGTTCTGAAACCGGAGTGCTTCTGTGCCCTCTTAGCTGTGAGACTCTGGGCGAGTCACCTTGGGCCGACTCTTCCCTTGCTCCAGTTATATTTTCACAGGACCAGGGCCCAAGTGGGATGCCACTGTTGCTGAGCCTGTTAAATCTTCACAGTGACTCTCAAACCAAATCACTAGATCTTCAACAGCCAGTTTCCATTCTTAAGCTGTTGAGCAGGACCCTCTCGTTTCCACTCAGAGAAATCACCAGTAAGTTCTCTCCAGGGCGCTAGGCCCTTTCGCTGCAAGCATGGCGTCCACAACGAAGTAATCTCTTCACTGGCCTAAAGCAAACACGAAATTCTTTGCTTCAAGGGGAGCTGAAGTACGGAAAATTTAAGTTTATTACAAGCAAATTATGATGGTCCCCTAACATATCCTCTAGATGGGCAGTTGCTTTTATTTTTTATACACCAAAGCTTCACGGTGCATTTTTTCTTATGAGTGTACACTCTCATTATCTTTTGCTCGTAGCAGCCTTGTAACAGTGATATTAACAACAATGACAACAGCCGAACTTTAGTGGACGCTTAGAATGTTCAAGGACCTCTATAATTAACATAAATAATTTTAATTAATCCTCTCAACAGTCCTAGGAGGCAGATACTATCACTTCATTTACACAGGCAAAGAAACGAAAAATCAGAGAAATAAATTCTCTACAGGGGGCTTTTTACCGCTAGGCAATTCTGCTTCCTGAAGTAAGAGTCTGAGGTTGTTTTTCTGTAAGCTAATCTCACCTGAAGGGCGAGATTCCGTGATAGCGGATGCCACCCCTCCCCCAACCTGCCAGGTGGTTACAGTAGGTACCATTGTTCCCATTTTACAGAAGAGAAATAGAAATGTGTGAGAAGATGAGTCTCATGCTTACACATTTTCTGTAGGCCCTCACAAGGATTGGGATTCCATTTATAGAAGGATAGAGTAAGAACTTCGATTCAGCTTTAAATTTGGAAACTCCAAATAAGGCTGCAACTACTTTTCCCCAAAATGAAAGAAAACTGGAAACCACAAAATTAAATTGGTCAGATCCCAGAAATAGCACCTTAGTTATGAGTGTGGCTAGCCATGAAGGCTCATAAATTAAATGGAAGCCTTCCAGGCATTTCCACCCCCTCCCCCCACACATACACTACATTTATTTCTAGTAGCTGCAGTGGGTGTGCATTACAAATGCTATGATTGCCAGCAGGAGTTTATAAGCCAAGGGACTTCCGTGATACTCCCTGCCTCATGCCTCAGTGGCTGAGATGTCCCCTACCCCACCCCCCTTTCCTGGTGCTAGTGAGGAAGGATCAGGCTGAGACTAGCATGGGTAAGCTCAATTTCACCTTGAAGCTTTTGACTGTGTTGTTTATCCTTACTTGTGAGATGTTAAAAATCCTGGGAAGAACTTTCCTTAAGCCTGTATGAAGAAGCTGTGGGGAGGACATGAGTGAACAGTTGCATTTTTCTCTTCCTTCTCATCTTCTAAGCCTATGTTCCTTCGGTTTTCAAAGGGTGAGTGTGTCATGGAGTGGGGAATGTCCACCAAACCTTACCAATCAATCCCATTCTCCCTCTATAAAATCTATCACCTCAGAGAAATCTGTTTAGTTTGAGTTCTGCTTCCAACCAGTCACATGCCCTTGGATAAGTTACTAAACCTCTTTCAATGCCTCAGTTTCCTGGGTATAATGCAAATGCAAAGTGCATTGGACTTGATGTCATAGGATCTGAGTTCCTGTCCAGGCTTACCCCTTACTCCCGCTCTGGCATTAGACAAATCACTTTACCTCTTTGAGCCCCACCTTTTTATCTGTACAATAAGGAATATAGATCAATGCTTCCAAGAGTTTTTATTGTTGTTGTTGTTGTTGTTTTTTAGATTTTTTATTTATTTCTTTGACAGAGAGACACACAGCGAGAGAGGGAACACAAGCAGGGGGAGTGGGAGAGGGAGAAGCAGGCTTCCTGCGGAGCAGAGAGCCCGATGTGGGGCTCAATCCCAGGACCCTGGGACCATGACTTGAGCCGAAGGCAGACACTTAACGACTGAGCCACCCAGGCGCCCCATTTTTTATTGTTTTTAATGGAGATTAAATGTGTGTGTATATATACACATACACACACACATACATATATATACATATACACAAATATACGTATATATTTATGTATATTTATATATATTTATATATTATGCGTGTATATATAAATCTCTCTCTCTCTCTCTCTCTCTATATATATAATGTTCTTTGTGCACTGTAAAGTCCCATGTAGAGAGAAAAGATTAATATCACTTTCGTTGTTTGCAGACTTAGTGATATCTGGTCTGGAAGGCAAAATGAGCTCTCCTGGTTGCTCCTACCCACTCCTTTGTTACAGCTCTGCACTAAAGCTGGTGAAGACGGACAGAGAGCCAAATTCCCTTGCTTCCCATTAAGTCAACAACCACCAGTTTTATTCCTTTCTCAGCTGTTTCTCTTCCCATGGGATTCCTATAGGACAGAGGCATTAATATGACATAGATGGTTGTAAAAGTGGTCCTCCCAGACCTCATAAAGGAATCCATGCTGGGACCCCCCCTGCAAGCTCAGTTCCCAAAGCTTCGGTCAGGACTTTTAAGTTTAACTTGTACCCAGAAAGTGTGTTTTCATAAACAGAAATGCGAAGTCTTTCTTGAAAGTAACAACAGACTGTTAGAATGAAAATAAACTGGAAATTAAATGAAGCATAAGGATTATTCTTCCATCATGACTTGTAGAGGGCCACACTGACTTTAAATAGCACTTAACTATTGAAGATCCCTTGTTCAGCTCTTCCTCTCCTTCCCTTTCTCTCCCTGCCTTTCCTTTTTTCCTCTCTCAGATACCTCAGTACTCATTAGGAAGGGGAGAAACTTTACAACTTTACAAATTTGCTGAGGCAAATTGATGCTACATTTTTATCCTGGCTAGCATCTCCCACTTGGGATGCTTTCACAGTTAAGGACAAAAGTTGTCTATAGGGCACTAGTCTTCAAATTCTTCCTTAGAAGGTTTTCCTCTGTCTGTCTGTCTCTCTCTTTCTTCCCTTATTAACTGGGCTTATAGCACATAGCTTTTACATAGTAGAAGTCTGCAAGCTGACCACTCACAGATCTGAAGGGAAGGGGCTGCGATGAGAACCAGTGTCTTGAGTGGTGTCAACTCAGTACAAGAAGATACATGGGAGACAAGAGCAGAGCAGACTCTGACACAAACTCCTGTGGTGTGAGACGCCTGGCCTTTGCCACTCACTGTCTTGTTTTCATGGGAAAGCAAGGAAAGGCCTGCTGGCCATACTTCCTTCTGAGGCATATTACAGGGAGCCATATGACACATACCAATAGTAAACACAGCCTCTTCAGATATGTGACAGTCTTTGCCATCCTCTGCACCCCAGCCAAAACCTTGTGAAAATATCTTGATCTGTGTCTGGAACTGTACCGCCTCCTCCTTAACCTGCAAGAGTAATATGTTTATTTGGCATATGATTTGAGTGTTTCAGAGAGATACTAGTGAGGCTGCTGGCAACCAAACAATTGAAGTCCACACATAAAGCAGACCCACAAATACAAACATCCCATAATAGTTCATGTCCAAAGAGCTGAGCAAGGGCACCATACACATGTATGAATAGCAGCCCCAGGGGGGATGCCATTGCTCCTGCCATTGCCAGTGGAATCTCTCTTTAGCTGAGATAGCAGCACAGGGGTTTCCCACATGAAATGCCTCCTGACTGGAACCTTAGTTGATGAGGAAGAACACAGAGGAGCAATTCAGGGAATGGACTTAAATCAACCTAAAAATTTTGTTTTTTGTCTTTTGGTGTTTGGCAAGAAAATATGATTTGTTTTAAGATCTCTGTCACTGTTTGGCTCAGTCAGTTAAGCATCTGCCTTTTTCTCAGGTCATGATCTCAGGGTCCTGGGATGAGCTCTGCATCGGGCTCCTTGATCAGCAGGGAGCCTGCTTCTTCCTCTCCATCTGCTGCTCCCCCTGCTTGTGCTCTCTCTCTCTCTAATAAATAAATAAAATCTTAAAAAAAAAAAAAAAGAGCTCTGTCACTGGCCTACAAATAAAATATATGTCATCCAGTCTTCACTCTCCATATAGGCCTGGTATTGTAATGAACCATATTTGTGTTTGTGTATAAAGAGAACATGAACTTTGCTGCACCGTGTCTTCTGGGCTTGCATTTGTGATGAGGATATACTGATGATTTGTGATTTGCAGGGCTTCAGAAGAAAATCTGAAGTTGATGTATTTGGGTATGTATGAACACACTCATGTTTATAGACAGACACAGGGTTGTGATATTCCTGTGCCAGGAGTGTGAGCAAGTTTGGATATAGAATGAGGTGCACACACATGGAATGTGTGCCTGCTATTTACCCTAGGCAATCTATATATTTCATTTCATTTAGAACTCATTTTATAGACTTGAAGCCTAGACATATAAAGATTAATAGATGTACCTAAAATTAAAGGCAATAAAAAGTAGCAAAACTAGGATTTGGACCTAAGCTCATATGCATCAAAACCCATGCTCCTGGGGCGCCTGGGTGGCTCAGTCATTAAGCGTCTCCTGGGATCGAGCCCCATATTGGGCTCCCTGCTCCGCGGGAAGCCTGCTTCTCCCTCTCCCACTCCCCCTGCTTGTGTTCCCTCTTCCGCTGTGTCTCTCTCTGTCAAATAAATAAATAAAATACTAAAACCAAAAACAAAAAACCATGCTCTTTCTCCTACTCAACACTGGATTGCGTCAAGTTGGATGGATGTTACTTTTTCATGCATTCAGAGTCGGTGATGATTTGAGGTCAACAGGTGGTAGCTCTGTGTCCTTTTCTGGCCATTCAGCAGACCCAGTGCATAGACTGTTACTCATGAGAGGACTTGTCAAAAGGGTATCAAAAGTAGTCCTGGGAAACTGGGTCTGGTAGTGAGTTACTGGACTGTTTTTCTCCTGATGAGAGTCTCCTAATGTCCCTTCAGCACATTCTGACTTTGCTGGGCTGTGTCTTTATGTAAAACACGAATTAGGAGAGAGTTCTTGCTTCCTGCCATGTATGTTATGAAGATAAGATGATATCATTAACCATGCCTCACAATCCAGGAAAGACACAGAGCTTTAGAGGCAAGTGCTCAGCCTAGAGCTTTGGCCCTGACCACATGGCACCCAGCCTCCACTTCGTGCCCTTCCAACAGGGATGAAACAAGTATAAAGTGTGTTGGCCCTGTGGTTGAGATGTCAGTGTCCATTAATTTTCTTGGGGGAAGGATTCTTGCAAGGGTAAGAGAAGAGGTGGCACAGATTTGGGTCTAATAAATCATAGACCAGGGATATCCTTTGAAGATAGGTCCCGTTTAATTCAGAGAATTCAAGGTTGATGCTGAGATATTTGACTTTAAGTTGATTGGAAACAATGGCCTGAAAGCAATGCCTACTTTGGATTAAAGGAATTTGGATAAAAGGATAAAGGGACAAAATTTCTAATGGAAATTATCACCCTTAAAGTATCACTTGTCCAGTGATTTGTCTATGGCTTTTCTCTTAAGAGACTGACATGTTTTGGGCTTTGATTCTTAGTCTTTAGGATAAAATGTTCACTGGACATTCTTAGTCACTGAGAAGGAAACTAATAATGCCTTTCTACTTTTTATTTTAAAAGAAACTTCTCTATTTAACATGAGTCACTTTTAGCTGTGCTTATAGGTCTCAGAGGAGCTATTCACTCAGGAGAGAAAAAGTGTAGATGTGGTCTGAAAATGGTCACTGGTCTGATTAATTTCTCATTGTGTACCCATGACTCCTGAGGGGGCTGGTGTGATTACACAATCTGGATATGGGCTTTACTAGTTGATTGGAGTGCAATGATTTCCCCAACTTCAGGCTGATTATAAAAGGCAGGCAGAAATATAGCAGGAAATACCCTGTGGCAAGTCTATAATTCCAAGAAGAAAGTGAGGAATTAAAAAAATATCTATATATTTCATTCTAACGTGAGTACACAATTCTCCTCTTCACTTACTAGATGAGTCTTTGTGAAGACACCCGAACCTTTTGTTTACTTTGCCCTCAACTGCCATAGATGGATTGAAATCTCTAGATTTGAGGACTCTATTCCTTTCCCCACGGTGATTCTGATACCACAAGTGCTTTCAAAGTCCTGATCTAAAGCTGGTACAGTATTATGCCACAGAAGCAAACCATGGATGGAAAGAGATCTTGCCAGGAGTGGAATGAGGTCCTTGGAGACTCCTGTGCTTGCTTCATTTATTCATTTGATATACAAAGTTACATTTTTCTATAGCAACTAGAGGCACCTTAGATTCTGATTCTGTTACAGGTAAGAAGATGAATTAGACACTGATCCTCACTTCACAAGGTTAAGGTTAAATTACTATGCATCATGATTCACTTATTGAAAAAAATTTTTACAGTGTGCTTAGAGAGTACTGAAGAGGGGGCCAGTAGAGATGGTGACTAGTTGGATCTTGGTTAGGATTTTATTAAGATATAATGAAATAGAACCTGTTAGATACAATTACAGACCATTTTCCCCTCTTCCCATTCTCAGGCATCTCTCTATGTAGAGGAAAATGAGTCTTGAAGGACAAGTTAGGGTTAGTCAAATGCACCAATGGAACCAAGTATTCTAGTCTGAGGAAATGGGATATATCAGGCATGAAAGTGTGAGCTCACCTGAAAAATACCACTTAGGTCAGTATGGCAGTGTGATGGGGATGTGGAGGAGGTATAGTTGGGGAGATGGATAATGAATAATATCCATATTCAGGATATATGGGGATCCATAGGGACATATTAAAGTTAAGGAAATATCAAAAACAGATTTTTATTTTAGAAAGATTCTCTAGCAGTAGGGTAAAGGAGGAAGTGGGGAGAGGCACTGTTACATTCTGGATAGAGATATCAAGGCTCTTAAATAGTGGTTCTCTACCCTGGTTGCATATTTGTATCACCTAGGGAACTTTTCAAATCCTGATGCTCACCCAAGACCAGATGGTTTTACTGGTAAATTCAACCAAACATTCAAAAAAGAATTAATGCCAGTCCTTCTCAAACTCTTACAAAAAATTGAAGGGGAGGGAACACTCCCATACTTATTTTACTAGGCCAGAGTTACCCTGATACAATAGTCGAATAAGACAAAGTCAAAACTACAGGCCAATATCCCTAATGAATATAGATGCAAAAATTCTCAACACAATGCTAACAAACCAAATTAAACAGTACATTGAAAGGATCATACACCATGATCAAGTGGGATTCATTTTTGGGATGCAAGTATGGTTCAACATATGCAAATCAATATGTGTGATACATCACAGTAATAGAATAAAAGATAAAGCTTATATGATCAACCCCAATAGATGCAGAAAAAGCATTTGACAAAATTTAATATCCTTTCATGATAAAAACTCTCAATAAACTGGATATAGAGGGAATGTTCCTCAACATAATAAAGGTCATATGTGATAAGCCACAGCTAACATATTCAGTGGTGAAAGATTGAAGTGTTTCCTCTAAGATCAGGAACAAGACAAGGATGCCCACTCTCATCACTCCTATTCAACAGAATGTTGGAAGTCCTATCCAGAACAAGCAAGCAAGAAAAAGAAATAAAAGGGTGCCTGGGTGGCTCAGTTGGTTAAGCGACTGCCTTCGGCTCAGGTCATGATCCTGGAGTCCCTGGATCGAGTCCCGCATCGGGCTTCCTGTTCGGCAGGGAGTCTGCTTCTCCCTCTGACCCTCCCCCCCTCTCATGTACTCGCTCTCTCTCATTCTCTCTCTCTCAAATAAAAATAAATAAAATCTTAAAAAAAAAAAAGAAAAAGAAATAAAAGGTATTCAAATCAGAGAGGAAGAAGTAAAATTATCTCTATTATGAGATGACATGATTTTATATATAGAAAACCCTAAAGAGTCGACCAAAAAACTGTTAGAACTAATAAATGAATTCAATAAAGTTGCAGGATACAGACAAAGAAAGACAAATACTGTACAAGTTCACTTATATGTGGAGTAAAAAAAAATCAACTCACAGAAACAGAGTATATTGGTAGTTGCCAGGGGCAAGAGTTGGGAAGTGGGGTAGGTCAAATGGGTGAAGGTGGTCAAAACATACAAACTTCCAGTTATAAGTGATATGTTTCTGGAAATCTATATATAGCATGGTGACTTTAGTTGACAATACTGTGTCAACTACTGTGACAATACTTGAAAGTTGCTGAGAGTAGATCTTAAAAATTCTCACTGCATACACACACACACACACACACACACCTATTCAACATAGCACTGGAAGTCCCATCTAGAGCAATCAAGCAAAATAAAGAAAAGCATCCAAATCAGAAAGAAAAAAGTAAAATTGTTTTTATTTGAAGATGATGTGATCTTATATATATATATAAAATATATGAAGTTCCTGGATATAAAATCAATATAACAAAAATCAGTTGTATTTCTGTACACTAACAACAAACAATCTGAAAAAGACATAAAGAAAACAGTATCATTCACAGACCATCAAAAAAATAATAAATAAATAAAAGAATAAAGCACTTAGGGATAAATTTAACCAAGGAATGTCAGATTTGTACAAAGCAAATTATAAGACTTTGATGAAAGAAATTGAAGAAGACATAAACAAATGGAAAGATACCCTGTGTTCATAGGTCAGAAGAATTAATATTGTAAAAATGTCCATACTATCCAAGGCCATCTATAGATTCAATGTAATCCCTATCAGAATTCCAATGGCATTTTTCTCAGAAATAGGAAAAGCAATCCTAAAATTTATATGAAACCACAAAAGACCCCAAATAGACAAAGAAATCCTGAGAAAGAATAGCTGGAGGCATCACACTTCTGGTTTCAAATTATACTACAAAGCCAAAATAATCAAAAAGCTATGATATTGGCATAAAAATAGACACATAGACCAATGGAACAGAATAGATACTCAGAAATAAACCCCCACCTATATGGTCAACAAATATTTGACAAGGGAGCCAAGAATACTAAATGGGGAAAGGATAGTTTCTTCAATAAATGGTGTTGGGAAAACTAGATATTCACATGCAAAAGAATAAAATTGGACCCCTATCTTATACTGCTCACAAAAATGAATTTAAAATAGATTAAGGACATAAATATAAGATCTGAAACTGTAAAACTCCTAGTAGAAAACAGGGAAAAGGCTCTTTGACATTGGTCTTGGCAATGATTTTTTGAGTATGATACAAAAGTATTAGAAACAAGGTAAAAATCAATAGGTGAGATTATCTTAAACCAAAAACTTCTTCTGCACAGCAAAAGAAACACTGAACAAATGAAAAGACAACCTATTGTCTGGGAGAAAATATTTGCACAAGCATATATCTGATAAGGGGTTAGTATCCAAAATATAGCAAGAATTCATGCAACTCAATAACAAAAATATCTGGTTTAAAAATGTGCAGAGGAAATGAATAGACATTTTTCCAGAGACATACAAATGGCCAACAGGTACATGAAAAGATGCTCAACCTCATTAATCATGAGGGAAACACAAACCAAAACCATAATGAGGGATGCCTGGGTGGCTAAGTTGGTTAAGCGTCTGCCTTCAGCTCAGGTCATGATCCCAGGGTCCTGGGATCGAGTTCCACATCGGGCTCCCTGCTCAACAGGGAGCCTGCTTCTCCCTCTGCGTGCTGCTTCCCCTGCTTGTGCGCGCTCTCTCTCTCTGGCAAATAAATAAAATCTTTAAAAAATATTTTTAAAAAGCCATAATGAGATATTACTTCATACCTTTTG
Organism: Halichoerus grypus; assembly: GCF_964656455.1. Classification (NCBI taxonomy): domain Eukaryota; kingdom Metazoa; phylum Chordata; class Mammalia; order Carnivora; family Phocidae; genus Halichoerus; species Halichoerus grypus. The sequence continues at coordinate 63,136,773 of NC_135721.1, read as the reverse complement.
GAATGGCTATTATCAAAAAGACAAAAGATAGTGTTAGTGAGGAATTGGAGAAGGGGAACACTTGTGTATGTTGGTGGTCCCTCTGGAAAAGAGTATATAGGTTCCTCAAAAAACTAAAAATAAAACTACCATATTATCCAGCAATCCCACTTATATCCATAGGATATGAAGAGGATATTGAAAAGACATCTGCACTCTTATGTTTATTACAGCATTATTCACAATAGCCAAGATATGGAAACAACTAACTGTCCGTCAATGGATAAATGGATAAAGAAGACATGGTTGTGTATATACATACACAATGGAATATTATTCAGCCATGAGAAAGAAAGAAATCCTGCCATTTGCAAAGACATGGGTGGATTCTGAAGGCATTATGCTAGGTGAGATAAGTCCAAGAAAGACAAATACTATATGAAATCTCTTATATGTGGAATCTAAAAAAACTGAACTTTTAGAAACATATATAGAATGTGTTATCTATATATATCATAGCATGGCTTTCTGTATCTGTTCATCTATTGATGGACACTTAGGTTGTTTCCATGTCTTGGCTAAGAAGCACCACTTTCATGCTCTTTTACTCCCTCTGGAATATTCTAGGTGAACCAATCATCTCAAAACTTCTCCCTCCCTAGAGGGCTGCAGGGAACTGGTTATGGATGGCTGGAGGACAGAAACTTTTCTCAGGGGGCAGTTAGCCACGCTGCGGGCTGCACACTGCACAGCCATAGGATTGATTTCCCAGTGATGCAGACAGGCTTTATCTGAGATGCAGTCCAGAGACTCCTCTGAGGAGCTATTGATCTGTTCTTTGGAATCTTGACTCTCATACTTTCAACCATCACCAAGTAATATAAATGACACAAATATTCATACTCACACTAATACCTAGGAGAATTTATTGAGAAATTATTATGTGCCGGGCTCTAGGATAAGCAATTTACATACATAGTCTCATCGAATCATCAAAATAACTCTATGAAGACGAGTATTATATTACCACAATATTATAGCTGAGCAAGCTGAGGTGTTGAAAGGTTAGACAGTTGCTCAAGGTCATAAAGTTAGGGAGCTAGGATTTATATCCAGTATGATTTCTGAGTTGGTACTCTTCATTTCCTACCTCTGCAAACATCATAGGGTTTTCTTTCTTAGAAATCCAAATATCTGAGCTTACTTCCTTTTACTCCAGGTCAAAGTATTTAAACCTACTTGACTAATGTCACTTGGGACTGAGCTAATTGTGCTAGGACCTCAGTGCAGACCTGTGGGCACCCACGCCAGCACTGAGAGATGTCCTGGCTTCCCTTTAGTAGCTTCGCATGTTCAAGTCAATGAAGGGAACTTTGGAGCACGTAGAGAACTCCATGCTCTTAAGCTGGAGTTGCACCCAGGACCCATTAGGCTTTGAGTGTACAGAGGGGTTGAAATTAACCTATCCTAGAGGTTTGCTTTAGCCCAAAAGCACAACGTTGCAAGGATATGCTCATTCTCACAACTTTAGGTGGTTTGATATCTTCTAAGCAGTTCAAAAATGATAATTTACAGAATCTTATAAAGCCTGGTAAATGATAGTGAAGAGAAGCATGGGTCACTGTTAGTTTGTTGAGTGTTGTGACGACTCCAGTCAATCCCTGACCTGAAGACCTGAGAGGGAGCTATAAAGTAGACTCCAGGTGATGACAGAGGCCCTCAGACCTCTGTATGACACTTTAGACCTTTTCCTTCTAACATCATTTGGGTATTTCACTACCTCTTTCCTTCACCACTATCTGGGGGTATGAGTTCTTTCAGGGAAACTGGGAAAGCACACATGCTTAAAAGGGCTCATTCACTTGGCTCATGTTTGAAATTTGTCCAGCTTGAAGGGAGAAGATGAAGTAGGAGGGAGAAAGGTTCTAGGAATGAGGGAAACTCAGAATAAGGATGTTAGAATGTCTGGGAGCACAGGAGTGTAACATATTAACAATTTTACTCATTCATGATTTCATGCCATTCACCATTTATCTCTCAGATAATGAACTTTGTATTGATTTTTAAGTGCAACTCTATTTTAATAGCCATAGGAGGAAAGTTTCTGAAAGAAATAAATATTACCAAGCTATTGTAGGTGCAAGAGAAACATATATCAGTGAAATGTTTAGAGTGGAAATAAAGGCACTTTCATTTTTATCACAGTGAATCTATAGAACCCTTGGCAGTCACTTGCTTTGTACTGACTTGGGCACCTGGCATTGATCTGAGTGACTTTCTTTCCCTCTGCGTTCCTTCTGTCATCTCTCCAAGTGATGAGAATGAGTAAACAGCACTATAAACAAGAACCCTGGAAGCAGCACTCAACCTTCAAACTTGAAGATATGATATTATGTCACTAGGTCCATGACACTTAGTTAATCACTTTTAATATGTATCTGAGCACATTGTAATAGCTTATCAGCGCCAATGGTGTAACTCATGAGAGTGAGTTAAAAATAGCATACAGGCTATTTATTATGCAGCCTTCACTGGACTGTACATATCATCCTCAGATTGCCCTGACAGCGTGCTGTCCTGAACAATTCCAGAGAAGTCATTTCTTTGTACTCTCTGCCATCAGAACATCCCAGAAAAGCAGAATTTCAGGTTCTGGTAAGATGATGCTGCTACTGTTAGACAAAGCTCAGAATTGGCGGGACTTTGAGATAAGGTAATCGAAACAAACTCACAGAATGTCTTCAGTTCATAAAAAGGTGAAACTGTCTAGAATATGCTAGGGATTTACTCTTACATTACTCAACTTCAAGGGAAAATATACCGAAAACACTTATGTCCATGTTATGGATGAATAACGGTATCAAGCGATTCAAGTATCTGTTTCCAATTTCATAAATTCAGAGAAGTTCTTAAGCCTCAAGTAGAATGAACTGATATTCACTCCAATTTTTCAGACCAGGGAGCTGGAGGCCACAAATAGCTCAGGATTCTCTCTGGTCCAGTGAGCTGCTTGCATTTAATAAAATGTTCAGTATTAAAAACATCCAAATGTGTGCTGATTTGAAACAAACCTAGAATGGCTGCCTCTAATCTTTGTCTTTTGCTTCCCACAATGATTCTTTTCTTGGCTTTCTTTATCAGATAATGCTGGCACTGACCAAGATCTCATTGGAATAAGTTGGCACACAAGGGATTCTCCCAGAGTCTTCCTCAATTTCTCAGTCTGTGAAATGAGACACATATCTGAATATAGGATTTTAACTAACAAAAGTCTAAAACCCCTAACCCTCTTTTCTCCACCCTTAAAATGGAATATTTGTATATTTGAATTCAATCAGTTGATTTTTAAATATCTTTATTGAGGAACAATTTGCATACCAAAATATTCACCCATTTTAAGTGTACAATTCAATGACTCTTTGTAATGTTAGAGTTGTTCAACCATCCCCACAATTTTAGAATATTTCCATTAACTCTGAAAAGATTCCTCAACCTTATTTGAGTTGTTTTGCCATCCTTGCAGGAAATCAGTCGGACAAATGTAAGGGTTCATTTCTGGACTCCCAATTATATTTCATTGATATACATGTCTATCCTCAGGCCACTGCCACCGATCGTGATTATAATAGCTTTGTATTAAGTTTTGAAGTATGAATTCTCTAACTTTGTTCTTCATTTTCATCAGCTATTTTAGGTTGTAATTTCATATGAATATCAGGATCAGTTTGTCAATATTTGCAACAACAAAAAAAGATGAGATTACATTGGATTTACAGATCAGTGTGGGGAGTGTTTTCATCTTAATAGTAAGTCTTCCATTCCATGAATATTGGATGTCTTTTTATTTATTTAGGTCTTCTTTAATTTTTTTCTTTGATATTTTGTACTTTTCAGTGTACATCTTGTATTTCTTTTGTTAAATTTATTCCTAAATATTTTTGATGCTATTGTAAATGAGATTGACTCCTTGATATCATTGTCAGATTGTTTATTGGTAGTATATAGAAATACAATTGTGTTTGTGCATTGCTTTTGTATCCTGCAGTTTGCTGAACTAATTTATTAGTTATAATATTGTTTGTGGATTTCTTACAATTTTCTATATACAAGATTATGTCATCTGCAAAGAGAGACATTTTAGCTTCTCCCTTTTCAATCTGGGTTACTTTACTTCCTTTTCTTGCCTAATTGCCCTGGGTAGAGCCTTTAGTTCTATGCTTAATAGAAGTGGCAAGACTGGACATCTTTGTCTTGTTCCTAATTTTAAGAGGAAAAAAACTTTCAGTCTTTCACTGTTATGGATGATTTTAACTGTAGTTATTTTGTAGATACCATTTATTAGGTTGAGAAAGTTTCTATTTCTAATTTTTTAGTGTGTTTTTAATGAAGGGGTGTTCAATTTTTGTCAAATGCTTTTTCTGCATCTATCAAAATGATGATGTGGTTTTTGTCTTTTATTCTATCAATATATTGTATTACACTGATTGGTTTTTGTATGTTAAATCAACCTTGCATTCCTGGGATAAATTCCATTTGGTTATGATGTATAATCTTTTTAGATATTGCTAGATTCAGTTTGCTGGTATTTTGTTGAAGATTTTTGCATCTGTTTTCATAAGAGTTATCAGTCTATGGTTTTCTTTTATTCCAATGTCTTTAGTTTTGATAATTTAGTCCTCATACAATGCATTGGAAAGTGTTTCCTCCTTTTCTAGTTTTTGGAAGACTTTGTGGAGTATGGTATTAGTTCCTCTTTATGTATTTGCTAGAATTCTGTAGTGAAGGCTTATGGACCTGGGCTTTCTTTGTGGTAAATTTTTAAATTACAGATTTAATCTCTTTATTTGTTATAGGTCTATTCAGATTTTCAGTTTCATCTTGAGTTAGTTTTGGCAGTTAGTGTCTTTCAAGGAATTTGTCCGTTTTATCTAAGTTATCAAATTTGTTGGCATATAATTCTTTGTTGTATTTCTTTCTAATCCTTTTTATTTCTGCAAAATCAGTAGTTATGTCCCTCTTTCATTCCTGACTTCAGTAATATGGATTTTCTTTATTTCTGCTCTAATCTTTGTTATTTCCTTCCTTTTCATTGCTTTAGGTTTAGTTTTCCTTTCTTTTTCTAGTTCATAAGATGGAAGTTTATTGTTATTGAATGAGATCTTTCTTCTATTTGTAATATAGGTATTTTCAACTATATATTTCCCTCAGAAAACTGCTTGAGTTGCATCTCATAAATTTGGTATGTTGTGTTTCATTTTAATTCATTTAAATTTTTTTCTAATTTCCCTTTTGTTTTCTTCTTTGACCCATTACTTATTTAGGCTTGTTTTAATTTCCACACATTTTTGAAATGCCCAAATTTCCTTGTTTTGATTTCTAATTTTGTTCCATTCTGGTTGAAGAACATACTTTGTATGATTACAGTCCTTTTAAACTCACTGAAGCTTATTTTATGGCACAGATTCATATCAATCTTATAGAATGTTCCATGTGCACTTAAGAAGTATGTGAATTGTGCTGTTTTGAGTGAATTGTTCTTTAGATGTCTGTTATGTCTTTAAAGAGTTGCTTTAAAGAATTAATTTATTTGTATTTTAAAATCTAAAGTGTGCTTGCTCCCAAATGTCCATCAACTGATGAATGAATAAAGATGTATGTGTGTGTGTGTGTGTGTGTGTGTGTGTATGTATAAAATGGAATATTATTCAGCCATCAGAAAGAATGAAATCTTGCCATTTGCAACAACATGAATGGAGCTAGAGTGTTTTATGCTAAGCGAAATAAGTCAGTCAGAGAAAGACAAATACCATATGATCACACTCATATGTGGAATTTAAGAAAGAAAACAGATGAACATATGGGAAGGGGGAAAAGAAGAAAAGAAGAAGAGAAATAGCCATAAGAGATTCTTAACTATAGTGTACAAACTGAGGGTTGATGGAGGTAGGTTGGTGGGGGATGGGCTAGATGGGTGATGGGTATTAAGAAGGGCACTTGTTATGATGACCACTGGGTGTTGTATGTAAGTGATGAATCACTGAATTCTACTCCAGAAACCAATATCGCACTGTATGTTAACTACCTGAGATTTAAATAATAAAAGAAAATAAAAAATAAAGTGTGCTTGCTGTAGATAGCATATATTCTGTGCATTTTAAAAAATCCAACCCAACATTCTCTGCTTTTGATGAGATTGTTTAATTCATTCACATTTAACATTATTATTGATATAGTCGGACTGCCATTTTGGTTTTTGTTTTCTATATGCTTCATCTTTTTATTTCCTTAATTCCTCCTTTACTGTCTTCTTTTGCATTAAATGAATATTTCTTAGTGTAATATTTCAATTCCTTTAGCAATTTGTTTTTGGTGGTAAGTAAAATAATGGACCCCAAATAATGTCCATGTCCAAATCCCTGGAACCTGTGAATATGTTACCTTATATGGACCTTAAGCTAGGGAAATTATCCTGTCTGAGTGGGTCAAATGTAAACGCAAGAGATTTTTATTTTTAAGATTTATTTATTTTTTAGACAGAGAGAGAGAGAGGGTGGGGGGCGGGAGGAACAGAGCATGGAGTCCTATGTGGGGCTCAATCTCAGGAGCCTGAGATCATGCCAACTTAACTGACTACACCACCCAGGCTCTCCACAAGGTTTTTTGCTCTACTTCTCTTGTTCCTTCCTGGGGTTGGGGGGTGGGCTGTTAAGTTTCCACGCCTTCTCTTGGAAACACAAGCTGAATGCTGAGAGCTTCCCATTTGTTTTTCCTAAAGCAATGCCTTGAAATACTCAAGTTTGTGAGACTACTCCCAATCCTGCAGTCAGGCTGGCTTTCTATTCATGTTCCCTAGCTATCTACAAAGGATCACATTCACAGTCTGCAAGAGTGCATTCAGGGAAATGGCCACAGGCCTTGGGAGGGAGGTGAGGTGTGGTGCAGAGCATTGGGGGTACCCACAGGCCACTTGGGGGGTCCACAAGTAAAGCATCCCCAGTGGTTCATGGGCTGGCTTCTTGATGGAGTCTACAAAACAGTAGTGGGATACATGACTCTGTTGTGCTACAAACTCTGATTGCTCTAAGTCTTTTCCACTCTTCCCTGATCCCAGTGTTTCCTAGCCACTCAACCATGCTGATCCTCTCAGAATTCTGGGTAGGACAAGAAAGAGGTGGGTCACTTAGGTAGTGTCCCACACAACTAGGAAAGCTGGGCACTCACTATCCTCTCATATTCACCATGGGAGGGATTGAGGACTGAGGGGGTCTTTCTTGGCATCAAGCTGTGCCACTTTGGAGGAAAAGTGACTATAGATAAAGTGAAATTGTTCCTTTTTCCTTCTTCAGTGAGTCTGCTCTGTGACTTTTAGCTCCAATGATGTGTTGGAACTTCTCTGCTGAAGTCCCACAAAGATAGATCCAGGGTGTTTGTCAAAACTGGTGCACTGTGGCAAGATGACAATATAAAATTCTTATTCTGCCATCTTGCTGACGTCACCTGTAGTAGTTTTTAAAGATTTTACCAGCCTTTAAAGTGGTAAAAATATAATCTTTGGAATTACTACTATATAACTCTGAGTTCAGCTTTCTTATCTCTTTTCAGATAATTTGTTAATATTTTGTCCCTCTTCTGCTATTTTAGATTTTTTATGTAGTAAGCTTAACAGTTAGGTTTGACATAATCCAAATCCATGCCTGAAATCTGATAAAATATTATTTGCCTTAACCCAGGGATTCTTTTCCACCACTGAAAGAGTGCCAAAGTTATACCTTCCTCCAATTGCTCCTATTTGTGAAGGACAATATATAACTTCATAGGAGGTGTTAACAATTCTAAAAATAGTGCTAAAGAAATTCATTTTACTCCTCTGTTGGGAGGTGCCGATGGGGGTAGGGAACCAATTAACAAGGAGAAAGGGGGTAATTAGTAAGTGCATAAAAGTTTCCCAAATCAAATTAGCACTTAAACACTGAGGCACATGGACTTCTCATCTTTATACATATCACGTGTTCTCTTTTTTAAATGTTGTGATGTCTCTATATGGAGATTTAATTTGTAATTGCAGGTGATTCTCATTCTTACTAGAAAAGTAAAGCCCTATTAGTAAATTCAGTAAATTTGGTAAGCTATTAAATTCAATCCTGGGAATTATCCTTTTTATCATGTTTTCTCTCCTATTTTTCTTTTTGCAATAAAAAAAAAATATTTGTAGGTTCTCCTCTTGGCGATTTCACTCTTTCTCTGGTTTTGGAAAATTCCTCCACAAGTTATTGTAACACAAAGGTAATTATTTTATCTTGAGCTATCATTATGGAGTTCCTTAAGAATTTTCCATCCTTCCTTAAATTTCTGCTCTTTGCTGGATGTTCCTAAAGCCTGCACTACAGAGTAACTTCCTACCTATCACCAGGCTATTTTGTTGTACTTGCAAAATGCTTCCCAAATAATTGGTATAGGACTGTTCATAGTGTCGCAAATGTAATTAATCTCTGCTGTTGACATACTTTCTTCTATGCTTATAGCTAATGACTTCCTGTTAGATTCTAATAAATCCATGACTAGATCTTTATTTGCTTCTTGAGTTTTGGAAAGTGAGGGTTCCCCTCTGTGTAGTTCACATGCTTTCTGTGGACTGTAGGGCTATGTCAGTGACAAAAAATGAGGTTACCTAAAGTCTCAAAAAGTTGGGTCATGAGATTCTGTTGTCTTCTTTAGATATTTAAGTCATCTTGAGCAAAGAGCTTTTTATTTATTTTTATTTTTTTAAATTTTTTATTGCTATGTTACTCACCATACATTACATCATTAGTTTTTGATGTAGTGCTCCATGATTCATTGTTTGTGCATAACACCCAGTGCTCCATGCAATGCGTGCCCTCTTTAATACCCATTACCAGGTTAACCCATCCTCCCACTCCCCTCCCCTCTAGAACCCTCAGTTTGTTTTTCAGGGTCCACTGTCTCTCATGGTTCATCTCCCCCTCCGATTTCGCCCCCTTCATCCTTCCCCTCCTGCTATCTTCTTTTTTTTTTTTTTTAACATATATTGCATTATTTGTTTCAGAGGTACAGATCTGAGATTCAACAGTCTTGCACAATTCACAGCACTCACCATAGCACATACCCTCCCCAATGTCTATCACCCAGTCACCCCATCCCTCCCAACCCCCACCACTCCAGCAACCCTCAGTTTGTTTCCTGAGATTAAGAATTCCTCATATCAGTGAGGTCATATGATACATGTCTTTCTCTGATTGACTTATTTCGCTCAGCATAACACCCTCCAGTTCCATCCATGTCATTGCAAATGGCAAGATCTCATTCCTTTTGATGGCTGCATAATATTCCATTGTATATATATACCACTTCTTCTTTATCCATTCATCGGTCGATGGACATCTTGGCTCTTTCTACAGTTTGGCTATTGTGGACATTGCTGCTATAAACATCGGGGTGTACATACCCCTTCAGATCCCTACATTTGTATCTTTGGGGTAAATACCCAGTAGTGCAATTGCTGGGTCGCATGGTAGCTCTATTATCAACTTTTTGAGGAACCTCCATACTGTTTTCCAGAGTGGTTGCACAAGCTTGCATTCCCACCAACAGTGTAGGAGAGTTCCCCTTTCTCCACATCCCCGCCAACATCTGTCGATGCCTGACTTGTTAATTCTAGCCATTCTGAATGGTGTGAGGTGGTATCTCATTGAGGTTTTGATTTGGATTTCCCTGATGCTGAGCAATGTTGAGCACTTTTTCATGTGTCTGTTGGCCATTTGGATGTCTTCTTTGGAAAAATGTCTGTTCATGTCTTCTGCCCATTTCTTGATTGGTTCATTTGTTCTTTGGGTGTTGAGTTTGATAAGTTCTTTATAGATTTTGGATACTAGCCCTTTATCTGATATGTCATTTGCAAATATCTTCTCCCATTCTGTCAGTTGTCTTTTGGTTTTGTTGACTGTTTCTTTTGCTGTGCAAAAGCTTTTTATCCTGATGAAGTGCCAATAGTTCATTTTTGCCCTTGCTTCCCTTGCCTTTGGCAATGTTTCTAGGAAGAAGTTGCTGTGGCTGAGGTCGAAGAGGTTGCTGCCTGTGTTCTCCTTTAGGATTTTGATGGACTCCTGTCTCACATTTCGGTCTTTCAACCATTTGGAGTCTATTTTTGTGTGTGATGTAAGGAAAAGGTACAGTTTCATTTCTCTGCATGTGGCTGTCCAATTTTCCCAACACCATTTATTGAAGAGATTGTCTTTTTTCCATTGGACTTTCTTTCCTCCTTTGTCAAAGATTAGTTGAACATAGAGTTGAGGGTCCACTTCTGGGCTCTCTATTCTGTTCCATTGACCTATGTGTCTGTTTTTGTGCCAGTACCATACTGTCTTGATGATGACAGCTTTGTAATAGAGCTTGAAGTCCGGAATTGTGACGCCACCACCTTTGCTTTTCTTTTTCAACATTCCTCTGGCTATTCAGGGTCTTTTCTGGTTCCATACAAATTTTAGGATTATTTGTTCCATTTCTTTAAAAAAAGTGGATGGTATTTTGATGGGGATTGCATTGAATGTGTAGATTGCTCTAGGTAGCATTGACATCTTCACAATATTTGTTCTTCCAATCCATGAGCATGGAACATTTTTCCATTTCTTTGTGTCTTCCTCAATTTCTTTCATGAGTATTTTATAGTTTTCTGAGTACAGATCCTTTGCCTCTTTGGTTAGATTTATTCCTAGGTATCTTATGGTTTTGGGTGCCATAGTAAATGGGATCGCCTCCTTAACTTTTCTTTCTTCTCTCTTCTTGTTGGTGTATAGGAATGCCACCGATTTCTGTGCATTGATTTTATATCCTGCCACTTTACTGAATTCCTGTATGAGTTCTAGCAGTTTTGGGGTGGAGTCTTTTGGGTTTTCCACATGAAGTATCATATCATCTGCAAAGGGTGAGAGTTTGACTTCTTCTTTGCTGATTCAGATGCCTTTTATTTCTTTTTGTTGTCTGATTGCTATGGCTAGGACTTCTAATATTATGTTGAATAGCAGAGGTGATAGTGGATAACCCTGCCACATTTCTGACCTTAGGGGGAAAGCTCTCGGTTTTTCCCCATTGAGAATGATATTTGCTGTGGGTTTTTCATAGATGGCTTTTATGATACTGAGGTATGTACCCTCTATCCCTATACTATGAAGAGTTTTGATCAAGAAAGGATGCTGTACTTTGCCAAATGCTTTTTCTGCATCTATTGAGAGGATCATATGATTCTTGTTCTTTCTTTGTTAATGTATTGTATCATGTTGATTGATTTGTGGTTGTTGAACCAACCTTACAGGGATAAATCCCACTTGGTCGTGGTGAATAATCCTTTTAATGTACTGTTGGATCCTATTGGCTAGTATTTTGGTGAGAATTTTTGCATCCATGTTCATCAAGGATATTGGTCTGTCATTCTCCTTTTTGATGGGGTCTTTCTCTGGTTTGGGGATCAAGGTAATGGTGGCCTCATAAAACGAGTTTGGAAGTTTTCCTTCCATTTCTATTTTTTGGAACAGTTTCAGAAGAATAGGTATTAATTCTTCTTGAAATGTTTGGTAGAATTCCCCTGGGAAGCCATCTGGCCCTGGGCTTTTGTGTTTTGGGAGATTTTTGATGACTGCTTCAATTTCCTTAGTGGTTATGGGTCTGTTCACGTTTTCTATTTCTTCCTGGTTCAGTTTTGGTAGTTGATACATCTCTAGGAATGCATCCATTTCTTCCAGATTAGCTAATTTGCTGGCATAGAGTTGCTCATACTATGTTCTTATAATTGTTTGTATTTCTTTGGTGTTGGGTGTGATCTCTCCTCTTTCATTCATGATTTTGTTGATTTGGGTCATCTCTCTTTTTGATAAGTCTGGCCAGGGGTTTATCAATCTTGTTAATTCTTTCAAAGAACCAGCTCCTAGTTTCGTTGATCTGTTCTACTGTTCTTTTGGTTTCTATTTCATTGATTTCTGCTCTGATCTTTATGATTTCTCTTCTCCTGCTGGGTTTAGGCTTTATTTGCTGTTCTTTCTCCAGCTCCTTTAGGTGTAGGGTTAGGTTGTGTACTTGAGACCTTTCTTGTTTCTTGAGAAAGGCTTGTATTGCTATATACTTTCCTCTTAGGACTGCCTTTGCTGCATCCCAAAGATTTTGAACAGTTGTGTTTTCATTTTCATTGGTTTCCATGAATTTTTTTAATTCTTCTTTAATTTCCTCATTGACCCATTCATTCTTTAGTAGGATGCTCTTTAGCCTCCATGTATTTGAGTTCTTTCCAACCTTCCTCTTGTGATTGAGTTCTAGTTTCAAAGCATTGTGGTCTGAAAATATGCAGGGAATGATCCCAATCTTTTGGTACAGGTTAAGACCTGATTTGTGACCTAGGATGTGATCTATTCTGGAGGATGTTCCATGGACACTAGAGAAGAATGTGTATTCCATTGCTTTGGGATGGAATGTTCTGAATATGTCTGTGAAGTCCATTTGGTCCAGTGTGTCATTTAAAGTCTTTATTTCCTTGTTGATCTTTTGCTTAGATGATCTGTCCATTTCAGAGAGGTGGGTGTTAAAGTCCCCCAATATTATTGTATTGTTGTCAATGTGTTTCTTTGCTTTTGTTATTAATTGCCTTATATAATTGGCTGCTCCCATGTTAGGGGCATAGATATTTACAATTGTTAGGTCTTCTTGTTGGATAGACACTTTAAGTAGGATATAGTGTCCTTCCTCATCTCTTATTACAGTCTTTGGCTTAAAATCTAATTTGTCTGATATAAGGATTGCCACCCCAGCTTTCTTTTGGTGTCCATTAGCATGGTAAATGGTTTTCCACCCCCTCACTTTCAATCTGGGGGTGTCTTTGGGTCTAAAATGAGTCTCTTGCAGACAGCATATCGATGGGTCTTGTTTTTTTATCCAATCTGATAGCCTGTGTCTTTTGATTGGGGCATTTAGCCCACTTACAATCAGGGTAACTATAGAAAGACATGAATTTAGTGCCATCGTATTGCCTGTAAGGTGACTGTTACTGTATATTGTCTGTGTTCCTTTCTGGTCTATGTTGCTTTTAGGCTCTCTCTTTGCTTAGAGGACCCCTTTCAATATTTCTTGTAGGGCTGGTTTCGTGTTTGCAAATTCCTTTAGTTTTTGTTTGTCCTGGAAGCTTTTTATCTCTTCTTCTATTTTTCAATGACAGCCTAGCTGGATATAGTATTCTTGGCCGCATATTTTTCTCGTTTAGTGCTCTGAATATATCATGCTAGTTCTTTCTGGCCTGCCAGGTCTCTGTGGATAGGTCTGTTGCCAATCTAATGTTTCTACCATTGTAGGTTACATATCTCTTCTCCCAAGCTGCTTTCAGGATTTTCTCTTTGTCACTGAGACTCATAAGTTTTACTATTAGATGTCGGGTGTTCAGCTATTTTTATTGATTTTGAGAGGATTTCTCTGTGTCTCCTGGATTTTGATGCCTGTTTCCTTCCCCAAATTAGGGAAGTTCTCTGGTATAATTTGCTTCAATATACCTTCTGCCCCTCTCTCTCTTTCTTCTTCTTCTGGGATCCCAATTATTCTAATGCTGTTTTGTCTTATGGTATCGCTTATCTCTCAAATTCTGCCCTCGTGATCCAGTAGTTGTTTATCTCTCTTTTTCTCAGCTTCTTTATTTTCCATCATTTGGTCTTCTATATCACTGATTCTCTCTTCTGTCTCATTTATCCTAGCAGTTAGAGCCCCCATTTTTGATTGCACCTTATTAATAGCCTTTTTGATTTCGACTTGGTTAGATTTTAGATCTTTTATTTCTCCAGAAATGGTTTCTCTAATAACTTCCATGCTTATTTCAAACCCAGTTAGTATCTTTAAAATCATGATTCTGAACTCTAGGTCCGACATCGTACTAATGTCCATATTGAGTAGGTCCCTGGTAGTCGGTACTACCTCTTGTTCTTTTTGTTGACACGATTTTTTCCATCTTGTCATTTTGTCCAGAGGAGAATAGATGAATGAGAGAACAAAATGCTAACAGGGTAACAACGTCCCCAGAAATCTAAACAAATCTCTAAACAAATCAGAAAAGACCTGAAACCGGGGGAAAGGAAAGGGAAAGAAAGAAAAAAGAAAAAGAAAAAGATAAAAACAAACAAAAACAGAACAAAACAAAAAAAAACAAAATATGATCAAATATGATCAAGCTGGTGCATAGATCAGTGCCACACACTAGATTTTGGGTGTATTTTGGTCTGTTAGAAGAAAGTGCCTCCCAAAATTTTAAAGAAAGAAAAACTTATATATGTACAAAAATAAAGGTTGATACAATGAAGGGATGGATTATGACTGTAAAGATGAAAATTCTAAAAAATGTTATAAAAGGAATTGATAAGAAGTTGTTTGAAAAAAGAAAGAGATTTAAAAGAAAAAAGAAAAAAAAAAGGGAGAGAATGTGATCAGGCAGGAGACTAGAACAAAGCCATACACCAGAGATTTAGGGTATATTTTGATCTGTTAGAATAAACTGTATCTCAAAATTTTAAAGAGAGAACAACTTATATATATATGCCAAAAATAAGGGTAACTACTATGAACGGATAGAATATGACTCTAAAAATGAAAAATAAAAATGTTTTTTTAAAAAGGGATTGATGAGATGTTGGTTGAAAAAGGGAAAAAGAAAAATTCAAAAAAAAAAGTTAAAAAAAATTAACTTTGAAAGACTAAAGAATCATGGGAAAAAAGCCATGAATTTTATGTGCAGTATTCCCCTAGTGCTGGAGTTCTGCTGTTCTCATTGATCGGTAAACTTGGTCTTGGCTGGCGGTTCTTGCTGATCTTCTGGGGGAGGGGCCTGTTGCCATGGTCCCCAAATGTCTTTGCTGGAGGCGGAATTGCCCCGCCCTCGCCCGGTCCGGGCTAAGTAATCTGCTCGGGTTTGCTCCTGGGAGCTTTTGTTCCCTGCAAGCTTTCCGTACAGCTTTGGAGGTCGAGAGTCAAAATGGCGGCCTCCCAGTCTCCACCCCGGAGGAGCCGAGAACTCGGGGCTCCACTCCTCAGTGCGCCCCCAGAGAAAAGCAGTCAGTCACTCCCGTCCCCCCAGTCTCCAGCCGCACTCCGTGCTCACCTGGCCTGTGACCGAGCGTTTCTATCTCTGGCACACAATCCCGTGTGGAGTCTCCAAACCCAGCAGATCCCTGCGGTGCGCTCCCGCGCCACTCCGCCCAGGGGAGGAAGGGGAGTCTCCCCGGATCTGCCGCTTGTTGGGTCCCTGCTGGAGGAGCAGTGGCCCGACTGTGCCGTGGATCATGGTTTATGGCAACCCCGGGCTGAGAGCCCACTCCTCAGCTCCGTCTCTGCAGCCGGCTTCCCTGCTCCGATACCTGGGAGCTCTGCTGCACTCAGGCATCCCCAGTCTTTCTGTGACCCCGAGGGTCCTGAGACCACACTGTCCCACGAGGGTTCCACCCCCCGCTTAGCCACTGGAGTGACGTCCCTCAGTGGAGCCGACTTCTAAAAGTTCCGAATTTGTGATCCGCTGCTCTATCACTTGCCGGTAGCCGCTGACGGAGGCACCCTCCTCTGCTGTCTATCTTCCCAAATATCACCTCGGATTCACTTCTCCGCACGTCCTACCTTCCAGAAAGTGGTCGCTTTTCTGTTCAGAGAGTTGTTGCTATTCTTTTCTTCGATCTCCTGTTGAGTTTGTAGGTGTTCAGAATGGTTTGATCCCTCTCCAGCTGAATTCCTGAGACCAGACGAAATCCAGGTCTCCTACTCCTCCATCTTGCTCTGCCCCTGCAAAGAGCTTTTTTTTGGTAAGTTGACCATCTAATAGGGTTGCACATAGCCTTTTTTTTTCTTTCAGTCCTTGAGTTACCAATAATTTATTTCTATGCACCCCTATTATAAAAATACCTGCAAAGGATAGAGCTGCTAGAGGAACTTTTCTTACCAATCTTCATTCACCCTACTGCTGCAGCTGCAACCTTTGTCCCAGTGTATGGAGAAACCCCTATTACCCCTGCCTACAGCATACTGATTCCTGAACTAGTCCTGTTCTCTTTTCCTTCCAGTGCCAGTTTTTCCTGGGAAATCCCAGGGATAAAAAGGAGGAAAGTGAGGGATGTATAAGGAGACTCTATGTATCACTGCGTGCAACTTTCCTAGCTCCTCTTGCTCCTCTTTCCTGCCTCCAAGGGCCATCTGAAGGCTGAATTATCACCCATTATACTGCTCTCCCTCCCTATACCATCCCTGCTCTTCACCCCAACATAAGTTCCCACCCAGTTCCTTACACTCCTAGAGCCTCCTGTATTCATCCAGAGACTTTCAAATGCAAATTAAATGACTCAGAGCAAACTGAGAAAAAAAAGTGGATGTTTAATTTACTGTCACAGAACTGAAATGTACAAAAGTAATAGCTTCAAGCCAGTTTGATCCAGGTGATCATTGTCTGTCATTTAAAATCTGCCTCTCTCTATACTCTTGTATACTATACTATACTTTTATAGCCTTAAATATACTATATTTAAATATATTATACTATACTCTTATTAGGATATGCTTAAAATTTGACTGTAGACCTTGGCTAAGCAGGCTGCTTTCCTCTTTTTAACACACAAAAGCAAAAGACTTCACTTTCCCTTCAGTCATTTCCTTACAAACTCATCTACTCTCACCTGTGAGCAGGAAAATCTCTAGACTCACTGCTTAAAAGATGGGCAACAAATGTGTTTGGAGCATGACTAAGTTGGATTTCCCAATGCATTTTCCTACAGAAATCTTTTACTTATTTATACTTACTTAATTCCTACCTTATTCCAAAAATGACTTAAGGTGAAAAGGAAAGACTTGTAATGGCAGTAAACGTCAAAGTGCTTCTGAAACTGAATTTCAAATACTTTTTTATAAGTTAAATAGATTTCTGTAGATGGCCTGGCCCAATATCCAATCACCGTTTTTAATATTTTCTTTAAGGGATATGCTTCCCAAGTGAAAAAATGATTTACAGATGGAATTTTTTGAGCGCAATCTGGTCAGACTTGCAGTGGACTGCCTTATTCCTTTTCATGTCAATGGCTAACTGAAATTCACTGGACGTTCTACGTTAGATTCTCTCAATATGTTTGTACAAATGCTTTATTGAATAAACACTTGGTCCCATTTCTTTCAAGCCAAATCTTTAGTCTAGATGAATCATATTGTTTAATTTTCTAGCTAGCCTGCTACTTCAGTACTGAAATTCTGAACATGTGCAGCAATATTGACTCTCTGCTAATGTCTAAATGCTTTCTTCCCCCAAAATATAAAAATACATGAAATATGTATTGTCCAAGTATCCATTAGGCCTCATTAGTCTATGGAAATAATGAGTTCACATTAGAATTTATGTTCAAATCCTGCTGGGACATTGTCCTATCTGCTCAAGCAGGAAGTCAGCATCACAGAAAATTCCCTTACCACTGCCACTCCACTATCCCTGAAGGTATTTGGGAATTCTAAGGGAGTATTTTTATGTGGAATCATAAAGTCCATGTCTACCAGGGATCCATTCTCTCTCCAGATTTTTCTTTTCAGGAGAGTGGGCTCTGGAACTAAACTACCTGGGTTCAAATCCTGGTGCTACTGTTTACAAGCTGTGTGCTCTTAACTTTAGCTTGTTATCTGGGAAGTAAGGATTGTTTCAAGATTAAGAGAAAGCATTTGGAGTAGTTGGAGAATGCCTGACATGTATTAAGTGTTCCATAAACATTAATCACTACTATTATCCACAACACCTTCTGCTGCTTCTCTTTTTTAAGGCTCTTGCCCTGACTGCAGGACACGAGCCTCAAAATCAGCCAATCCAGGGGGGCATCAGAAGAGTCCTCAGTGTGCCATATGTATTCATCACAGAAATGGAGAGAAATCCCCTGCTCGCCTTTGGCTCAAGTGCTTTTCTTGGAGCTGGTTGGGGTCAAGGTGGCACAAGGCCTCCTATTTCTCATCTTTTTTCCAGGCTCTAGTGCATCCAAAGCTACTTTTTGCAGACACCCTTCACCTCATGAAAATTAATCTTTAGGACCCAAAGCCTCAGCCCAGATAAGTCACCTTTTAGTGGGGACTAAAATCTAATTCAGCCACATAACTTCAGTGATCTCACTTTACTGCTCCATGACCTCTACACACAATTTTCCTCAGTTGCACTTTCTACCTGTAAGTTACCCGAATTTTAATTGTCTATATATATTAAGTAAATTAGTGGACTGAATCCATGTAATTCAAGTCAAAACCTTTTATGTTCCTTCGCACTTCTGTAGGTATGTCAGTGCATTTTATTTCTTCAGTCCTATGAAACATTCTGCTTTTGTTTGTCTTCAGAAAATGATATGTAAAAACAGCTTAGTAAAGCAAAATAACTTGATTCTTTTTAGGACAAAACAGAAGTCAAAATGAATTTGGTAAATACTATTAAAAAACTAGTCAAACATTTTAAATTTTAAATAATTACTTTTGACTGATTTAATATTTTATTTATCTTAAGCCAGCTCCAGGGTATACCATGTCCTATTTTAAATCATTTTAAGATGGCAAGAACAAATTGGACCCACATGAAATCTTTTTATTTATTTATTTTTATTTTTATTTTTATTTTTTTTAAAGATTTTATTTATTTATTTGACAGAGAGAGAGATAGCGAGAGCAGGAACACAAGCAGGGGGAGTGGGAGAGGGAGAAGCAGGCTTCCCGCCAAACAGGGAGCCCGATGCGGGGCTCGATCCCAGGACCCTGGGATCATGACCTGAGCCGAAGGCAGACGCTTAACGACTGAGCCACCCAGGCGCCCTCACATGAAATCTTTTTAATGGGTAACCAGCTACTATGGCAAATACTTGGAACCTGCTTCAATTTTTGATCTTATCAATGATATTCAGCGAGGTAATGTAATGTCATGATTATATGAGAAGGCTGGGGGGCAGTTTGCCTAGTTTGAATCCTGGCTCTACCTAAATGGGAGCTGTGTATCTTGAGCAAGTTTCTTAACCTCTCTGTACTTCAGTTTCCCCATCTGTAAAATGGGGATAATAATAGTCCAGAGGTTACAGGACCAAGAATTAAAATAGTTAATATATATTAAGTGGTCACAGTGCCTGGCACATAACAAACCCTCAATAACTGTTGGCTATTATAATCCATTATGTCAAAAACATTGGACAAAAAGAACATCATTTTGATTCACATACTTAAAATATTTTTTGAGCATCCAGCTACATGCCAGGAACTGTGCTAGACTATGGACTAAAGCAATTAAGACAAAATTACTTCCTCAAGAACTAATAGTCTTATGTTTGAAAATTTTCAGATGAGTGCTTCCATTCAACATTTCATTTTAGAGAACAGCTATGTTCATGACCCCAGCTTATGGAAGAGATGGCTATTTTTAAAAGAGAAAAGGTATCACTTGTATAAATGAAGACTTTTTAAAAATTATAGGCAGAAGTCTTTTTTTCTTTCTTATCCAAAATATCCAAATTTCAGGCAAGTATGACTATGTCAATGAATAGCTTTAATAGGATCCAAGTGTCTAGGAAGAGTTAATGCAGCTGCAGAAAAAGCTCTATGCTTTTATCCTCCTAGAAGTCATTCAAATAATTTAAAAATTAGCCTCTGAAGATAAACTATAATAATTTCCATTTTAAATGCAACATTGTATAATTAGCATTTTTCAATTTATTCAGCATTTCTGTTCTTCAAAGAATAAAAAGAGTTACTTAAACTTGAGTGATACAGCTAAGCTTAAAAAAAAAACTAGGAATAATACTTTTCTATCTTTTCCAGGAAATACATATTATTTTCTAGAAATTCAGCATCATCAATAAGAATTCTTAAAATGACACAAATTGGAAAATAATTTAGCCTCCCAATTATTATTGAGAGTTTATGAGAAAGGCTGCTAATCAATCTCTTGGGATAAATGGAAGTAAAGTGACAGCAAAGGGTACATACGTTTGGTTGTGAAGCGAAACTGACCTTGTGCCAATCTCTCGACCTTCCCTTCTTAACAGATGAATGTCATTTGCTGCGTCAGTGGTTTGAAGTCAATAATCATTGATACTCTCCTTTGGGAACTCTTGTGCTTACAAAGGCAATATTTTAGAATGAGGACACAGTCTGCTGATGAGTAAGTATCTCTAATGATGGTGGGAAGAAATGTTACTTTGAAGCTCTGAAATTCAAAAGAATTATTGCTACTCTGTTCTTTTTAGTAGTTATTGAACAATAATGGTGCATAATTCTGACCTACGCTGAAGCAGGGGAAAAAAAGGTTATATCTAATAAGAACTTTAAAATGTTTATGTTCTATAATATATCATTCTTGTTCTCTTTGGAGAGTAATTTCAAAATGCTTACCTGGTAAGAAACTTGGTAGAACAACACCTTTTCAAATGAACCTGTTCACTTACGTCTAGGTCAGAAAGATATGCAGAAGGTTGGTTTTCAGCTCAAATATACTCTCAGCTATGAAATGTGTTTTACCATTCCATTGTACCTTGTCTTTGGAGTTCTTCTTCTAGTATTTGGTTACTTGCTTTGTCTGGGCAAATTTTGAACCCTGGCCTTGTGGTCAGTTAAAATTCGCTGTCAACTGTGGCTCACAAGTTTTGGGCTTTTAATAACCGTTTCTTTATTTTCTGTCCTCACATATTTCTGGATGCCATATAGTACTTAAGACAAATCGTGGAGGATTTGGACAGCCCCTCGATCTTTGGCATTGAGGCCTTAAAATGTCACCAGCCTTTGGTGTCAAACACTGCTGGACTGGACAATTCATTTTACCTAATTCCACAAGGTAATTTGGCTTTTTTCATGAAGGTGTGAATCCTCGTTCCAAGTAGGAGATATTTGAGATCCTGGTGACCTCCATTTGGGCTACAGAGACCTGGAGATACGACCCATTGAATATGAGCTTGTCTGCTTTTGGGTCCACTTTTACCTTTGTGTTATTTTTGGCCAAGAGGAAGAACGATTCCTGTAGCTGCATGTTAAACATGCGGTTAATAGTTCTCCTTGCCTAAAAAAGTGCATTTTTGTAATACAGGTTAGAGTTGGCATTTAGGAAGTTTCACCCTTGTTCCTCATCTCTCCTCCCAAAAAGCCTCTTCAATGGAAACAAGTGAAATGAACAAAAACGTGATTAGATGAGACAGCTACAATATTATCTGTAGCACCCTGTCAAAGCATTTGTCACACCATATTGTAACTTATCTTTTTATATGTCTGCCTTCCCCTCCAGACTGTGACCTTCTTCAAACAGGGATTGTGTGTTACTACTCTTTCATCAGTGCCTGGCAAAAGTCCTTTTGTAGAGCAGTCATTTAATGTTCGATAAATGAGCAAACAAGCAAATAACATAAACGAATGAATGAGTAAATTTAGAGTAGATCACTTTACAAAATATTTTGTTAATAAGTACCGCTGAGATGTCTCCTAAATCCAGTTAGGAAACATAACACCTCTCAACCTAATCAACAATAAGTAAACAATAAATGTAAAACATGCATATGGATGTGAAAAGAATCAGTTGCTTGAACCCAGAGGAAACATGGTGTTACTGAAGAGCATGAATGTTTTTGGTTTGCAGCCGTTGCAACTTTTGAGATAGAAAAGTCCTATCCAAAGTGAATATATTTTCCCCTATTGCCACCGTTGGTTTCTGAGTTTGGTTAGTTTGAATCAACTTCAGAGAATCTGACCACCTTCTGAGACTCTGAGAGGATCGAGAGCCTGGATCAAGAAACCTCTGCTTAAAACCTGTCTGAGTAGATTGATCAGCATCATTCAGATCTCTGTGTATTTAGTTCAGAGTGTTTATAAACACACTAATTCTATAAGAGGATTGTATTACTTCAAATCAAATGAATCCAGCAAATTTCTCTTTAATAGAGAAATTTCGCTTAAGTTCACATACACAACGGCATTGATAATAACTAGTAGCAAATTCCCAATGAATATGTGTGGATGCTCTTATTTCATTCATCGTAACCTTAGTCATCTCAGTGACTTTCCACTTTCTTAAGTAAAATGACCAGGAAATAGAACTTGATCTGATTGATTTGGTTGGTTCAGTGATTAATTTATGCATGTGTTTATGAGGCTCTGTAAGAGACTTGCTCCAGGTCAAAACAAAACTTGACTAGTCAGAGAAATTGTGTTTTTGAAAAAATTATGTTTATCTCCTTTTGAGTGCTATAATGAATATGTAGACATAAAACTGTTCAAGAGGGGCGCCTGGTTGGCTCAGTCAGGTAAGTGTCTGCCTAGCCTCTCAGGTCATGATCCCAGGGTCCTGGGTTGGAGCCCTGCATCAGGGTCCCTGCTCAACGGGAGCCTGCTTCTCCCTCCTTGCTATCTCTGTCACTATCTGTCTCTCTCTCTCAAATAAATAAATAATATCTAAAAAAAAACAAAAACAAACAAACAAAAAAAACACTATTCCGAAAAAAAAAAAAACCTCTTTAAGAGTTGGGAGCCTCTTGAGGCCAGTTCTGATCCTTTGACTGATAGAAAGGAAACCAACATATGTTGAGTACCTGTTCCTCACCCATGTGAGATGAATAGCTATAGGTCAGGTTGTATACTAACAGACCTTTTATAACCGAGTGGGGTGGGTACCTAGCTCTGCTTTCCCAAAAGGTTTCTCTCTGATTCCTCAATCAAAATTTATTTACTACACACACACACACACACACACACACAAATATATATGATTATCTGCTATGTGTACTCAGATTTCAAAGATTCCAAATCGTGAATTAAGCTGTATAACTAACACAATCTTAATAAAATGCCAACTTTTTGAGACATCTGACAAAATGATATTAAATTTAAGTAGGAAGTGTAAATATGTCAGTCTGTTCTTAAATCCAGTGGAACTTATATTATAGTTGGGAGAGACACAAATGCAAGTAAACATATAAATAAAATATATGTTTAATTTTTAGACCGTGAAAAATGCTCTAGAGAACAGCACAATAGGTGGATATGGAGCACTATCTGTGGGGCTTCAGTTTTAAACAAGGTCTACAGAGAATACCAATGAGGTAAGTATTATTATTTTCATTTTATAGGAGAGAAATTTTATACTTCCAAGATATGTGAATGCTATCTGACAATCAGTAATGGTTCAAAAAGAGTTTGGTTTGGGTATTTGAGTTACTTAAATCAAAGCTACAATATAACCATCTAAAATCAATCCAACAAAATGGAACAGATATTTTGATAACAACTCATGGAATTTCTGTGTTTAAATAACTCATTGGTTAAAAATCAAAACCTTGATTCTGCAATGTTTATAAAATAATGAAAATGAAAGGAATAAGCTTCAGGACCTATGGGATATATCCACAATCATATACAGCACAATTCCCATAGTCTTAAACTCTTACATAAGAAAGATTAACAGTAAGTAAAGTAATTATTCAAATCAAGTTTCTGGAAAAGATCAACAAGTAAGAATTAAGGAAAGTAGAAGGAATGATTTAACAAAACAAAAGCAGAAGTTTATACATAATGAAACAGAACCTATAAATAAATCCAAAGCCTGGTTCTTAAAACAAAACAGATAAAGCAGATTAAATTTGAAATGACACTGAGGAGATAAACAAACAACTGCACCTAAAGAAGAAATCAAATTAGTTAAAAGTGAGTATCTTACAATATTCTCTAATTCTATTTGAAAACCTAGATAAAAATGAAAGTTTTTCTAATAAAAGAATTCAGAAGTTATCAGAATTTACTCAAAAAGATGTGGAAAAACTAAATGACCCAAAAATTCAAGGTGAGAATTGAGAAGTGTTTGTTATTCCCTACAAACATCATGCTCAGAAGATTTTACAGATGAAGTCTTTCAAATACTTGGAACTTTGAAAGAAATAATTCTAATATTGTCAAATAAATTTATATCATATAAAAAAGGAAAGTTTAAACTGATATCACAATCTGATTAATGGTAAGAGAAAGGGAAAATCAAAGACAGACTATTTTAACCCATGAAAGCAAAAAAGCAATACAAATTATTGGCAAATAGAATAGAGCTGTATGAAAGATGCCTTAATATTTGGAAAACTGGTGATGTAATTTACCATATTAAAAGATGGAGGAATATGGTATGATCAATTTAATAGATACAGTTGCTTTAGAGTAATATTTATTTTTTAAGATAAAACTAAAGCTTCAATATATGCCATATAACAAGTGGCACGAGAAAAGTAGTTTTATAAAGAGGTTTTACGAGAAGATATCCCTGAAATGAAAAACTACACCTGCACAGTGAATTAAAATGAAAATGAGGCATAGAACTCTTTACATTGATATATATCCCTGTTATGTTAATGAATTGATGGGTATTAAAGAGGGCACCTATTGAATGGAGCACTGGGTGTTATGTGTAAACAATGAATCATGGAACACTACATCAAAAACTAATGATGTAATGTATGGTGATTAACATAATATAATAAAATTAAATTAAAAAAAAGAATGAAGAAATAATTATTCAGGTCTCAGAAAAAGCTAGTCACCTCCAAAAAGAGGAAAAAATCAGACAGACCTCAGACATTCCACACTAAATAGTAAAGGAGAATTGTCTGCACCATGCTGTCCAGTACAATCACGGCTAAATACATACGGCTTTTGAGCTCTTAGAGTGTGGTTAGTTCAAATCGAGATGTGCTATAACTGTAAAATACAGGCTAGATTTTGAAGACTTACTATGAAAAAAAAATTTTTTAATATCATTCACCATATTTTATATTGATTACGTGTTAAAATATTTAAATATTTAAACATATTGAGTTAAATAAAATACATCATTAACATTAAAAATAAAAAAGTAATGGAATAAAACACTTAGCATACAATGTCTGGGAGTAGTAATCGATGTGTAGAATTTATGTTAAAAAAAACTTTAGGGGCATCTGGGTGGGCTCAGTCGATTAAGCGTCTGACTCTTGATTTTGGCTCATGTCATGATCTCAGGGTCGTGAGATCCAGCCCCACACCAGGCTCCACACTGGGCATGGAGCCTGCTTAAGATTCTCTCTCTTCCTCTCCCTCTGCCCCTCTCCCCCTGACGCCCCCCCCCATGCTCTCTCTCTCTTAGAAAAAACAAACAAACAAAAACTTTAAATCCTTTCTAAGGATAATAAAGTAGTATTAAATAAAGAGAAAGACATGCTTTGGACAAGAATTTAAGTTGTGTGTATGAGATAATGGAGCAGTTGATAATTTGGGATTCTGTCAGCGTGTGTTTCTGAAAGAAGAATTATCTATGGTAAGGCGCCTTGGGTGGCTCAGTTGTTAAGCATCTGCCTTCAGCACAGGTCATGATCTCAGGGTCCTGGGATCAAGTCCCACATCGGGCTCCCTGCTTGGCAGGAAGCCTGCTTCTCCCTCTCCCACTCACCCTGCTTGTGTTCCCTTGCTTGCTGTGTTTCTCTCTGTCAAATAAATAAAATCTTTTTTTTTAAAAAAAGAATTATCTATGGTATAAAAATGTATATTTTTCTCAAATCTGTACATTTAACATACTCCTTTCAAAATAACAAGAAGGTTGCTTTTAAGAAAATACACAATATGATACTAAATTTCATTTGGAAAAATAAACAGTAAGATTAAAATGAAAGTTTGTAAAGAAGACAGAGTAACATGGGAAAAAAAGCCCTACCCAATATTAACATGAGTTATAAATCTAGAGAAATGGAGTTTGTTACTGATTTAAGAATAGACTGAAAAGTGTGGAAGTGGAAGTGTAAATATATGAATATTTCATATATGATAAAGGTAGAATTCAAATAAATGGTGGAGAGAATGGATTAGGTAATAAGTGATGTTTAATAAATTGGTTTGACATTTGGAGAGCGAAAGTGAGATCTCTATCTCACTTCTTACACTAACATGAATTGCAGATGAATCAAAGAGTATCACATAAAATAAAATCACAAAAGCAATGGAGAAAAACATTAGAATATTGCTATATGAAGGCCTTCTAAGCATGATGCAAAATTTGGAAGTCGTGAAGGGAGACTGATCAATTTAAGAGCATAAAGATTTAATCGTTCATTCAACACAAAAACTAAAGTCAAAACATGAATGACAACCATGGGGAAAAGTAGCTGGAGAAGCATATAAGAACAGGCTAATTTTATTTTTAGTAAAAGATTCATAAATTAATAAGAAAAAGTAGTTCAACCCTATAGAAATATGAACAAAAACATAAAGAGATAGTTTACTAGGATGTCCATCACAACACATTTGTAACAACCACTCACACACAAATCTGGAAACAATCTAAATATCTGTCAGTTATGATTCACACAATTAATAGAATATACAATATAATTTTCATTAAAAATGAGGTAGATTATTTCACAGATATGGAAAAATATCCAAACCACATTATCATGTGAATAAGTAGCCTAAAAGTATAGAGAGATTTCTATTATTTGTAAAAAAGCAGGGAATTTCTAATAGGATATCCCTATTAACATTGTAATATTCACTTAATGCAAAGCAGAATGGGTCTATTCTATGTTAGTAGCTGATTATTTCAAAAGTCATCACATTAAGTAGAATTTAAAGGGAAAAAGAAAAAGAAATATAAAGACTGCAATACCCATAATTAAATGCATTATGTTGATTTCCTAAAAAACTGATTTTGTGTTAGTTTTGAAGAGTATTGTGTGAATTTAACATTTTGTTTTGAAAATAGGTATTTTAAAAATATGAAATTCATTGTGTAACTTTATAGGTGTTACACATGAAACGTGTGAAAGCTAAATTATTCAGTTTATTATTTTAGTGGAATAGCATATGATTCCAATGACATATTCTAAAGGTAAGTTTAAAGAAGCTCCTTTCATTGAAAAACAGTGGCCTTTTACAACTTATGGGTATTTTTTAGCTTCATGATAAATTTTCTATAGCTGTTCTTCTTTCAGAATAAAAGAATAATTATCTTAAATCTCTCCATAGTTGTATCTATTTCATTTGAAAGAAAAGAAATATATAGTATATTTTTGAATTTCTGAAATTTTAATTTAATTCATCTTTGTTTTCAAAGTTTTAAAAAGATATGAAGAATTTTCACATCTTTCTTTGAAGGAATATTATTTTAAAAATACTCTGCCTCCAAATATAAACCACATATAAACCAGAGAAAATTCATTTGGCCATCGAATTAGTAATAAGTTACTAAGAACTTGAAAATCAGTTCATCACTGAGCTAAATTTTATCCTTATCTCTCAAATCAGTTAGCATATAGCCACAGTTGAATGAGCAAATAGGAAGTTTTATAAAAGAAATTATTGTGGTAATTCGGTTACTAGCAGCAAGACCCTAGGGTAGTTTCAACCATTTTAAGTGGCTTCTATTTTTTCATAAGTTATTTGGAATTGGTTTGTTATAACCTATCCTTCCATTTTCTAGCTAAGGAAATGGGAAGTTGTCATCACTCTGAGGTGATCACTTTTAGAGCTCTTGCTGGGAGCCCTTCCATTCTTCCAGCTGTGTTTGGCTTCAGATTAGCATGGTTGCCTCCAACTGGAATCTATTATCACAATTCTTTATCTACATTACAAAAACCTTGGAAATTGAAGGTTAATGTGTTGAACTTGAGGAATAAAAAGTTTTAACAAAACGAAGTGAATCTAGTTATCTGAGGGAAAAAAAATATTTTTTTTTTTACTGTGAGTGATCCTGTATTGCCAAGTTTTCCAAAGAACATACATCTGGCTCCAGATGTTCAAGCAAATCCTTAAAACTTTTTTTAAATCTTCACTAATTAATATTCTAATAAGGATTCTAACTTCACTAGAGTTAATTAATATTCTAATAAGTGAATAACCCAGAGGGGGATATATCCCAAACTTACTTGACCATGAAAACTATTTTTTTCCCCTATAGAACATCTGTTTAGTAGAACACAATTTGGATAACACTGATGAGAGCATATTTTCAGACATTAAAAAAAAGAATAATTACCTTAATAATTTGACTTCCAGCAAAATCTCTTGCTATATTTAAATAACTTTATACTTTAGAAAGTTACTTTATAATATCACCTTTTAGGGCGCCTGGGTGGCTCAGATGGTTAAGCGTCTGCCTTCGGCTCAGGTCATGATCTCAGGGTCCTGGGATCGAGTCCCGCATCGGGCTCCCTGCTCCTTGGGAGCCTGCTTCTCCCTCTGCTTCTCTCTCTCTGTCTCTAATGAATAAATAAATAAAATCTTTAAAAAAAAAAAAAAAAAGTCATAAAAAAAAAAAAAAATAATATCACCTTTTATTGGTATGAGAATAACACATAATATGATTTTAGCTACAGACGTCATAACTAACTGATAGAATTTTACCTCAGAGGTGTTTCTGTCAAGGACCCTGTTGACCAAGTTGCTGCTATGTGTTTGTTTGAATAGAGATTTGCTAATCACCAAAGCTGTTGGGCACAATGGCTGAGCCTTGTTCATGTTCAGTAGGCTCTGTCCCAAATTCCAGCCTTGGAGGCAGTCTGGCTGTAAAGGCTGGCTCTAGAAACCATGCGATTGTACCCCTGCAAGCAATGACTGTTTTGGCTATGCAATGAGCAGATGGAAAAAAAAAGGGAGACATTTTCATATGTGAACACTAAGTGCTATTCACTCTCAGAAGGCTCAATATGAGTACAAGGTGGTATCTGTAATAAACTTAAAGCTTTAAGTTCTTTTGTCATTGTTCCAGGTATTTTTAGGAAACTTAAACCGTTACTGTTCTTCTGGTCTGAGGTTTTTCCCTAAATGGTCCATTTATTCATGCTTACTTGAGGAAAATTTAAAAGTTCTTTTCTATTCTTTCCTCTCATGTATTCCAAGTCAGCTTAAAATTGTGAGGACTCGAAGGCAGTTGGGTTATTCTGTTATGTCATTTGGCAGCTTCCTTTTCAGCTTTTTCTATACACCTGTTAAATTTCATGTCCAAATGAGAGGTTTTCTACCAGTATTTTATTATTCTACCTAGCATTTCATTGTGTTCTCTTCACAATATCTGTGATCTACCACTCTCAATATATGTCTACAGAAAACTTCACTCTTTACTGTGTCTTATAGGAAGCAAATGGGAGATTGGTTCCTGTTTGTAAAATTTCTTAGACTCTAAAAACACTTTTGATATGAAAAGGAATGGAATTCCCATTATGACTGAAAGAAGAAGAAGGGATATACATCATCTAAAGTAGGTCCATAAGTTTAGTTGGTGATTGCCCGTGACCAATTTCAGGGATCTCACAATAGTAAAACATCTTATTTGTAAATGCTCTATTTTACCAAATGGGGTCTCATCTGTTTGTTTTAAGCTCTTTGATTAATGCTAAAATGTGATAGGCCTTCAGATTCTCAGTTAGGTACATCAACATCTTATATATTGAGAATATTAGGTGGGTTAATTTAAGAGGAAGATTTGAGTAGGGGAAGAGACAGAGAGACTGCGGGAGGATTTGGGATAGCTAATGTTGGGAGCAGAGGAGAGGGACATGGAAGACAAACAATTCCACTTTGCTAAGTGCCAGTTCTGAATATCTCACTAAATATCCTGAAAAGGAAATCCTGGCCAGTAGAGCTAATGTGCATACACTGAAGAACAGATGGCTCACATTTTGTCAATTTTTAGTCAGTAATATGATACGTTTTGAAAATTTGGGGGTAGGGTATGAGATAGGAAAGCATCTTTGCTACGTACTGCTAAAAATCTGTCACCGATCCTGTGCATATTTTTATATGAAGCTGGTCTGAAAGTTTGAACCACAGTCTTCCTGAGTTGTCTGAGGCTTGGGTTTTGGATTCTCTGAAGCCAAAGTCTCTTCACTCATCCAGAAAATCTTCCCTTGTGTGTATCCTTTGTCATTGAACTTCAGGGCTGTGTGCTTCAGTAGGGAACTAGGCTGAAAAAAGGAGTGTGGAAGTAGTGGAAATCTGAGGACCATGAATCTGTGAGGCTTATTTCTTATGTCCAAACCCTAGGAATTTGAGGCTTAGTGGTGCCTGCAGCTGTTTTTGGTCTTCATCAAAAATACGGCATGCTGCATACTACCTGAGTCTTTCTGCAAGGAGGTCAATGGAAACCCACGCTGTTCTTTTTTTTTTTTTTTTTGAAGATTTTATTTATTTATTTGACAGAGAGAGACATAGCTAGAGAGGGAACACAAGCAGAGGGAGTGGGAGAGGGAGAAGCATGCTTCCCGCCAAGCAGGGAGCCTGATGCGGGGCTCGATTCCAGGACCCTGGGATCATGACCTGAGCCAAAGGCAGAAGCTTAACAACTGAGCCACCCAGGCGCCCCACCCACGCTGTTCTTTACCAAGCTTGTACTTTTAACCTTGTAGGTGTCTACTGATTGTATCAAAATGTTATCTCCCTCATGTTCCATATCTCACGTGTTATGTTAATTCGTTTTCTTTGCAATGAATGCTTCTTCTTAAAAAAAACCCATTTAAGTTTGCATGTACACAAATTAGGTTAGTAAGCTTTTCTAGCAGGACATTTGACTTTGTAACACCACACTTATAGTATCTTAGGGGGAGAAATCTTAGAAATCATCCAGTCCTATTCATCTGGTTCATAGATGAAGAAACGGAGATCTAGAGAGGTAGACTGCCTTACCCAAGGCTTCACACCTGGACATGAAGGCAAATCTTTCAGCACCAGCCATGCTTTCCCTCACTGCATCACACTGCCTTCGCTGAATCTATGGACTAAATTAACCTTACCTCGAA
The DNA here is from genome assembly GCF_964656455.1 of Halichoerus grypus. Taxonomy (NCBI): domain Eukaryota; kingdom Metazoa; phylum Chordata; class Mammalia; order Carnivora; family Phocidae; genus Halichoerus; species Halichoerus grypus. The sequence goes on along the minus strand of NC_135721.1, from coordinate 63,106,006 downwards.
TGAAAAAGAGAACACATTTCCCTTAAAATACTCTAAAACATCGAGTACTTGTAGTAAATTTTTAGTGTCACAAATCAAATTAAAATATATGAAACAATCACACTTAGAAAGATTGATACTTGCTTGTTACACATGAAACATTCTTGTAATTTATTTGGAATCTGAAAAAGTTATTTAAAATTTACTAAAGACATAAAAAACTTATAAATCTCCAAAATGCAAGTTGTCTTGAAGAAACATAAGGTAAGAATTCAAACCAAAGACATCTGCTTGCATTAGTCCCTGCTTACTCAGCTAGCTGCCTACCCACCTGTTCTCCTAATGAGCTTGTTCTTTTTTTTTTTTTTTCTTATGCACTAACTTTATTTTAATGTAGAACTAAGTTTAAAGAATTGTGAGAATTTTGGTTGCAGTGCAAAATATAACTGCTATAAACCATGAAAATATATATGAAAATGAAACTAACAAAAATTGAAGTAGAAACATGGGAGGTGTAAAGAAGTGTGTGTCTGTGTGTTCATACGTGTGAGCTCATTTTTCTTATTTTTCACTGTGGTGGGTGGATTCTAAAAATATTACTTATACTTGTTAAAATCGAGAAAAACATATTTAGGCATATTATTACTGACTATAAATGTAACCAAATAAGGTGTTTTTAAAAAATTTTTCAAAGAATCTTCCAACTTCTCAGCAGAAATGAGAAATACAAAATGAATCAAAGAAGCACACATCCAAAAGCAAAACATAGAAAATCTAATGGGCACAAAAATAAGAAATTAACAAAATGATAGACCTGAAATAAAACCCACACATATTATTTAATTACAATGGGATAAACCCACAAATTATTCAAAAAGACCTTAATATTGATTCATAAAAACAACATGGAGTTCGAAGTAGTTAGAACAAGTACCTTTGAAAGATTACAGTATCAATAAAGACTTACCATTCAAGCAAAAATGTACCAGGGATTAAGTTGCAAGCAGAAAAAAAATTAAAACCAGGGGGAAAAAGAACTAAATAAGAAAAAGAAAGGGGGTTTTCTAATGACACAACAATGGGGATCTCAAAATCATGGCTTGTTCTTACTATACTCCCTCCCTGTTCCTTCTTAGCATGACAAAGTCTTATAAAGTCAAGAAGTTATCATCCAGTAAAGTCCTGCTCAGCATGAAAAAAATAATTATTTAAACTCTACTGTCATGCACATTTCACAGATTATCTTCATTTTTCCTACCATGAGTATGATATTCATTGCTTTCAAATCTTAAAGTGGTTCTCTTAGCTTTTTGCATCTGACTCAGAAGTCATTCATTCCACCTTGCTCAACCCCTCTCTTCAATATTCTACCCTGAAGTGTCCTTGGGGCTTAAAGTATCCTGGGTGATGATGTTTTGCATAAAGAGGAGGATAGATATAGCAGTGTACTTTAAACAAAACTTTATATTTTTCTAAAGTAATATTTCATGGTGCAGGTTGGATTCCCTGGAGAAAATATTCAGATTGAGATTTTCTGCATGAGAAATTTATTGGGAGTGCTCTTGGACCCACACCTGTGAGGACAGTGAAGGAAATTAGGATGGACAGAGGGAGAAATTGAACTGGAATGTAGTCATAATGAAGGTCTGTGCTGAACCAGCAGGAAGATCTGGAGTGAAATGGCCCTATGGATTTGACCCACCTAGAGGTAAAAAGAGCTAGGGCCTTATACTACCACATTGACCAATATTTGCATGTGAGCTGCCTCTGGAAATTGGGGGTTGGGAGGAGTGACCTAAGACAGGGAGGCTCTCTGTATCTTAGATAGCTTTCTTCAGCTCAGGGTGATTCCAAAAGATAAATTCAGATGAAAGCCATCAGCTGCCAACATTCAGGAGGTAGGGAAATGAGTGATGAACCCAGTCCTGAAGGTTGATCTGGGCAGGGTGCCATGGCATCCACAACACCTACCATTTACACTGCTCAGATCCATAAGCTTCATATATTACACTCAGAGAGCAGCTCCTCCTGGATCCTAATGGACTTTTCCTAGAAAAATTATGACAGTAAATTTAGTGGGATGAGCAGTAGCTCTAGCTGCTTCTTCTGGTCTCAAGGCTACCACATAACATTTCTGTCTTCTATTAATTATTCTAGATTCCACTTAACTTTGGCTAGCAACTCTTGGTCTAGATGACTTGCTTGCTAGGATGACTCAGTGGGCCTAAGCCCTGGGTAATATGTTTTTCATAGTCTGTAAATTTGCCCATTATAATCAAAATTATGCCAGAGTACTGAGAGACACTGGTAAAGGTCATTGGGGTGCCAAGATGTTCTTCCATTCCTTTATGGTGTAACAGCAGTCTTACTTTTTCCTGATGATTAGGCCAGTCACTCTTGCCAAGATGTAACTCCTTTCCTTGCCGACTGCTCTTTTAGTACAAGAAATCTAAAGTCAGGGGCAGCATCCATAGCTTAAATTTCAATGGCACTTCTGCTGCATCCCATGGTGGAAGCATTCCTACCTGGAAGTCAGAAGTTTTAAACCTGCAGAGTCTAGCTTTAAGGGGAAGGGAAATATATATTCCTCACTTGGGTCATCGAGCGTGAGGGTAAGCTGGGCCACTCAAGTTCTGACCCTTTGGTTGGACTCATGTTTTACCAGTTGGGAAGACTAGCACCATTAAAAAGTCATTAATTTAGGGTGTTATACAACATGCTGGAGGAAGATCCCCTATTTTCCCAGGTATTATTTGCAAGCTGGTGCTTTAGCTCTTCCCCATCAGGCCATTCCATTGCCCTACTAGGTCAGCAACTTCTAGATGGCATAGTAAGTGGTAGTACCTGTGGATTGTTCGGTCCTATAATCACCAAAATGTACGTGGGATCCTGTGTCAGTGAATCAAACACTGTGTAAGCTCTTGGAAAGTGTGACTAGGCAGGCCCTGCAGACAGGAAAGGCAAAACTCATGGTATGTATACTGATTCCACTCAAGTTCAGTTGCTGCCTCTTCCAGTGTGGAAAAAAAAAATCCAATCTGATCAACTTGCCAAGAGGCTAGATAGTCTTCTTGAGGGATGGTGAAATATGAGGGGCTCAGATTTGGTCTCTTTGTTAGCATGTTAGACATTCAGCAGCAGGAGTAGCTAGATCAGACTTAGTGAGTGGGAGCTTGTGCTATTGGGCCCATGCATCACCTTTATCCTTGCAACTGGGGCTACTCAATTCATGCATCCTCTGTGTCAACACTGTGTGGTTGATGACAGAAGCCAGTTGATGTCACCTGGTCAGATTTTTCTATTTGGCTGTTTAATGCCTCTTCTGAGGTGGATGCTCTCTGATGAGTGTTAACAAGTGATCAAAAGTCTTCACCCTCATACCTACTCTCATAGGTTCAGCTATATTCCTGTTTCTCAGACGAAAGAAATTGATTACTCTCAGCGACAGCCAACTGATTTCATAGTCTTTATAATTATTTCTTCCATATATCTTAAGGGCTGAGATATTGTACCCACCAATGTATTCTCTTCTACCAGGATCCTTTCAACTCACTGTTAGTGAAAATTTTAGTAATTGCCCCACTACTGCATGCTAGCAGCTGTCAGTGTTCCAGATACCACCAGGGATAAAGTTTTTATTTCTAACTAATCAGCAGGTGATTTGGCAGCCAAATCCCATTTTGTAGATCATTTCTTTGAGTCACTCCTGGCACCAACTATTGCACATTGGGTTCTCTCAGAAAATAGATGCTGAGAAGGAGATCTTCATGCACAAGTGTATTAGGCTGTCTTGCTGGGGTCAATATTTCTACTGGGTTGAAGTGGGAAGAATGGTGCAGAGGGAGAAGTTGAAATGTGATGCCATTATCAGAAGTCTCAGCTGATCTTACAGGGAGCTCTGGAGTTGGTATGGTGCTTCAGAGGTGAATCACAGTGAGGGTCTAGGCTTTCATACGCCCTAGTAGGTCAGTCATTGAATGTCCACTGCCCCTGGGAAAGAGGCAACTCTGGATGAGGCAGCTGTCTTCAGGCCAGGGCAGATTCCTGAGAAGCACTCACCTGAGAACTGTGGACCACCTACTATCCCAGTAGCCGGGGGCAGGAAAAGGAATATCAGTGCTTCAGTCCCTAAAGGGGCCTGGGGGACAGCAAATCTGGGTGGTAGACAGAGCATGCACTGTTTATTCTATAAAATTTAGAAAATACAAAAAGTGTAAAAAGAAAGATAAAAGTGTTTCATGATGCTATCACTCAGCTTGAACTGTTGTTATTATTTTGGTATATTTCCTTCCCTCCTTTTTCCCGGGTATCTATAGTTCCTACATATTTGAAACTACACCAAAAACATCATTTCATACATTGCTGCATCTGCTAACATGATTTAAGTAGTTCTTCATATTAAAAATAAAGATTTATCCCTAATTTTAGCAACTTTACATATTTCATCTTGTCTATGTAAAAATAATTTACCTAAAATTTTTTCTATTATTAGTGGTGGTCTCTTATATTTTGCTAATATAAAGAATATCAGTGTAAATTTAAATTGTCAGTCTGTAATCTAAAAATACCTGTTAGAGCCTCTCTTCCTTTTTGTTAATTGGAAAGTTAACAAATCTTTATTGGAAAGATCCTCTCAACATTCCTTTCCTGAAATTCTTGAACTTGTTGTGGGGAAAAGAAATTACAGCTGGCCACCTCTGTTTTTCTTTTGTTTTTATTTTAATCCTGCCACTTACAACTCCGTGATTTTGGGCTAATCGCTTAAGTTCTCCGATCTTAAAATTTTATATCATAAGTGCAAAATCTCTGCCCTTCTCCACACATTTATTGTGAGAAACCCAAACACTCTATTCATAGGGAAGAGACAGTTTTGTAGTGATGTCATGTCTACAAATAGAAGACTAGTATAATGGGGAGATACAGAGAAAAAAAACAAACAAAAACAAGAACAAATCTTTCTTTTGTCTTTCAAACTGTATTCCAATTTGCCTAGGGTCAGGATCATATACATTTTACAGAGAAACAAGAAAAATGAAACTCATTAGTTTTGTTTCAAAACAGGGGCTGTGCCTGCACAGCAACCAGCGAAAGATGGAGAAGGGCAGGTTTCAGCTGATAGTCCAGATGCTTGCTGATATTCACAGTGTAAACAAAGCAGCGCAGTGGTTGACTGAATCTTCCATTTATCACCAAGATGCTTGGCCTTGTGTAGACAAAATTGCAAGTTGGTGATGGGGACGAAAAAATCCATATAGACAGAAAAACAGAAGTATACGTGATTCCAGTCTAGTATGTTTAAATGTAAAAGTCTCTCTTTGTTCCATCCTAAGTGGGAATCTTAGGCAGCCTATTACTAGAGCAGTGGCAGCCATAAAGACAGTAGGGATATAAATGGTGACAGGATGAATAGTCTTCCATTCTACTGAAGATAATCAGAGGGGGGACTTTTAGAATATTCTATGAACCTGCCCAAGTTGGTGTGTCTTTATTTATTTCATCTTATGCTTTTTCAAATCACAGTCTCCAGAAAGCATGCCTCTCTTGGCATAACTTTTCTGTATTAGTATTCTATCCAAATCTTTCTCCCTAGGAATCAGAGGGGGAAGACAGGGGGTGTGACTCTGATACTCTCTTAATGGTTCTTTTCACCAGCTGATGTGCTCCTGCTCAATATTCCGTTCTTTCTGAGATCAGAGTGAGACTTCCAAAAGACTTGTCCAATCATATCACTTCCCTGCTTAATCACTTCCCATTGCCGTCAGGGTAACTATCAACTTCTTCACATAGAGGACCTGTCCACTTCCTTTCATGGGTCATCTCTAGCCATGTCTGCTTCTTCCCCCCAGGCTCAGCTAACCTGGATTTGTTTCACGCTCTGTGTCATCTGGTTCTCTGTTATTTCTAGTCCATTGAATATGCTCTTCCCTCTTTCCTGACACAGACTTTGGAATCCTTATAAGCTCATGCCTCCGCTTAGTGTTCTTTCTTTCTCATCTCTACTTCTCCTTCTTTCTACAAGCAGATAGATGAGAATGTGCATTTGAGTCTATTTGGGTATTTGTTTATGTTCTGTTTTTTGCTTTGGTTTGTTTGTTTATCGAATCCTCCCAGTAGCAGCAAACCTGAAATTGAATTCCAAGTCTCTATGAATAAGAAAAGAGCCTCCTGCCTGGGGAGTGTTATTCTTGCCCGTGCCTCTGTTGGCTGATAATTGTCTTCAGGTGAAGAATGGTGGGATGTGATTCCTAATTAGGGTCTCCCAGCTGTGGGAGTAAAGCCAAGGGTCCCTCCTGTGCAGGTGCATATGAGGACAGTCACAATAAGCTGAAAACTGGTATTTAATTTTCAGTGTTGGTGTTTCAGGGACAAGGATGAAAGGGTTGTTTTAGCATAAGGAATTAAATATCTTTCAAGATCCTTTGCAGCATTAGTATGGAAAAAAATTCACTCCTAGCAGATTTCTGGGCTTAGATTCAATGAGTAGTTACTGGCATCATTATTTAGTAGGAGAATTTCTGTCAACAGAGTTGATATATCTCTGGTTCCTAATTTAAATGTTGTGGATTTTTTTCCTATTAGTAAGAAGTATGTTATTATCTGTTAGATTTCATAGTAGAAGCAAAGCACAAGGAAGCAGAGAATATGAAATTGTGAGCTCAAGGAGTAACAATATTTAGGAAAGGAAACAATCCCAGGAGGAAGAATTGGGTAAAGTTGATAGATTTTATGATTTATCTTCTTCACAAAAGTATTCTACATCCCTAACCAATTTTATTTTCTCTCTACCACCTTCTCTAAGGTATGCCTTATAAATCACTTTAACCCTTAAAGAAACAGAGTTGACACAGCGGCCACTACTATACCAATATTTTTACCAGTTTTAGAAATCATGCTCATATTTTTTTCATAGAGTTATGTTGAGTCCGAAGCAACTTAGCAGAAGACAAAATAAGAGACATCATTTTTCTTCTATGGAATGACTTATTTAAATTCTTATTTTTTTTAAATAGCAATGCTAACTTCTTTCCAAGGAGATTTGGAACATGAAAAATAAATGAAGAGTTTTTACACAATTTTTTGGTTTGTCTGTTTAACCCTCATTTCAGAAGGTTGTAATGAACCCCTCAGCAATGGGTATTTTGAGCTCTGGTAGATAATTTTTATAGTCCATACCTATAAAAATTTTTAGGTGTATGTTCTCCAAGAAGATGCAAGTGATCCTCAAAGCTCCCATCCACCTCCTGAAGATTCTGCAGAAGTGAAGTTTGATATCGAGTTTATGATGATATGACTCAGAGATACTGAGCTAACATGGACAATGAAGTCCAAAGGGATTAGCATGTTCATTTAGGCAATAATTTCTGTGTTATCTATTAGCAACCTTTATTAGACTGGTTAGCAAGTAGCTAAAGTGAGACTGATTCTGACTTAATTTTTTTTCATTCCCTTAAACAAAGGGCATTAACTAGCAGTGAATTGACCAGTCTTTTGAGATAGGGATGGAAGGAGAAAGAAGAAAAGCAAATCTCTAGTTTCTCCCTGAGACTGGACAAACTGCCTGTAAGATCCAGGCCTTGGCTCTATCTTTCTGGAATAAGCTGCAGTTTCATCTGGAGAGGATAGGAAAATACATAATAAGGAGTAAATACCATATAATTTTTTTTCATTGCAGTTGAGACTTGATTGTTGTTCCTGCGCTCCTTAGGCTCACTCACGGCTGAAGGACTGGGAGTGCATATAGCTTGAGACGAGGATGGGGCATCTGGGTTGTGTGTACACAGCTTTATGGAAGAGTCTCATATGCCCACACTTCAGACAATTCTGACAGCTGCTGGGACAAACTATTTTCCAGTATAATTACCTAAAGCCAAAAGGAGTCAGCAATTGTATTTACCATTGTGAATTGCCTTTCAAATCTTATTCTCTCTGAAATATTCATTTTAATGAGCCAAAGATGCTCACTTAAAAAATAAACAGTCTTACATGTAAGGATCTTCAAAATATTTTTATACTTTCTGGTAACATTGCTACATTCTTCCTGAACATATTTTGATGGCTGAGTTAGATCCTACTATAGCCCAAACTCAAGTCTACGAATGGCAAAATGCTCTATTATAGTTAGTTTTTGAGACCTTGTCGTCTTGATCCACCAGGAATAGACTGAATTTTGGGAATTGTGGCAAATGGATAGTATCTTTTATGATGTTGGTTTTCAGTGTCTCTGAAGAATATAGGTTGCCAGGTGAATGAAATGACATGATGATGAAGTTGATTTTTTCAGCTTAACTTTCTGAAAGCAAGGATGATATAAGGCAGAGGAAGCTCAGAAAATTGAAACTTCCATCGAATCCACCTATCTATTAATTTTAGATTTTTTTTCACTCCCATTAAATTTCTTGTTCTTTCTTTCTGCCACCTTATTGGAAGTGCTAACCGATGGTATGAATAACTAAGGACGGAAACGAGTTGAAGTGGCCTTTCCCTTTTAGCCCATTGAGACTTGTGCATACTTGCATTGTAGCGATGTTTGTTGTTTTTTAATTGTGTGTCTTTCCTCCAGAAACAGGGGTTGGTCTGAAGGCCAAACCATGCCCACTCCTTGTTCTTTTGTAAATAAAGTTTTTTTGAAACACAGCTCTACGCATCTGTTTATGCATTGTCTATGGCCGCCTTTTTGCTGCAGTGGCCAAAGTGAGTAGTTTCAACAAAGCCTGTATGGCCTGCGAAGCCCAAAGATTTACTATCTGACCTTTAACAGGAAATGTTTGCTTATACCTGTGCAGGTCTATGAGCTCTTGAGAGGTTGAGACTGTTTTGTTGTCTATAAATCTCAAGTGCCTAGCACAGTACCTGGCATGTGGTAGTAGGTACTCAATGTCATTATTAAAAGCATCAGCAGCATTGAGATTAGCTCTATGCTAAGTGTTAAGTGCTTATTTATTCTTTACAACAGCCCTATGAGTGGTTATGCTATTATCGTCTCCGCTTTACAGGTAAAGAAGTTAAAACAAAGAAGCTTAATGATTTTTGACAGGTCACACAGCTTGTATGTGGTGGGGACAGTATTCGTGAATTCAAATCTGAATGCCTGCTCTCCCCAAGTGATTATAGAAAGGTTAGTAGAGCAAAGCAGAGGGCCTAAGTTGCCTACAAATTACATCAGAAAGAAGGGTTCCATAAAGAACATATGCTAGGGGCTGCCATTCTAGAGGCCTGAGCCTTTGTGAGAATATGAGAAAAAGCTACTTGCTCCTGCAGTTTTGCCCCTGTCTTTCTGTGGCAGTGGTAACTTCTGAGTGTGTCTTTTGCCAGGCAGGGCTTAATGGAGGGATAACCTGGGCCAGCGTGAGGGCTCAGTGGGAGGAAGCAGGGAGGGCAGCTTGACTACATCCGGGTCAGCTCTCAGGGCTCTTGGAATTCTATGCTCTTCAGCCTGGGTGGGTGAGGAGCCGGTGAGTATTTAGAATGGAAGCTCTAGCTGTGGTAATAACTACACATTGGCTGGTTTGAAGCCTGTGTCATATCTTGTGGGAATCACATTGAGGCAGTGAGGATTTGGATTTGGGCTGGTGCTGACGGAGCCATGGGAACCCGAACATCTGCCAGAACCAGCAACAGGAAAACTCAACAGCTGGTAAATGACCTGCAAGCACTGCCTGCCTCAAATTGCAATAACAATGGATAGATAGCTTTGCCACATAGTGGGTAGTAAATATAAGGAATTTACTGACCGTATTAGCCTCCAAAGATTTTTATGAGAAGAATAAAAAATGACAGAGATCCATGAAATATTTCAATACTACAATCATTTATTAAAGGGGAATAATGTGCTCAGAATATATTTATGAAATGACTAGATAGTACGGTCACCGAGTTTATTGACTGTGACGAATGCTCAGCTCCCTAACAAAATATTATTATTTACGTAGCTAAACGTATATACTAGTTTAGCATATATATATACATATATATGTATATATATACATATACATATATATATATCAGATTGTCTCATTGATCTGCTCAACACAGAATTACATTTTCTATTATATATTTTTTTATTGTTAAAGATGAACTGGAGTTCTAATATTATGAGTCTTGACCAGGAGTGTGAAGTATTATAATCAAATGATTTGATAGTCTCAAATAACCTAAAGCTATTTCCTGATTGTTTATTGATTCCTTCTGGTTTATTTCCAGAAATTTGTTGTTATTCTTCCCGTCTTCCACAGTTCCTCCAACCAGAGTACTGTGGCCAGTGTATATCCACAAACAGGCACTGAGAACAGATGAGAAACCTGGAAAGCTTCATTACATTTCCAGGACACCAGAGTAAGAATCACTGTGCCAGGTTAGTCATTTACGGAAAAGCAAAACCATTTAGCTTTAGATTTCTCTTGTTACCACCTCAGGTGTCCCTCAAAATCTTCTGAGTCCTTTGTTGTTCTCCCTTGTTCTGTTTTTCTTGAAGGATAAATGCGCTAGGTTTGTTTTTATGTACAATTTTACTCAATAAACTCTGAAATTACAATCTGGAAAACATGTAATTATGGAAGCAAGCAAAGCAATAATCATTTTGCACAAAACACCAAAAGCCTACAACTGTGGCAATTAGTGTGGCACACCTAGCTGAGACCAAATTTGCATGGTGTTAATGCCAAAGTGATGGTTCCATGTGGCTCAAAAGAATAGAAGGTCTCCCCAGTCCAAAATGACTTGCAACTGATAAGCAACAGAAAGCCAGCAGGGTTTCTTCTGTGACCTGGCAATTTGATGTATCTTCCCTTCTGAAATCACTTGCTTAGTTTTTTCTTTTATTTGTCTAATCATCAATGAAAACCTTTCATATTTCTACCGTGAGTTTTTAAAGCATTGTTCATTCTGATAAATGTCATACACTTCATTTTGTTCTCAAATCATCTCTTCAGGGTGAATATGAAGATATTTTTCTTTTTTTTTTTAAAGTATTTATTTATCTATTTATTTTGAGAGAGAGTGTGTGTGCTCTCAAGAGCTGGCGGAGGGGCAGAAGGAGAGGGAGAGAATCTGGAGCAGACTCCCCGCTGAGCATGGAGCCTGCCTCAGGGTTCCATCCCACCCCATGACCCTGAGATCATGACCTGAGCCAAAACCAAGAGTGAGCTGCTCAACCAGCTGAGCCAGCCAGGTGACCCAAAGATATTTTTCTTTCAAATGGTTTATATTCTAGATAATTCAAATGATTTGCCTCAGACTGTCAGAAAGTTTTGTTATTACTGAGTGACACAAACTCCTGCTTCTGACTTCACATTCTTTTTCCTTAGTTTAGGGAAAATCAATTTTTATCTGCCCCTAAAGTCCTCTATTTTATTTTTCTTTTTTTATCCTAGCTCTAAATAGCTACAATTTTAAAAATACTAGATTATATTTAGTCTCACTTTCACAATGTGAGTGAAGCAGATTTTATCTGAACCTTCTCAGTTTTGATTCAACTGTTTTTTCCTGCCCTCCCCACCCCACCCAGCTTGATTCAACTCCTTTTTTTTTTTTTTTAAGATTTTTATTTATTTGAGAGAAGGAGTATGGGGAAAGGGCAGAGGGAGAGAGAGTCTTTTTATTTTTTTAATTTTATTCATTTATTTGAGAGAGAGAGAGCACGAGTCAGGTATGGAGGAAGAGGGGAAGGGGAGAGGGAGAAGCAGACTCCCTGCTGAACAAAGAGCCGATGTGGGGCTTGATCCCAGGACTCCGGGATCATGACCTGAGCTGAAGGCAAACGCTTAACTGACTGAGCCTCCCAGGCGCCCCTAAAAGTCATCTACTTTTAAAAGCCTTAGAAGGTAATGTCTGCATACAGTGAGAACATTTCATCAATGACAGCAATAATTAGAAGTTAGGAATCTCCTGCTTGCTAAATACGCTACTGAACCCTATAAGAAAGGTTGTATAGATGAGGAAACTGAAGCTTAAAAAAGTTTAAAGAATTTATTCAAGGATACATGGCTAGTAAGTGGATTCAAACCCAGGCAGTCTGGTTCTAGTGCCCAGACTAAAGGTTGCTTTGCTCTAGCTTGGCTGCATTTTTTTTTTTTTAAAAACAGACAGAGTGAGAGAGAGTGAGAGAGAGTGGGGGGGTTGGGGAGGGGAAGAGGTGAGTGGGGGAAGGCAGGAAGAGAGGGAGAGAGTGAATTTTAAGCAGGCTCCATATCCAGCACAAAGCCTGACACAGGGCTTGATCCTATGACCCTGAGATCACAGCCTGAGCCGAAATCAAGAGTCGATGCTTAACTGACTGAGCCACCCAGGTGTCCTTGCATTTTTTACATTTAGGTGGATGTGAATATCTATTTAGCTAAGTCAATAAGGACATGGCATACAGGTAACAGGGTGGTGGGGAGTATATGTGGTTTCATGATGCCTTCCAGCCAGTGTATGCAAAAGGAAGGGAATGTCAGAGTTTCTACATATTTCTACAAAGCTCTTCTCAACCTCATGGGCATTGGAGAAATGGAAAGGATTAACAAAGAGAAGCTCTGTAGCTTCTGGATGTCTTATGTTTATAATCCTAATGACAGAATATTGTCCTCTTATTGGTCTTTCAAGTTCTCTTTTCCGATTTCCACTGAAATGTGACCAATGTGGTTTATGGCCAGTTAGCACCTTTGGTTAAGTGCCTGAAGTCTGCCTTCTGTTTTGGCAGGGCCACTCAAGTCTTGATGATGGTTGCATTTCTGTGTAGTCTTTTTTTAAGATTTTTTTAACTTTTTTTTAAATTATGTTAATCACCATACATTACATCATTAGTTTTTGATGTAGTGTTCGATGATTCATTGTTTGCGTGTAACACCCAGTGCTCCATGCAGTACGTACCCTCTTTAATACCCATCACCGGCTAACCCATCCTCCCACACCCCTCCCCTCTAGAACTCTCAGTTTGTTTCTCAGAGTCCATAGTCTCTCATGGTTCATCTCCCCCTAGTCTTATAACCTATTTTCTTGACTTTTCCATTATATTCCCCTTCTATTCTATGTTTTTTCCTAGCACATTGTCAGGCATATGTGCTAACCAATAGCAAGGGAGTGAGAAGACTGCAGGGTTCATGTAGCCACCAGGACAACTCAAGCAGGCCATCATGCTAAGGGTGCTGGACGTGATGAAGCCATGGACCAGACTATTGACATGAAACTATTTGTACCTATCAAAGTGTGGCCCAATGATGACAGTATAATGATCCCATACATGGAGGACAGAATGTGGGATCAAGCCCCACATTCATTTAGGCAGACCTACTTAATTACCATTAGAAAAAGTAAACAAAAAGTATTTTAGGACATGGAAAAGGAATGCTGTTCTTAAAAAATGCTGTTCAAGATGCCTGCTGGTCAAACCAAGATTCTAATGAAAAATCTTATTTCCAGTTTCCAGGCTTACACAGCTCTTTGTATACTGTCCTTGCAATAAAATTCAACGTGTAGTGGACCTCTCTCATATAAAAATTAAGCTCTCTGACTTGATCTTGAGATCCTGTCTGAGCCCTGTAGCAGCTCTATAATTATCAGTTAGCAGATGCCTACCCTGCTGTGCACTTGTGTTTACCTGACCATAGGTTTATAGGAGTCCAGAAAAATACAAAACATCCCCAAAATGATCCCAGTTTGATATTTACTAAGACAAATAGCATGATATGATTGTTCCAAAGAAATACACACTTTTAACCCTTTAAACTGCACTAGAATTTTTGCCATTCTAATTGAAGTCAAGAAATAAAAATTACCTATTATTTCTTAAGGTAGTAAGCTTTCATATAAATTTATTTCTGATTTATAAATTATATATATAAAATAATATATATAATAATATAATATATATAATAATATACATATAAACTTTCGTATAAATTATCTCTGACAACCTGTCAGGGGTTAAGCTTATTTCAAAGAATTTGTTGACCTTGCTTCATGTTTAAAAGCTAAAAATAGGTCTCTTTTTATTATGGCAACTGAAAAGTACCATTTACCTTGTACTCAAAACTAGATCTTTTATACCAAAACGTTGCTCTGTAGTGATTTCTTATCTTATCACTAATACATGTCTTTATTAGTGCTATTGTTTTGTATTTTACTATTTTGAGGAGACAATTTGGTGTCTTATCTTTCAAACCTCTGAATATCTAGTTTGATTTAGCTATTTGGCAATCTAAAGTGGTGCCCTAGTCTAGGTAGTACATATTTGTCACTGTAAATTATTTAGATCAGACAATTAGATTTTTTTTATAGAAGTCTATTTAGTTGGAAGTTTTGTGACTCTATTTCTGGGATAGGAAAAGGTTTACCAGGAGCAAGGCATACCGTTAACAAAATCGGAAAGTTCTAGAAATTTACATTGAAAATCTTTCGCTTTATATTTCTTTTATTCATTCAACAGGGCCCCTTCCAAGTTATTGGGATACATCAGTGAGCAGAGACATCTGTTATGCCAACTTCCTTATAAGCTTTTTTCATTCACTGCCATCACTCCCTTGTCTTTGTCCCTCTTTTGGTTCATCACTTATGAGCAAATATTTATTTGAGTATCTATAATGTACCAAGTACAATCTTGGTTCTCCAGTGGCCTTGTAGCTTTCTCACACTGCTCTTAGAGAAGGCGGTGCAATAAGTCATATGTTTCCAAGTGTGAATTGAAACCAACTTTACCTCTTTCTCTTCCAGGGGTAATGACTTCGAAGTCTTATTTGAGCATAGAGATACTGGATTTTACTAAGGGAATTTGGTATTAATTAGGAGATGGTTAAATTATTGGTTTTAGAACCCACCATCTATGGGTGGGTACATAGCCTCCTTGGTATTTATAGCTAATGAGAAGATTGAGTTAAACTAATCTCAGGAGTCTTGCTCTTTGCCACTTTTACTTACCAGATAGGAAAGCTGAGGTCAAAGAGGTTTTAAATTGCCAAATACCAAATTTGTATCAAAACTCATATCAGAACTTGGCTTTTGTGACTCTCAGTCTGATGAGTTTTACTCTGTCATGGTGAATTTAAGGAGAGCCTAAAGCAGAAGGAGCCCATAGAGGACCAAAAGGCTGAAAATTAGAATTGGAATGTGTAAGTATTTAGCCTGGACAAAAAGTGGCTAATGAAAGACTTTATAGCTAGCTGCACTGAAGGGTATAAAATAGCTTTCACAGCAAGTATTGTGATGATCAACATCTACTATTGACTAAAGGCATAAAAAAAAAAACAAACACCCCAACAAATATACTTACATGCTACTGTAAAGATTTGGGTGAAGTAGAAACAATTTCCTAATGTAAACTGTAGAAGATATTTCTGGGGGAAAAAAAGATGGACCTGTATTTGTGAAAGATATTTTTCGGAAATAACCTAGATCCAGGTGTGTGTGTGTGTGTGTGTGTGTGTGTGTTTTAGTTGCCAACTGCCTGTGCAATGGAAAGAAGCCCATTATATGAGTCAGGTAAAAGTGGAGTTGAGCTTAGAGAGAATCCCACCTGCTCACGGGATCCCTGAGTTCCTCTGAGTGGAAAGCACCGAGCCAAAAACATCATTTGCCCAGAAAGGCTTTACCTTGGGGCAGAGAGTAGCTGTGTGAGAGTGCTTGAGCTCTGACATTCCAGGAAGAGCTCTCCGCCTGGATATTAAGAAGTCGTTTGGCAATGTACATGATATTCAGCAGCCATTGACTCCTGCCCTCTCATTTCAACTAAATGGAATAATCAATGTTCAACATAAGGCCTTGCACACAGTGGGTTCTTGACAAATATTTGTTGAACAAAACAAATGCTGTTCTTTGGTACAGTAGAGAGCTTTAATTCTCTAAATGAGTTGGTGAAAAGCAATGACAAGTCAGTGGCACAGAGTTAATTTTGGCTTCCTATCCACTCTAGAGAGTGTATTGGATTTCACCCCATGAGATGGCTGCCAAAGATACAATTTTCCCAGCTCTGTTTGTGCTTGTAGCCTGGGCAGAAGCTGGGATGGCTGTGGCAGCAGAAACATGAGACACAGACCTGGGGCCAACTTGACTCAGTCAATATCTTTGTGCTCAGCACCTAAGAAAATGTTTCCTGTGCTAATCTCTTTGTACGGTAACGAGGGAAGGAAGGATATTTTTAAGAGAGTAACTTATCAATATGAAACAGATGCCCCAGAGTGTTCTGGATTGGATAGTTTACACCAGAACTTTCAAAACTGATTTCTTTTCTTTTCTTTTCCTGGCTTTGTATAGTTGTGGGGAGATGACACCAAGACATTATGGATTTTGGATATTGAAAGGTCAATCTACCATTGAGTGTGTGTCTTTGGAGAGCTGTAAGCAATTTTCCTGGGTTCACTGACTTTTAGGAACTTGACAAATGCTTTTAGAACTGCCATATGAGGAGGAAGACAGTTCTTTACAGACAAAAAGACATTTTGCAATCCCCTTCTCCCTGCTCTTCCCGCATGAAATGTGTTTTTGTGTTGCTTTCTTCACCATTTTTCTTTTATTTATTTTATCATGCAAATAGAATAAAATAACCACTCATAAAGAAGAAAGAAAGAAGTTGTCCAAAATATCATTGCTCAATTATAGAAAATGTTTTAATTTTCAGGTTTTTCATATAGACGCTGTGTTCATACAAATAATAGATAGTGCTAACCAAGATGTGGATAGAATTATGTTTTCCAATTTATGGAAAAAATTCTTTTGGTGAATGTGTTACATTTTAAAACTTTTTCTGTTGTTTGATGCTTATTTAGAGAGTTTCCAAGTTTTTCTGCTATTAAAACAACTGAAACGAGTGAAGTAACATGTGATTTTTTCCTTCTTGTAAAAGCAGCACAGCATAGAGATGATCCCTTGCCTAAAGAAATTTATATTTTAGGGGAGACAGATATGAAATAAAACAAGTGGGTAACAGTTGCTATAGCAGCTGAGTACAGTGAGGAAATGACAATGGTGAATTCCTAATAGCTCAGAAGTTTTTTCAATATATGAAAGAAGTGATGCTGTTACAGAGTCTTGAGAACATGTAGATTATAACCAAGTGTGTAAAAGCGAAAGAATTACAGTCAAAAGGAAGAGCAGGAGGTGCAAAGGCATGGAGGTCTGGTAAGTCCTGGGAACTGCTGGTCATAAGGACATAAGGACCATTGGAAGTCAGTGTGAAAGAAGCTCAGCTTTAAGGCTAAAATGGGGCAGATAATGAAGAGCCTTGGGTGCCCAGTTTAGGAACTAGATTTTGTCATGGAGGCAACCATTGTGTCATTGAAGGGTTTCAAACAGATGCGAGATGCAATGCGACTTCTACTTTAGGAAAAATCTTTTGTCAGTCTTAAGGAGGAGAGATTTGAGAGTGACAGATTATTGGAGGTAGAGAAACCTAGACTTATGATGATAGTTCAGGGAGGAAGTGAAAGGAACTTTGGTCATATTGAGTTTTACATGTTGGCAGACTCAGGAGAGAGCTAAAGATTTTAAAGTCACTTATATATATGGTATTTGAAATATTTGAATGGATGGCATCACCAAGGGAGACTGTATAGGATGAGAGAGGGCCAAAAACAGAGGGTTGAGAAATAAGGCAGGAGGAGGAGGAAGAGGCAGACGGGGGAAAATGTAAGGGCAAAGGACAACCATGAGGTAGAGATGAATCAAGGTTGAAGAGTCAAAATATTTATTGGATAAGTGCATTTAGGTAAAAAAAAATTATATATATATATAATTATATCTATCTATATCTATATCTATATCTATATCTGTATCTATATCTCCTTGAATTTTGTCCATTGAGTTCTCCCTGGATTAAAACTCTCATTATTAATCCATGTGAATTTTCCATATAATGTAGATATTATCTCTTTGTAAAAGTTGTATTTGACATTTATTCTTCCTAGGGCATTTTTCTATTTTTAAGTTTTCAATTATATCTACCATGAGTTCAACAGTTTTTTTAAAACAATTGAATTTTGATGCTTTTACCTTCTGTTTTTTTCTTTTGCATTAAAGTCCAAGCAGAGTTATTAATATGGATTAAAGGGATGAGGGCAAGGGGTGGGGAGTCCAGTTAGGAAGCTATTATGACACAGGGATGATATCCTGAGGGCCTAGAATAATGGAAGGAGCAGTAGTGGTGGAAAAGAGGAAGTAGATGCATGAGTTATTATACAGGCAAAATTTATATGTCTTTGACATTTATTCTTCCTAGGGCATTTTTCCTAGGTATATATAACCAACTGTAAATATCAGGTAAGAATATTTGGCTGATGAAGTATTAGACAATGGGGAAGGGGATAGAAACAGAATTTTAAGTTTTTACCATATTTTAGGAAATTTCTAGATGTTTTCATTTCTAGGTGTTCAATCATTCCAAAATATTTATTGAGCACCTGCTATGAGCCCACAGTGTCCAATGTGCTTGGGATGTATTTGTGAACAAAGCAAAGATTCCTGCCCCTGTATAGTTTATATTTTAGGAGTGAATACAGATGATAAACAAGCAAAAAGAAATAACAGTACATAAGTAAAATATATAGTACATTAGAAGTGAATGTGATTGATATTCTGTTTGCTTCTCTAAATTTATTTCATCCTTTCCTCTTCCTTCCCAGAGCTCTGAGAGTCTGACTTTTACAGATGAATCAAGGGCTCTGTTATCTTCTGGCCTCCAGGTAAGTTCACCCAATAAGAAGAAATGAAAAGAGATGAGAGACTGGGAGGAGCATGAAAGTTTTTCTGTTTTCCTGCTGGTCTAAGTGATAATGGCTGGGCTTTCTAGCAACTGACTCAACCTTTGTAAAACTCCAATAGGTTTCTCGTGGTCAAGAAAACTGCTATTCCTTCCCTTGCCTTTTTAGCCTAGAGTGGTACCAGAATCCTGATGTTCTACGTCCAGTATGCTTCACCATTTATTAATTTTCCTTTTATTTGCCTAGTAACACTTTCAACTTCAGTCTCCTCCATTTGATCATACTATTGGTTTTCTACCAACCTTAGCTGGTGTTAACTGATAAAGGTTAAAAAAGAAGAAAAAATAAAGCATGGTAAGGGAGATCAATGTTGTCAGAAGTGAGAGGATAATTTGCAGTATTAAATAGGATGGTTAGCTGGGTTTCATTACAAAATGAGACAGTTAAGCAAAAACTGGAAGGCGATGAAGGCATTATTCAAGAGGATATCTGGGATAGGATCATTTCAGGCTTTCTACAGGTAAGGTGCTAAGAATGGTGTGTCCTATTATGTTCAAGAAAACAAAAAGTGTGACTGGAACACAGTGAATAAATTGGCTTGTAGTAGTAGAATATCAAAGACCATGCAGAAATTACAAGCCATTGTAAATAATTTGGCTTTTATTCTGAAACAAGGAGTCCCTGCACAGTATTGAACAGAGGAGTGCCATGATCTGACATACTTTAACAGGATAGTTTTACATACTAAGTTAAGAAAATCTGTAGGTAGGATGAGGGGATTGAAGACTGGATTTGATCACAGTAGTCTTCTTAGAAGCTGATGGTGACTCTAAACCCTGATGATATCAGAGAGGATGGTGCAAAGTGGTCAGGGCCTAGATATACTTTGGGGTATGAGAGAGCAGGAGGAGTAAATGATGACTCCAGGGACGCTTGGGTGGCTTAGTCGGTTAAGCGTCTGCCTTTGGCTCAGATCATGATCCCAGGGTCCTGGGGTCGAGTCCCACATCGGGCTCCTTGCTCAGCAGGGGGCCAGCTTCTCCCTCTGCACCTCCCCCCTGCTCGTTCTCTCTCTCTCTTTCTCTCTGACAAATAAATAAATAAATAAAATCTTTAACAAAAATAAAAGATGACTCCAAAGTTTGTGTCTTGGCTTACTGGAAAGTGGACTTGTATCACTTCAGATGGAGTGAGAGGGAAGATTATTTCAGTTTTGGACATGCAGAATTTGAGATGTATATTTGATATCTCCAACTGGAAATCTCAAGTAGGCTGACAGATATATGATCTGGAATAATACATTGGGAGTCATTATGTAGATCTGCCCTGTCCAACACAACAGCTTCTTGCCACATGCACTGGCATATTTAAAGTGCTCAAGCAGCCTCATGTGGCTGGTGGTTACTGTATTGGATAATACACATATAGAATATTTCCACCATGGAAGAAAGTTCTGTTGGATAGTGCTGATCTAGATGGTACTTCAAGTAATTTTACAGGATGAAATCACCAAGGAATAATGAGAGAAGAAAAGACTGAACTCTGGAGCAATCCAACATTAAGGAATTGGAGAGAGGAGATAGAAGCAACAAAGATTTGAAAAGGAATGGACAATGAAGTATAAGGCAAACCTTATACACTGATGAAAGTGTATCATTTCATCCTCATGACAAAATTAAGAGGCTTTAATTATTTTCAACATTATTTAGGTGAGGAATGGAGGCTCAGAGAGTAAAAGTACATGTCTTATCATACAGCTAGTATTGGAAGAACTGGGATTTGAGACGAGAAAGCGTGGAAATCTTTATTTGGGAGGGATCTAGTTGGCTGTGGGTGTGATGATGGTGATTTCTCTTTGACCTTGACAGCTAGTGTGTCCTCAGCAAGGACATCTATTCTAGTGAATTCAAGGATTTGATTCAGGTCTCAAAGATCCATCCAACCATGCAGGATGTAATGTACTGACAAAAACAGCCTCTGATTATGACCAAGCTTCCATCGTAACCTGTAATGCTTACTAAAAGATAGCGTTTTCTTTTTTATTTCTAGGTTTATTGAGATACTATTGTTATATAGCATTGCATTAGTTTTAGGTGTAGATCATAATGATTTGACATATGTATATATTGTGAAGTGATCACTACAAGCTTAGCTAACATCTATCACCTTACATAGTTATAGATACTTTTTCTTGTGATGAGAACTTTTAAAATGTACTCTTAGTAACTTTCAAGTATACAGTACAGTATTATTAACCATGGTCACAATCCTGTACATTCCATCCTCAGAATGTATTCATCTTGTAACCAGAAGTTTGTATCTTTTGATCATATTCACCCATTCCCTGTCAACACAACCCCAGCCCCCTGCCACTGGCAACCACCAATCTGTTTTATGTATCTATGAGTTTTGTTTTTTTTCAGATTCTACATATATGTGAAATCATATAGTATTTGTCTTTCTCTGTCTGACTTATTTCACTTAGCATAATGCCCTCAAGGTCTATCCATGTTTTCACAAATGGCAGTATTTCCTTCCTTTTTATTCCATTGTACAGATATACCACATTTTCTTTATCCATTCATCTCCTGATGGACACTTAGGTTGTTTCCATGTCTTGGATGTTGTGAATAATGCTGCAATGAATAGGGGAGGTGCAGGTATCTTTTCAAGATAGTGATCTTATTTTCTTCAGTTACATACCCAGAAGTGGAATTGCTGGATTATATGGTAGTTTTTATTTTAAAATTTTGAGGATCCTTTATACTCTTTTCCATAGTGGCTGCACCAATTTACATTTCCACCAACAATGCGTAAAGGTTACCTTTTCTCCACATCCTCACCAACACTTGTTATTTCTTGTCTTTTTGATAATAGACAGTCTAACAGATGTGAGGAGGTATTTCATTGTAGTTTTGATTTACAGTTCCCTGATGATGTTGAGTGATGTTGAGCATTTTTACATGTACCTGTTGGCCATTTGTATGTCTTCTTTAGAAGAATGTCTATTCAATTCCTCTGCCATTTTTTAAAAAAAGATTTATTTATTTATTTATTTTAAAATCTTTTTTTAAAAGATTTATTTATTTATGTATTTTAAAGATTTATTTATTTATTTATGTATTTTAAAGAAATAAATTTATTTATTTATTTTATGTATTTTAAAGTGGGGGAGGGGCAGAGGAAGAGGGAGAGAATCTCAGGCAGACTCCCCACTGAGCGCAGAGCCCAATGTGGGGCTCCATCCCACAGCCCCAAGGTCATGACCTTAGCTGAAACCAAGAGTCACGTGCTCAACCGACTGAGCCACACAGGTGCCCCTGTTTCTTTTTGAATGCAAACTAGAGACAGATGCTGATTTATAGCAAGTGTAAAAATGGAATGAAAGTGGTGTGAAATTCCATTAGATTAAATAAAGAATATTGGCTTTCACGAAAAACTTTGGCATTTATGTTAAGGTAAAATGAAAACTATATGAACAAAGAAAAATATCATTTTATGTCAATTTCTTACTAAAAATTCATGTGCAGCCTAATTTTCCTTTTTATGAGATTTGAAAAGATGCAAGGTGAAAACCAATCTATTTCTATTTTGGTTTATTGCAATGGGCATATTGTTGATTATAAGTTGTGAATTTTCTATTAAATATCTTATCTGCCTTGCTGTATTGCACACTCATTGCTCATTGTTTTTGTTTACAGTCTTGTTATCTAGAGATGAAGGGCAAGAAGAAATGCCAACAAGTCTAAATATTGAAAGGTCAGGGTATTCACATACACCTTATTTCACTTCTCAGAATGCATTAGCCATTGTAACTTTGGTATCTCTTCCAACTTTCAGATACCAAACTGATATTGGTCATTTTCTCTTCTGAAGGCAATTTTTGAGATCATAAAAGTGTGCAAGGGACATGAAAATGGGGCATGGATGATTTGGTATTGACAGAATTTCCAGCTCAAGGGTACTGAGAAAGAACAAAAGCTGCTGGTTTCACTGGCTGTTTGTTTTTGTAACACTTCAAGTAATAAAAGCAGCAACATAAATTCTGGGTTGGTTTTGTTCCCAGTTGAAGTTTTGCTCTAGGGACAGAAGAATCTCTTTGTACAGCTGTGTAAATACTACGTTGCCATTTGGCACAAATGGGAGGTTGGTCTTCGAAATCTCCATTTGTGAAGAATGGAATAAGCACAGGGACTAGAATGGGTGAGGGTTAGAAAGGAAGAGAGGAGCAGGAGCTCCCCAGTCTGGGATTATTCTGTATCGATATTTGCTGCTATTGTCTGCCCAGCATATTTTTATTTGGGTACTTGCTCTTATTCTACCTAACAGTTTTGGTTAAGCTGTCAAGCATAGTACCCTGTCTTCTGTCCAACAGAGTATATACTAGTCGTCCAACAATTGTAAAATGACAGGCAATAAAAAAAAAATGGATAAATTTGACTATACAAAATGTTTTTAAATGCATGAAAAAATTGTAAACAAAATCAAAGACATTTGATAAGCTTGGAGAAAATATTTTTAAGATATATTGCACATAAAGTTTTAATATCCCTAATACATAATAAACTCTTAAAATTAGAGGGGAAATTTAAAAAAATCTAGTAGAAATTAGGAAGAAGACATAAATAGAAAATTCATAATAAAAATAGCCCTTAAACATGAAAAGGGTTCCAGTTTCTCCACATCCTTACTAACACTTGCTATCTTTTGTTGTTTTAGTAATAGCCATCCTACTGGTATGAGATGATATCTCACTGTGGTTTTGATTTGTCTTTCCCTGATGATTAGTAGTGTTGAGCATCCTTTCATATACCTATTGGTCATTTCTGTGTCCTTTTTTTGAGAAATGTCTTTTCAAGGCCTTTGTTTGTGTGTTTATTTATTTGCTATTGAGTTATAGCAGTGAACCTGGAGGAGATTATGCTAAGTGAAATAAACTAGTCACAGTAGGACAAATACTGCATAATTCCACTTACATGAGGTGCCTAAAATAGTCAAACTTATAGAGGCAGAAAATAAAACAGTGGTTACCAGGGGCCAAAGGGAGGGAGAAATAAGCAGTTCTTCAATTGGCATAAAGTTTCAGACACGCAAGATGAATTAGTTTTAGAGATCTGCTGTAGAGCATGACGCCCATTGTTGACAAAACTGTGATATGCACTTAAAAATTTAAGAGGGTAGTTATTATATTGAGTAGTCTTACCACAAAACACAACACAACACAAAACAAAACAAAATACCCAAAGAGGTACAAAGAAATTTTTGGAGTTGGGGGAGATGGTTATTACCTTGTTTGTGGTGATGGTTTCATGGGTATATGCATATGTCCAAACTCATCAAATTGTATATA
This sequence comes from Halichoerus grypus, assembly GCF_964656455.1. NCBI lineage: Eukaryota > Metazoa > Chordata > Mammalia > Carnivora > Phocidae > Halichoerus > Halichoerus grypus. Next base: position 63,082,012 of record NC_135721.1, on the reverse strand, counting down.
TGCAGTTTTTTTGTATCTCAATTATACCTCAGTAAAGTTGTTTAAAGCAATAGCAAGAAAACAAAATAAAAACATAAAAAGACATCCAACTTCAGGCATAATTAGAAAAATTAAAATAAAAATTATACAGATACCATTTACTACCTTTTCTAATTGGTGAAAATTAAAAAGTATGACTTGATTGTGTTGACAAGGCTGAAAAACAACCAGAATTTTCATATAACGTGAGTAGGAATGCAAATATATGTAACCCTATTGGATAGGAATTTGGCAATAACTAACAAAACTGCATACTTATTTGCCTCTTGACTCAATAATCCCACTTATAGGATTTACCTCAAGATACACCTCCAATAATATAAAGATATAAATGCACAAAGTTATTCAGTATTGTTTGGAATTGCGAATTATAGGACTCGAACTAAATGACTGTACATAGGAAATTGATTAAATGAACCATGATATTTAGACACAATGAAGCATAATGTGCCTGTAAAAAAAAAATATAAAAGATCTTTAAAACTGATATGTAGCAACTTTCAGAATATATTATCAAGTTTTAAAAAAGCAAAAAAAAATCCAGGATATATTATTAAGTGAAAATTAGTGTCTATATAAATGAATATGTTATCATTCATGTAAGAAAGAAGGGAAAATAAAAAAAATGTACATGTGTTTGTTTATTTGAGGAAGAAGAAACACGGAAGATATAAAGCAAAAACTAATGATATAAACCTTATATTATAGGAAATAAGTGATAGGGGAACGGACATGGAATAGGGTAGAAGGGGTGGGGGTAACTCTTCTCTGAATATATCTTCCCATTTAGTTCTGACTTTTAGAAACAGACAATGCTTCATAGACTTAAAAATGGATTATTAAAATTGACATGGATACAAGGAAGCCAACATGGAAAACAAATAGAAACAAATGAACCTAAATATGTATTACAATAAAAAGCATAACCACAGTGAGGGGGAGAAGGGGAAAAAAAGAATTAACCTAAGAAATTTTGAAAAACAGAATTTTCACTATATACTCTGAGGCTAAAGATAAAAAGAATTAAACACACATATTGAACTTGAGTTAGTAGATGGGGTTTTCACAGGTGTATAGATTAACAATTCTGAAACTATTTCATGTGTATTCTGAATTTGAGCAAATAAGTAAATACATTGTGCACCATGACAACCAGATTTTTTTTTTTTACTGTCCAAAAGAGGAGTTACAATAAAGGAAAAGTGAAATGCTAGAATAAATCTTGTTGCTGTCAGAGCCGTTCAGCAGAACACCACCAAGAACACATCTGTAGTTGACAAGTTGGTTTTGTTACTCATTGCAGTGAAGGAAGAACACACACCAGAGGGAACCATGAAGTGTTTCGGAGAATTTTTAAAAAGAGCCAAGCAGAGGATTTTGGCTTTTTTGGGGAGTGAACTGAATGAAAGTCTACAGAAGTGGGGGTTCCCTCTAGATTGAATGCTGTCAGAGAGTGGGGCAATTCAGTTTTTGGGTATCTCACTACTTGTATTTATAGGGAAGGTAGACTAGAGTGGGAGGAATACTATAATCGGAAAAGAAGTAGCAACCATTTATTTCAGCCTGGAGAGAAGGATATTTGGTATTTTGTGGGTGGCACAGTGACCTTGTTTTTGTCTGTGTTAAGAAAAAATTATGAAGTAGTCTTGTTTTCTCTCACTTTATCAGTTACCTTTTTTGATGTTGGGTTTCTGTATTTATATTCAACAGAATAGTATGGCCTGTGAGCGCTGTGCTCTCTTTAGTAGATCAGAACTGGAGGACTTGGCATGAACCCATGATTCATTGCACATCAATATATATTTCTTAGCTCTGTCACTGAAAGGATCTAGAAGAAATAATACACCAATATGAATGAGCACATCTCTCAACTACATCTCAGTTGCTAAACATTGGTCTCCAACAAAAGATACAAGAACTCCCTGGAGAAATGGCTGGTTCTGTGCCTGAAGCAGAGAAATTACATGATGAAACTAGAACATATTGTGGTGTCAGAAAGTAAGGAAGTGTTTAGAAAATGATTGGGACAGATCAAAAAGACACAAGAGCCAACTTTGAAGGGATTAACAATGGCCAAATCAGTGGCAATGTAAGCAAAAATGAACAATGTTAGTAAAGGATTTTAATCCGTACAGCAAAACAAGAAAGTATGAATACTTAGTAATATAAACAAATAATTGAATAAATAAATCAAAAGAGGAGAGAAACTTCTTTACACAATTTAGTCCAAAATAATAAATGTAGAAAGAATGATAGCAATAGAAATATTACAAAAGGATTGTTTCAGACAAGAATCATCACTAAATGCTAAAATTAGTAATGAGAAATAGGATATTTACAGTCTCAAAGTATCTCCCCATGAGACATAATGGGAAAAGTGTAACTTTATAGTGGAGAACCATGAAGGACTATACCAGGGATGAATAAATTCACATCATGTGTCTCCTAATACGATACACTGAAAAGGACACATGTCACTTCAAAGTGTATAAACTCAATTCAATAGTGAGGAAATAGTAGACACATCCAAATTGAAGAACATTCTACAAAATAATTGGTTACTATTCTTTGAATGTGTCAAGGTCATGAAAGACAAAGGAAGAATGAAGAACTGGTCCAGATTAAAGTAGACTAAGAAGATTTGATGACTAAATGCATGTCTTCCTGGATTATTTTGGAGGAGAAAAAGGATACTAGTTAACAATTACAAAATAATAGTATTTTGTCAACATATTTTTTATTATGATGATTATACTATAGTTATCAAAGATATAACCAGTTGGGTTTTTTTTTAAAGATTTTATTTATTTATTTGAAAGAGAGAGAGATCGAACAGAGAGAGAGAGAGAGAGCACATGAAGGTGGGAGGCACAGAGGGAGAGGGAGAAGCAGGCTCCCAGATAAGTAGGGAACCTGATGCGGGGCTCTGCGGGGCTCGATCCCAGGACCCTGAGATCATGACCTGAGCAGAAGGCAGATGCTTAACTGACTGAGCTCCCCCAGGTACCCCACCAGTTGAATGTTTTAAGTGACACAGGAAATCCTTTTTCTGTGAAACAAAAATTGCCAGTACATCTATAATAGATGCTTTTGGATAAAGGCATGAGAATTATTTTTAATCTAAAACTTTATTTTCCACATTTTTATGGCAATACAATTTACAGACAGAAAAATTCTATGAATTTTGACAAATGCATAAAGTTATGTAACTACAACAATCGAAGAACAGTTGTATCATTACCAAAAAATTCCCTTGTATTGGTCATTTGCAGCCAACTCTTTCCCCAACACGACTCCTGGCAACCATTAATCTGCTTCTGCTTCTATAGTTTCCTCTTTTCCAAAATCTCATTTAAGTGGAACTATATAATATTTAGCCCTTTTTATTTGGCTTGTTTCACCTCATATAAAGCATTTGAAAGTCAACCATGTTGTTGCATAGATCAGGATTGCATTTCCTTTATTGCTGAATGGTATTTATTGTATGTTGGTATCACAGTTTATTTATTCATTCAGTTGAAGATCATTTGAGTAGTTTCCAGTGTTTGCTTTTTAAGAATATAGGCACTCTAAACATTTGTGTAAAGTTGTTTGGGTGAGGATTCTGATGATGGTCAAGTGTGCCTTTAAGGTTTTCACCTTCCTTGTTAGTTAACATTCATTCAGGGCTCAACCTCCTTCTCCGCCCATTGACCTCTTATCAACCAGGGCTCTCCATTAGCCCAGCTTGCCTGCCAGAAAATAAGTAAAAGAATTCCATTAAATATGTGACCCTTACTGTGGATTGGTTTATCAGAGTGCCTCAAAATCCTTTCAGGAATACCATAAACACTATAGATTACAAATTGAAGGTGGTATTTTATCCCATTCTATCATCTTCACTACCTTTTGTCTCAGTAACATATTCATCTTCCTATTCTTTTTAGAAACCTTAGAATTAGCTTTCATTTAAACTTGTCTTAATATTCTCTAGTAAGTTACTATACCATAAATGCTATAAATGCTCTTATTTCAGCCTTATCATTTGCCTACAGATTCATAGTCTACCTTTTCCTCCTGCTCCATGTTTCTGGTGCTATTCAATCAGATAACTGCAATGACCTGGGCCTTCTGTCTGTGGGATCAACCTAGTCCAGTCCATGACTTAGTTAAATAAAGATCTCATCATTATTCATCTATAAACAAGCTCTTGACAGTTCTCTAATGCCCAATAGATAAAAAGAAAACTCCTAATCATGGTATGCAAAGATCGGCCCAACCTGGCACCAACTATCTTTCCATTCTTATCTCTTGCGAGTGGAATCAATGTATTCATGTAACAATATTGCTATTTTCAGAATTTCCTGTGCTTTTGGTCTTTGCGTATGCTATTGTTTACAGGTATGATCCTTTCTCTTTTCTTTCTAATTGGAGAACACTTACTAATCTTTTATAATCTGTCTTAAAAAGACTCTCTGTTATTTTTTCTCTATGTTTCCTGTTCCCAGCCTGGGCAGGTTAAAACACTCTCTTTTCTCCATAACATCTCGCATATTTTGTTATTATCAAATTCATCAAATTATATTGTGATTATTATGTCCCTTTTCCTCCAGTAGATACTTAGCATAATTATGGGGCCCAATAAATATTAAGTTGATTGAATATAAATAAATGAATGCATGAGATATAAGGGAAGTATTTTTGCTAGAGAAGAAAACACCTTCTACTATCACTCAAATGTGTACCGTTACCAAATATCTACTCTGGTTATGAGGATGTTCTCAAGTAGTTCATATGACTTCTATCTTGTAAATCTGAGTTCACTCTTGGTATACATTTTGCCAAGAACACTTTGGGTTAAGGAAATTCTAAATTCTAAATTTTAAGCCACATTATTGTCATTTAGTCTATAGCAGTGATATAAAATGGCTACAGGAAACCATATATTGAAATATTAACTTAGGTCAGATTGTTAAACAAGAAACTTTATTTTATAGGTCCAATTAATTTAATAGGCTTTTTAGTCTCCATAATATATCATGTAAATTTTATTATATAGTTTTTAATAATATATACTATATAACATTTCACTTTAAACATCAGTAATGCTTTTGATTATAAGTTACTGTGAAACTGGAAAAAATCAACACCCATCAGACTCTAAGTGTTGACAATCTTTTTTCTATATACAGCAACTATATTCCTATATTAGAAATAGATGACACCATTTTCCAGTCTGAAATTATAAGCCAGTATACCTCCAAATATTTCTCATGGATAAACTGAAAGGTAATCACATTTGTACAACTTTATGTGCTATAAGCTTGACAGATTTGAGTGGACTGTTTTGTTTTCTAAGAAATGACTGTACTCTTATCTTTAAGATACAGAGGTCTTTAAACTGTTTTTTAAAGGATTTGCACGGGAACAGCAACTGCATCTGTAAAATGCATAGAGAGGAAAGCCAGCTTTGTTTAATATCCTATATGCTCTTCAGCTACTTAGAAAGGCAGAGAAAACATTTTTCCATGTGTCTTTTTCTTTATGAATGTCTCACAATTGTGACTTCATCTAGGGCTGTTTATAAACATTTTCGTGTGTGTGTAGATGTATATATTTAAGACAACACAGATGTTTGCGTGTTACTACAGAAACATAGTGTTAAGTGCTGTCTTACATTATTAGTCCTTAGCCTCTGCATTTGCATTCTTATTTTCACGGTTGAAGTTGTGATAGAGAAGAGATGCATGAGCCTGGAGGGACATGATGGATCCTTGTGCAAAATGAAGAAATGGTAAAATTGCAAAGGTTTAAACTGATGTTCACAGCACTTCATTCTTTTGGCTCTAAATCAGAGTCATAAATTCCTTATACTTGAAGAGTTTGAAAACATTTAATATGCCTTTTTTTTCCTTCTCATGTATAGTTTGATCTTGACATTAGCTGAAAAATAAACCAAAATAAGCTACAGGAAAACATAGCTATTGTCTTCTTTGTCAAAGCGTCCTTTCATCCTCTCTCTAAGAGGGTATGAAACCTAATTCCTTTGTATGAAGCAATGATCACCACACTGAAAAATAAAACTTCCAGTCAGTGTATGACACCTAATAGCCCAATGATACGCTGCAAAGGGAATTTTATATACTTGAAGTTTTCTTCCCATTCTGAAGAATGTATTTAAGAAAGGAGGCTTCAGTGCAGTTGCAGAGATAAGATTAAAACTGCCTCCAGGCCTGAAAGTTTTAGTGACCTGAGAAGTTTTCTTAACTTTTCTGGTAGTATTAGTGTTTCAGCAACCAGATGCTTGGAAGCTTCACTGACCCAGAGACCTAGGAGGCCAAATCCAGGGATTACATTTTCATTTTTATTAAAAGTACTTTATTTTTTTCAGAGTCTATCTGAATCTTTATATGCTGGATGATCTCAGCAGACTGAAGCTTTCTAGAAAGGTTTCACTGAGGAAGAGGGTTGAGAAGTCTATTTTCCCCACAATCAGTGTTTGCAAGGATGATGATTTTCTTCTGAAGCCTTAACGGGCATCTCTACTTAACTTCGTGTGAAGAAAATACCACAACCTCATCCCTAGTGCAGAAATTAATTTCATATGGGAAAATGTTCTCTTCTATAATGAGAAAAGAAAATTAAACATAAATGTCTCTGGGACAGGGACCATTTTGATTCAAATTCATACCAAGATAGAAAAGATCTTTTCCAAAGAGCAGTTTCTGATGGATGGAAGAAGAGTAAAGAGAAGAGCAGGACACTTGATGGAAGAAGGACAAAGTGTCATAAAATTGGGAGAAATAGAGAGAAATGGGCTGAGAGGCTGGAGTGCTCACAAGACAGCTTTGATGACAGTTTGCTGTATGGGTAGCCTGGCCTTCCCACACCGCGTACCCTTAAGGCTGGCTATCCACTGTGGGGCTGTAGCTGTGGCCGTTTTTTAAATATTAACCTCATAGATGGTTTGGAGAAGTTGTAAAATAGTGCTAGATTGGGTTGACTGTGGTAGGTTTTTTTTCCCCCCACATAGAAACTGGACACACTTTTTAATAATCATGCTTGAGGACATTCTTCTAAGTACTTCTTTCTGCTTGAATTTGCCTTTCATAGACAATAACACATACAATGCCTAGAAAACTCATGTTTCAGCTGACATGGCAATTGACTAATTATACTTAAAGATGGGGATCATGATTCTTTTAGACCTCTAAGAGCTACTTGGACAGAATGGAAAATTCCAACAATCAATTAAGTGTATGAGAAACATAAGAATAAAAAATGTATTTTTGAATTGTTACATAAAATACAATGGGCTTAGTCCTATTGGTGAGCAAGTCTTTATTCACAGTGTCATTTAAATGTGATGATTAACCTTACACCATTCACAATTCTGTTCTCTTAGAGACTTTTTTATAATTAAGCAGTCAACTGACTTTTCCTTTTAGGGGACTAGAAATCATGGAGCCTTGAGCCTGTGCTAAAAGTTTCTCACCAGCTTCCCTTGAAACCTTCAGTCAGTCCCCTTCTTTTCTTTCCACTGCTCACTGATCAGGTATTGGAAAGTAAATTTTTAACTTTTGAAATTCTAATACTCTGATATATGATAATATACAATTCTATGCTATTATTTGGTTTCTGCTGAAGACTACAGGCTTATAAAAGGAATGTTTTCAAGCTGAGATATAACTTGTTTGAGGTTCTTAATATGTGAAAAACTTACTTCTAAATTTTTAGATTTTTAAATAAACCTAATAAGTGAGTGTTATGGATTGATTTGTGCCCCCCCACCCCCAAAGTTCATATGTTGAAGCCCTAACTCCCAATATAATGTATTTGCACATAGGATCTTTAAGGAGACAATGAAGGCTGAATGAGGTCATAAGGATGGGGGCCTTAATTTGATAGGATTTGCTGTCCTTATAAGAAGAGGAAAAGACACCAGAGCTTACTCCCTTTCACTTCTTACACATGGGAGAAAGGGAAAGTGAGAAGGTGGCTGTCTGCAAGCCAGGAAGACGCTTTCACCAGAAACCAACCCTGATGTTGCCTTGGTCTTGGACTGTGGCCTCCAGACCTGCAAGAAAATAAATGTCTGTTATTTCTGCTACCCAGTCTGCAGTATTTTGTTATGGCAGTCCTCACTTGACTAAGGCTGTGAGTATTTGTATGGGAAAAAATGGAGGAAGAAAATGGAATCCTACCTCTGAAATTAATAAAGGGAAACTGAAGGGATACATGGTATACCTGGAAATATGTTATCATCTAAGGAAGCATTGTGAGGTCTTAACATGGAAAGCACATCTTCATGGGCTGTCTAGATTGACACACTATGAAACATCAGGAAGTAAGTGAGTGGGTCTTCTTGGAAAGAGAACCCAACATGAAAATTATGGATGGTGTCACTGGAGTTACATATGCTTAAAAATAAATGTAATTGCTGCCAATGAGAAATACTGAAAACTATTGGCCATTTTTTGTTTTACTCCACTGTAGTTTATTAACACAAGCTTTAACTAACTCTGTTGACAGTATTATTTTTCTCTTGCAGCAGCTGCCTAAAAATCGAGGGCAAATTCTAGCCATAATTGTGTTGAATCTCTTCAGGGAAAAAGTGAGAGCAATAATACTTATTAAACTTTCCAATGGTTTGTGTTAGCAGATTTTTTTTTTAACACTGAATATTTTCACTTTTTGTTCATTTGAAAGCAAGCAAACTAGAGTTGTCTGAACTGGAAGAAAAGTTTCACTTTTCCCAGGAGAACTTCTTAAAAAGTTAGAAAGTATTTTGAAGAAGATGCAAATTTTGGGGTATCTGTGTGTCTAAGCTTACTTAGTAGCTCAGTGTTGGACGATGTGGCATCTTTTCTGTTCCTGTGTTCACCAATACTGAAACTGTGCCTCAGCACTGCAATGAGGACATGACAACTTATGCTTTTCCATATTTTCAAAAACTCTGGGAAAAAAATCTAGGTCGTGCCCATATTTAATAAAAGGCTTTTAAAATTCTTTCCAGATTCACATAAACCCATCTTAATATTTGGATTCTCTTACAAAAATACTGAGAATTGAATTTTTGGCTCTATGATATAGATGATACATAAGTTTACACGAATTTATAGATATATACAGTATTGATGATGAAAGTGTTATGAGAAGACTGATTAATGTTTTCCAGATAGACCTCCTGGAGAGGGGGGCATTTGACATGGCTTTCTAAGGATGAATAGGATTTCTAATAGGTACTTTCAGGAGCAGGAATATTTTCAATGCATAACTGCTGAAATGAACAAAGGAGCAAGCAAAGTAAAAGGTATGTGGTGGGATGTTTGCAGGGGAAATCATGGAATTGGTTGTGTAGGAATTTAGCATAGAGTGTGCCCTGAGTGAAGAAAATGGAAATGCGCTAGGGACTAGTGAGAGATGAAGAGGCCTTACTTTTGAAACTCATTCTCTAAGGCAGCAGTTTCCAAGCAATCTCCAAGAAAGTTTGCTTCCCAGTCCTCATTTTCAGAGACTCTGATTTTTCTGTATGGGATTGAGCCTAGAATTTTTCTCCTAACAATGACAAATTCAGGTGATACAGCTGGTCCCCATACAACTTCTTAAGAACACTGACTTAGGTCTTGTAATACATTGTCACATACCTGTGGCTTCTACTAAATCCAAATGTATGGAAAAATGACAATAAATAGTTTACCTCCACTACTGCCCAATATTCTTGCCAAATAATATTCACTCATTCATGTGTGTAACAGGTTCTGTCCAGGAGCTAGAGATATAGTAGGGGACAAAACAAAGTGCCTGCAAACACAGAGCTTGTGTTCTAGTTGGAAGCGGGATAGAGACCATCTTATACTTTGTATTTTCATTGTAAAAAAATAAGAACAAGAATAGGAGACATATTGTGTGAAGGGGTTTTTTCATAGCAGTGATCAGGAAGAAGTTCTCTGATGATGTGATATTTGAGCAGAGCCCTGAAGGACATGGGGAGGGAGTCTATTTGAGGAAGTACATTTAAGGCCAAATTCTCTGAGGTGGAATTTGTGGAGGAAGAACAAGTCCAGTGGGGCTAAAGAAGAGGGAGGAGAAGACCTAAGGAAAAGCAGTTTAAAGAAGAATGTGTGATATTTTATGACACAGTAAAGCATTTGCTTGTATTCTTAGTATGGGAAGAGGATTTTGAGTAGATGTTTATACATTTAAGTTATCACCCAGGCTGCTCTGAAAAGAAAAGATTGTTGAGAAAACAGAGTTGAGAGGTAACAGGTGATGGTGGCCTAGACCAGGCTGGACAAAAATAACAAGTATAGGATGGCTGTGGTGAGACTTTCTGCATTATATTATGTACATCTTTGAAGATGTTTAAAGAGTTCTATGGAGTTTTCCAACACCAACAACCGATTCCCTGATTCTGAGGATATGAACTGGATGCCCTACAGTTCAATTCAATTCTGGCACTAACTACTCAGAGTTTTAGTGTCAGACACCACGAGTTTAGAGACTCAGTCCCATAAGACTGCCCTCACTTCAAATGTCAATCACAAGTATTAGGTCCCCAGATTACCCACACTATGTCCAAATTGGCTACAAGTTGGGGGTTCTTATAACTCCCGTCAGGTTCAATAACTTGCTAGAATGGTTCACAGAACTCAGGAAAACACTTTGCTTATTATTTCTGGTTTATTATAAGGGATATAACTTTGAAACAGCCAAATGGAAGAGATGCATAGGGCAAGATAGGGGAAAGATGTACAAAGCTTTCATGACATCTCTTTTCCATGCTTCCTTCCTAGCATCTGGATGTTTCACCAACCCGGAAGTTCTCTGAACTTTGTCATTTAGGGTTTTTTTTCATACTTGTATTTTTAAAATTTTAATTTCACTATAGTTAACATAAGCCATTTAAGGTTTCTTGTGGAGCTTCTATTATATAAGCATGACTGATTAAATTATTGGTCATCAATCTCCAGTCCCCTTTCCCTCCCCAGAAGTCTGAGGGTAAGGCTGCAAGTTCCAATCCTCTAAAAATATGATTAGGTTCTCTGGCAATCATCCCCCTCCTAAAGCTATCTCTGGGGGCCTACTATGAGTTACCTCATTAACTGGTTGAAAGGGGCTTGTTATGAATGTTATTATCACCCCTATCATTCAGTAAATTCCAAGAATTTTAAAAACTCTGTGTCAGGAACTGGGGACAAAGACCAAATATCCATTTATTACAAATACAAATAGTGCTTAGATTTTTGTTGGCTACAGGTGGGCCAGCTTTAGGGATACATTTCTTTAAGTATTATTTTTGGCACCCACAGTCCATTCTATATAGATGTCTTATGTATCAAGGAAAATGAAAGCTTTTAACATTCCTATAAAAGGATATTTATTACTTCTATAATTTAAAATGTAAAATAATGGGAAATATCCATCAGGAAATATCATATTTATCCTAAACCCTTCTTGCTGAAATGCAATCTATTGCTTTCTCTAGTACCATATGCTTGTTTAACAGGATATAATAAAATAGCTTCAAAATTATGTTAAGATTTCAGCTGCTTTAAATTAGCTAGTTCTCTTTATGGAATTAATGTTAGTGCCAATTAAATTAGAGAAGATGTCTCAAAATTATGAAGGTCAAAAATCACCAAAGGAAATGAAGCTAGCCAGTAACATTTATAAAACATGAAGGGTGGTTTGATTTAACTATACATTAAGGGTCATTGAATGTTAGCGCTTTTCAATAAAGGCATAGGAAATTAACTTATTTGTGTGTTGTTAAATTCTTTACACAAATGAGAGAACTGGCATATATTTTAATTGTAGAAATAGGTAAGTTTTTATTTTAAGACTGAGCAAATGTATAGAAATAAAGGCAATCATACTTCTAAATAAAGAGTACTTTAAATACTTCTAATAAAGGAAAGCATTTGCCAATGATAATGATTTCAGTCAATCTGAGAAACTAAGATTCAGTGTTCACCACGTTGAAAATGAAACATCCAGTTGGGCATTACCTATAGCACATATCCACTGACACGCAGCAAAGAAGATTTAACGTGGCACCTGTAGAATATTTAGGAATTTATGAAAGAAAAAAGTGAGACAGTTTCAAAGTTAGGCAAAATAGCAATGAATGGTCTCTTCCTCGGGATAATAAATCCGGAAAGAGAAGAACCTATCAAGATGTGGGTACACTGGTACTTTTCACTTGGGTGAGCCGCCAGGCGGAGCCGGCGAGACGGCGGGGCTAGAGAGGCCGTTCGCCGGAACCGTGTGGCTGAAAGCGCCCAGCTGGGAGCTGGCGGGGCCAACTTCCGGTGCAGGTCTCCTACTTCCAGCTGGTGTGCTGATTGTGTGGGAGTTGAGCTCAGCTGATCCGGAAGATGACTGAAGAGCCGCTTGTCCTCTTCGCCAATGTGCTGGGTTCGGCCCGTCACTCTTCCTGCTTGTCTTCACTATCACTAAGCGGTGTCGGCCGGGCGGGCCAAAGAAGCAGGAAGGGAAGTGGCACTTTTGCCACAGCAGGGATCCAGGACATAGTCTGAGGCTATTTGGGTATGTCTTATGGCATGAGGAGCCTTCACACTTCACACTTCACATCACCCTTTCTACCAGTTACAACATCTGGATTTTCCAGAACAACTTATTTCCTCAAATTCTTATTTAACCCTATGGAACGAGAAGTTGCCACTGAGTAGGGCCAAGTATGCTTTCTTTTCTACTCCCTTCCCTCCAATATAAAATTGGGGGGTGGGTAAAAAGTACCGATAATTCTTAATCTATTTAATATGCAGTAAAAGCTTGATTATAAGGAGCGCAATAAAGGGTGAATATGGTTACGAGGTCAGGCTCTGGAGTCTGACTGCTGGAGTTTCAATCATGGTTCTACAGTTTATTAACTGTGTAACTTTAGGGAATGTTCCAGACTGAATGTGTCCTCTCAAAATACGTATATTAAAGCCTTAATTCCCTGTGTGGCTGTATTTGAAGATGGGACCTCTAAGGAAGTAATTAAATTTAAATGAAGTCATAAGGGTGAGGCTCTGATCCAACAGGATTAGTGTCCATATGAGAAGAGACACCAAGGAGTTTCCTTTTCTCTTCCTTCTCCCCCTTCTTTTCCCTTCACAGAGCAAAGGCCATGGGAGGATGCCAAGTCAGGAAGAGAGAGCCCTGCCTGAAACTGAATCAGCTGGAAACTTGATCTTGGACTTCTGGCTTCCAAAACTGTAAGAAAATAAATTTCTGTTGTATAAGTCACCCAGTCTGTGGCAATCGTTATAGCAGCCTGAGAAGACTAATACAGGGAAATTACTTAATTCTCTGTACCTTAGTTTTCTTATTGTAAAATGAAGATAAATAGGCCCACTTCCTAATGTTGCTTTGATGAGCTGAGTGTAATAATCTCAACTAATGTTAGTTACTCATATTATAATTATTGAGAATACAATTTATTGTTCTCTATATGTATCTAGAATAGAATCAGCTAATTTTATTTGGGGAATGAATGTTTTTTAAAAAAACTAATTAAGTACGTGTATGTATACTTATATTGTGTGTAGAAGAATTAGTGCGAGCCTGAGACAGATTTAAAGTTATGGCAAAGAAGGGCGCCTGGGTGGCTCAGTTGGTTGAGCGACTGCCTTCGGCTCAGGTCATGATCCTGGAGTCCCAGGATCGAGTCCCGCATCAGGCTCCCTGCTCGGCGGGGAGTCTGCTTCTCCCTCTGACCCTCCTCCCTCTCATGTTCTCTGTCTCTCATTCTCTCTCTCTCAAATAAATAAATAAAAAAATCTTTAAAAAAAAATAAAAAAATAAAGTTATGGCAAAGAATGCTAAATACAGAAGTCTGTGAAATGTAAGAAGAGTAAATTAAAAATTTTTCATATGAATTTTCGCTTTTTTTGAAGGTGTGACTCAAATGGAACCAGACTTAGAGCAATGAATATTGTTTTCAAAAAATAAGTTTTCAAAACTCCTCAAAATGTACTCCAAATAACTAAATGCAAATTGTTAGTCTGAGATCTTATTTCAAACAATAACAACAGCAAGAAAAAAGAAACAAAAAGCATTCAGAGTATATGGTTGATTTAATTATTTTAGCCCCAAACTTCAACATGAAGTTTTGACTGCATGAAACTATTTGCAACCAGTTTGATTTCTTTTCTTTTCTTTCTTTTCTTTTTTTGGATGAGTTGTTATTTCAGTGTTTTGGAGACACAGAGCCAGTCAATTTAGTAAAGCAAAGGTCAAGTTAATTATTTGTTGTTATAAAAGAGGAAATGAGGAACTGATTTAATGAATTTTGTATTTTTTAAACTGATAATCCTTGTGAGTTTTAGATAAAACCTTAATGAAATCAGAATTTCTTTTCCTACTAGTTAATACCTTACCACAGTGACCTATATCATTGTATAGGCAAATTGCTTACTGCATTAGGTGCCTTAATAAACTTTTTAGGACCCAGAATTGAAAGTAGATGTGCTTGTGTGGCAGTGGGTGGGAATGGTGGGTGAGGAGGACTGTTGACTGACCTAACAAATTTCCTGCTATTCCTAAAAAAAATTTCTCGTTTGTTGCTGATGCCTTTGAGGTTAGGATGCAATTCTTACAAGAAAATAAGAAACCAAGGATGGGAAACAGTATTGATCAAAAATGAGAGACAAGGTAGGGAAAACAGATGTTTTTGAAAAAAATTCTTTTTTTTTTTTTAAGATTTTATTTATTTATTAGAGAGAGAGAGAGCGCACAAGCAGGGGGAGCTGCAGGCAGAGGGAGAAGCAGCACAGCAGGGAGCCTGATGCGGGACTCGATCCCAGGACCCCAAGATCATGACCAGAGCCGAAGGCAGGCACTTAACCGGCTGAGCCACTGAGGCGTCCCCCAAAATATCTTTTTTTTTTTTTAAAGATTTTATTTGTTTGACAGAGAGAGACACAGTGAGAGAGGGAACACAAGCAGGGGGAGTGGGAGAGGGAGAAGCAGGCTTCCCGCCGAGCAGGGAGCCCGATGTGGGGCTCGATTCCAGGACCCTGGGATCATGACCTGAGCTGAAGGCAGACGCTTAACGACTGAGCCACCCAGGCGCCCCTAAAATATCTTTTTTTAATCATTCTTCTCCCTCTTAATTAGCAAGTCTGGTTAGTTAGAGAAAGAAGAAGGTAGGAGAGAGAGGGTGAATACAGAATTTCAGTGTCATCAATAAAGTGTGCCCGCATTTGCATATTTTACTATAATTCTGTAAAACTAGGGCTTAGTAGTAGAAAATTCAATAATGAATCATAAATATAATAGTATTTTCTTAGTATAAATTGTATTCTCATAGTGCTTATAATAGAATAATAAAGTCTTTTAATAAGCACTAGAAAAATCATAAATATAAAACCAAGTAATGAAAATTATAGTTTAAAATAAAACACTTTATAGTACTCTAATTTGTTTGGTATCTTAATTAAATTATCTGAACTTAGTATTGTAAGTTCAGTGTGTAATTAGATAATTCCTTTACCTAAGAAAAAGGGACCTCTTAAAAAGTTCTTTCTCACTTAAGTTATGATAAAGAAAATATTAATGTGCTTCATATGCATTTTATTAAATGGTGCATAGGCAGGGGCAGAGAGAATAGAAAACTTTAACAAGAATGCATGCTAAAAAGTGATATAAAAGTTGTTTTGTATTGAATTCCCACCTGAAAATTTCAGAGAATGAATAGAACTAATATATCTAGTTTTTAAATACTGTATTAGGAATAGTTTTATTTGATAGAAAGTAATGAAAAGACAACATTTCTTGGTAACTTAAGAGAGTATATTTGATTGCAAGCTTTCAGTATCTGCAGGTGCTGTTTGCAGATGATACTGTTTACTAGGCAAAGCAAAGTATATCAATGGGAAAACTATTAAAACTAAGAACATTGGTAAAATGGCCACTTTCAAAATAAATATTATAAATAAGTGGTTTTATCAATAATAAACATTAAAAAGAACAAAAAATTACACTAAAATGGTAACATATGAAATTTCTAGGAATAATCTCAGTAAAAATGTGTAAGACCATATGAACAAATTTAAAACCTCATGGAGGAAATAACTAAAAGACTATTTTTTTCCTTTTTGTATCTCTAATGGTTTAAATTTGCTGGACACATAGTAGGGCCATGAAATATTTGTTGAATAACTAATGAATCAACCTTGTGGAATATGTAGAATATAGTTTGGGAAATGCTTTCATGGTGTAAAAATATTGCAGTGTTGACATTCAGTGTGTGTGCATATATATAAAATATGTATGTATATATATGTTTGTTTAATGTATATATCCTGGATATCAACATGGCAATATTTTATATTCATATATTCTATATCGATGTTTATTTCATATAAAAATGAATATTCTTCTCAACATTGCATCTAGCATCCTACTAACAGAAATAATAGAAGCTTGTCATTCTAGTATTTAATCAGAATGTCAAGGGTTACAGATTTATTCTTTTATATTTACTTATTTTACTCCTAAATTTTAATCTCTAGTCACTGTGTACTCTGTTTTCTGCATATATAAGGCCAAAATGCTCAATTACTAAAACCAAACACAAACACTTGCATATACATGCATGCATACACACATAAACACACACAGTAGTTTACCAGCCAAACAGAGAATAAAACCTACTGTCCCAGTTCAAATCAGTATCTTGTTTCACCCATCTACCTACCCATCCATTCAGTCTCCAGAGAAATGCTTCTCTTCATCTCTTGCACCATGTCCTTGAAACAAAAAGTGACAGTGTCTGAATGCCATGAAGATTTTTGTGTCAGGCCATTGTCAAAATCATAGATGGATATACCTTCAAAGTGCAGGACTGATCTGAGCAAGTGGTTAGGTAAAAGAAAATAAAAAGATATTAACTTGTCAAATTCTTTCTCTCACATGGAAAAATGTCATAGATTCTTGCATGACAAAGTATTACTCCCAGTAGTTCTGAGCATCTATAGTCTCTGTTCCTTTGTGTTCTAATTCCTGGTTCTGGAGGCACTAGAAATAGTACACAGTTTGCTGCATTTGCGTGCAGCTAAGAATTGGTTTGTAATATTAAACAAACCACATTACTGTAATGGTTAATTTTTTTGCTTTAATTTATGTGTTTGATCAAAATACGCTGAAAATTTGGATGCTTTGAATACAATGACATTTTATATTTTAACTCTTAGGTCATTCCAGTCAGTAGAACAAAAATAACATTATGATATTGCTTATAAAAATAATTTGTGATTTTGATGAAATAAAGGCAAAAATACTTTGGAATATAATTTGTGAATTAGGTATGCCTTTGTTTATTACATGGCCAAACACTGCTGCCTCAAAAGAGAACACTCAGATATACACAATATTGATTAAATTCAATCATCTTTGATATTTTACCTAATTTCAGTCACATAAAAATATAGTTTTATACATATTTTTCCACTTCTAAAAAATAATGAAGGTAGATTTATCAAAGCAGAAGAAAAATATTTTTATTTAACAGTGTGTTAGCCTGGTTTGTAATTTTTAAGTATTCAGACATGTGGTATGTGGGCTTCATTTGTATTCTTGCTTTGGGCCTTGCAGATTGTAGGGGTGGGTCTAATGTGATTACATTCTTGAACATTTGTCCACTTACATAGTTTCTTAAGATAAATTTATAGAACAGAATTACAAAGTCAAAGAGAAAGCACTGTTTTATGAGCATTTAGATCTGTGATGATTTCCTAGCAAAGGCACCTTTAATAAATGAAAATACTGTTTATTGAGTACCTCTCACTCTTCTTCTACCAGAACATCCCTCTTAATTTTGTTACTGAATGTGTAAGTTATTGTAGTGCTGAAAAATTTTGCAGAGCTCTTCCACAGACTCTGAAGAGACCGAGAGGAAATGAGAGGAGACCTGGGGAAGTGGGCAGGACAGCCGGAAGATGCTTTCTTTGGACTTCAGTTTTATCAGTGGTCTCTGTGCTATAGTTTAGTTGAGATCCAAGAATCCCTCAGCCTGGAAATTTGGTTGTGGGCCAAATTTTTTTTCAAAACAAATAGCATTTTAAGAAACTATACAAAAATATGTTTTTGTGACAAAATATAAATCAGAAATTTTATGAAAGTATGGAGAGATGATAATTACCTACAGTCCTATACCTAGAGAAAAATTGCTGTAGTACTTTTGTGTGTGTGTGTATATATATTTCAGGCTTATGTAATGTAAATATGTACTTATATTTATGTGTGTGTGTGTGTATATATATATATATATTTATTTAAATTTTACCCCCCACTTAATATACTGTGAACATCTATCCATGTCAATACATATCTAGGGTTGCGTTTCACTGGTATATGCATATACTTTAATATAGTCATTATGATTTATATCACATTCTTAGATATCTAAGATGTTTTACTTCCATAAATAATGTCAAGATAAACATCTTTTTACGTAAATCTTTAGAATCTTATCCATTTATTACTTTAAAGCATTTTCAGCAAAGTGGAATTACTGATTTTAAAATAAACGTACATTAAAGCTTTTGATAGACATTGTCAAATAACTCTCCATAGAGGGTATATGTATTTTACCCTGAAGTATGTGAAGGAGATTGATTGGCTAATTCACTGTCATCATTCTTTTTTACCCTTTACCAATCTCAGTGGCAATCCAAAATAATTTTTGTTTTACTGTGTATAGTTACAAATAATTTTAGATAAACTTTCTTATATTTATGGACAAATACATTTATTTGTGAATTGTTTGTTCATATAATTTCCCTATTATTGTTTGATGTCTTCAACCTATTCTTCCTTATGAATACATCTTACCAGAAAAAATATTAAAACTTCATCTCAATTTAATAACAATTAGAAAATTATTTATTGACCAATGTTCTGTTTGAGGCCACATGGAGGGCACTAAATAGACAAGATGAACAAAATAGATGTGACAACTGAGCTGAATGACTCGTTTAGTGATCAAGCCAAGGAAGATAGAAGAAAAAGAAAGAGGGTCTTTATACCTGAAAGGCTGCTTTAACCAAGACAAGTTGTGATTAAATTTACATTGCTTTAGAGCAAGAAATCTGGCTCTATAATTCATACTGTTATATTTTCCAATTTTGTTATTTTATATTGGTTTATTACAAGTGTAAATTTAATATAGTTTTAGAATTCAGATAGTTTGAAGCAGCTTATAAGAAAAAGCAGCAGCATATCATGCCCTGTTCCTCCTTACGCTGTACTCCCACTATACAAAAGCAGCCACCCTCATCGCTTTAAGTTATCAAGACAAGTATTTGCCTGCATATTTCTAAATAATATATTTACTTATTTATTTTTTTAAGATTTTATTTATTTATTCATGAGAGACAGAGAGAGAGAGAGACAGAGGCAGAGGGAGAATATGGGACTTGATCCCAGGACCCTGGGATCATGACCTGAGCTGAAGGCAGACGCTTAACCAACTGAGCCACCAGGTGCCCCTAAAGAATATATTTAAATGTCTTTAAATGTTAGCTATTATGAATTGATTTGATGTTAAGAAAGATGGGCTTTCACTCTATTATACTCTCATATATGCACATACATACACATACACATATCAAACACCTATACTTTATCTTCTCAAAATTACAGTGTTTGTTTAAATCATTTTTTGTGAGTTTCTAATGTATAACCATTACTCAGGGTTTCTCAGTCTTGGCACTGTTGACACTTTGGGCTGGATAATTCTTTATTGTGAGAGGCTGTACTGTCCATTGTAGGATGTTTAGCAGTATCCCTGCGTCTACCTCCCAGATGCCAGTAATACTTCCCATTGTAATAACCAAAAATATCTATAGGCATTGCGAAATACCCCCTAGAGGACAAAATTTCCTCCAGTCGAGAACTACTAATTTCATCTTATAAATGGTGAGTTTTGCTTTTAAATATTATTTACCATTGAAATTACACATCATTCAATTATTTTACTCTTTCCATACAAGCTTTGTTTTTATTGGGAGTTGATTGCATTGTGTGTGTATGTATGAGTTTGCTTCATTTTGTGTGTAAATTCACTGACAGAGTTAGAAAACCTCTCTTAATATGTCAAAGACATCAGCTAATCTGTCAGCTCCATTTTCTCTGGGAGGTATTCCTCCGTCCTCCTGCTCCAGTATGGACTGATTACTCTCTTAGATATAAAGGTGTCATTATGCAGCTTCTTGTCATACTAAGAATTTCCTTTGCCTCAGTAATCTGGTAAAACCCATTTCGTGTGTTTGTGTGTATTGGCTATAAATTGCATTTGGCTACTTGTAACAGATACCAAAACATCAGTGACTTAAACAAGTAATAAATTGACTTTTTGCTGATGTAAAAGTAGAGAGAGCTAGTTCTCTGCAGTTATGATAGCTCCAAAAGTCATTGGATTCTGGCTCCAAGTCTTTTTGTGACACCATGCTTATGCATGGCTTGCCTTCTGATGTTCAAAAAAACGTCTGCTAGATCTCTGATGTCTCTGCACTCAAAGCAGGAAACAGGAGGAAATGTGGGGAGAAGACAAAAAAAATCTTGTGTAAAATTTGTTACTGTTTTGTATAAAATTCTATGTTGGAAATCATGTTCTCTTAGATTAAGATGTTGAAACTATTACTTCATTGTCTTCTGGGTTTTAGTATTGCTGGTGAAAAGTCTCATATCATTCTGATTCCTGATTCTTTGTGATTAATTCTTTTGTTTTGTTTTAGATGCTTTTAGCATCTTTCCTTTATCTTTACTGTTTTTAAATTTCATGACAATCTTCTTAGTTTGGATCTTTTTTATTTGTTTTGCTGGGCACTTGGAGGAGCTTTTCAATATGGAAACTCAAGTCCTTTTGGACAATTTTCTTATAGTATTTCTTTTTTTTTTCTTTAAGATTTTATTTTTAAGTAATCTCTACACCCAGCATAGGGCTTGAATTTACAACCCTGAGATCAAGAATCACATCATCTACTGACTGAGCCAGCCAGCCACCCCTCTTACAGTATTTCTTTGATAATTTACTCCCCTTTACTTTTTCTATGCTTTGATTCTGGATGTTAGGACTCTAATCAGTTGAATGTTGGAACACCTGAATTGATTCTATAATGTTTCTTCTTCCCCCCCCCCCTCCATTTTTTAATTATTTTCTTTTTGGTTCTGTGTTTCTGATAAGTTTTTCAATTTTAACTTCAAAACCTTCTCTTAAATTTCTTATTTCTGCTGTACAATTGTATTTTCTTTCTTGTTCTCTGTTTCTGTTTTATAATCTGTTTTTACATCATGATTTCAATAACTTATCATTTCTCTGAGCACATGAATGATGAAATTTTAGCATTTTCTTTACTTCTCCAAGGTGCCTTTTCCCTGTTTATTTCTTTTTTCTTTTTCATTAAGAGACAGTCCTGAAATATCTTGTAATGCTTTGATAATCTGTTCCTCTTTAAGAGTGAGGTGTTTAAAAGGTAATTAGAAGATCTCTCTTTGTACAGAGCTTGTCATCTTTCTTTAGCACTATTTGGTAGGGACTTGACCATTTCATTGGGAAAAGCCCTAAGTCAGTATCTGTAGATATGTTGGTTTTTTTTTCCAGTTTTATTGAGATATAATTAACATGTAGCATTATATAAGTTTAAGATGTGCAACATAACAATTTGACATATGTTTTGTGTTTTCTAGTTCTGATCAGACTTCTTGTGGATGACTACTCTAACCCCCTGCTCAGAAGAGAGATATAAACTTGGCTGAAAGCATTCTGGGAGTAGAGCATGAGAACTGGAATGCAAGCTTCTTTTTTTAGGATGTATAATTCAGTTACTTTTCCTGTTTCAGAATGGCACAGTATTCCTGTCCTCATCTGTGCAGCCTCAAATCCACAGGTTTTTAAGTTCAAATTTTCCAGAAACTTAACTCCAGATTTCTGTGTGGTAAGGGAGCTGATATGAGGCTCTAAATTCTCTTTGTAAAGATTTTCAATAAATCTTACCTTTTTCAGACCCATCTTCTATTTCCGCCTACATATCTGCCTATATAAGTACCTGTACATTCAGTTACCGAGTCCCTAGGGTTCTATGGTTAGAATTGGTTTCAAGTGTCTCCCTCTTCTAGGACAGTTACCACTCATGAATCTTATTTTTGTCTTCTACGTCTTTACTGATATATCTTATGAGCTCTAGTTAACTCTTTCATTTGCTTTGCCCTTGTGCTTTGTCCATTTTTAATGATTTTTTTCTTGTTATTCTTGGAGGCTGAAGATAAATGATTATGTTCAGTCTGCTGTGTTTATCAGAGTTTTCATTAATTTGTTTTAATTTCCCAGGGTAATATTTAAATGGCCTCAAATGTATAAAGAAAAAGGGCATTTTAATGTGGTTAGGTTAAGATAATGGAAAAAACTAGTTACCCTGAGCTGACTTCAGGGGCTGGTCTAGCTGAAGGGGCTTTGACAGTTCCATGAATTATTTGGCCAACAAAACATAGCAAGATTGTATAATTTAGTCCCCACTTTAGGTGTTCCTTATCGTGATAACTTGTACACCTGCTACCTTTGTTAGGATGAATAAGTCAAATGTGCCACGATTTGAAAGATGCCTATGTGATTATCTGATAAAATGTAACTTGGAGCTAACGTATTTTTGTGTCACTTCTACCCTTCACTTCCAAACTGATTTTCACATTAGCTATCATGAATAAAGAATTTATGAGTTATCTTATCTCATACCCAATCTTGAGATGAAATTCAATGAGAACAATTGGGGATCTTCCACATAGCTCCCTTAACTCGAGAAGTTTTAGCTGAACAGGTTACACCTTACTAGTATAGCATGGCATTGGTAGGAAGATGCAGGAGTAGGAGTAGAAGAGTAGGGAGGAGGAGATCTGCAGTGGTCAGAGTTTATTTCTAATTTTCTAGTATATGACTGATGTGGAGGATTCCTACTCAACTTATTTTTAGCAGTTACATTGCCTGACTTGTGAGGCATTATGCAACATGCCTTAAGTCATAAATTTAGTGAAATGGCCTTATTATTTGGATTGTACTGAATCCCTAGTGCATTTTGTACTTGCCTCAATTTAGCTCAATATTTGCCTGGTAAGTGCAAGTCACTTCTTAGATGACATAGTCTTTGAAATGCCATATTGGAATAAATAGTTGCATTTGATTTTTGATTATTTTCAAAATGCAGCAGTGAAAAGCTGTGGTAAAATATAATAGGGTTTAATCCCTGGATAAAGGAAATTACTTCATTTCAGCTACCATATCCTGTGTCTTACAGAAATGCTAACTCATGTTATTAAGAAGTACATTGCATTATATGTCTCAAGAGTAGAAAATTTTTTGCACTCTAATTAAATAGATTACAATATCTTGGGTTAAGCAAAACCAAGAAAACAGCAGTGAGATTTGGCTTTAAGTTTTCAGATGTTAAGGAAAAGAAAAAAATATAAATGCAGAGTTTAACAGTTTTTATTTGTGTTTTTTGACAATAGGAAGATGTGAGGATAATTTTTGCATGTGTGTGCAAAAAAAATGGAAATTTGTTTTCTGGTTCTCTATATGGAGAACATATATGAATAAAATCTTCAAACATAAAAAAACATTGCCCAAACGAATGGTTCCTGTATCGACCTTCAATAGAGGCAAGGAACATTACATTAAGCTGTGCCTCAGTGAAAACAAGTCTTTGAAGGTCTGAGATAATGTGGTAAATGTGCTTTACTGTCTTATGGTTTAATAGAGGAATGGATCTTGGGGAATCAGACAAATGGATGTCAGCACATCCATTAGGTTCTTTGCAGTATCATGAGTAGAAGGAACCTTAAGATTCTGTAGAATTTCTATAGGAAATTCAGTTCTTCCTAAGACATTCAGGAATATGGAAGGGTTACTTATCTCTCAAGTCATCATGATTATATCCCCGTAACTGAAGTTCTTTATGGTGTTTGTGATGTACATCCAGGTTCATTTCTCTGTTTTCCTTGGTATGGGTAAAGATGTCTATTTTTATTTGATCGCACACATGGAAAATTTTGTTCTTGTTGATATCCATAGGAAACTGAATATTCAGAAAGTAGATGAATGGACTGGAAGCATACATTTATTCTCTTTAAATAAGCTCCCAATTCAAACATACAAATTTAAAGATTTATGGCTCAGCAGTTTATGGCATAGTTATTATTTTCTTCCAAATTTAATGCTAAAAAATTTAAACAATTGTATTCATATACTTGGGTTGCCATTATAAAATACCATGGACTGGGTGGCTTAAAATAAATTTATTTTCTCACAGTTTTGGAGTCTGAAAGTCTAGATCAGGATGCTAGCATGGTCAGATTCTGGTGAGGCATCTCTTCCTGGCATGCAGAAGGCAACCTTTTCTCTCTGTCCTCACGTAGCAGAAGGAGCAAGTGCTCTGGTGTTTTTCTTATAAGGGCAGTAATTTGATCATGAAGGCCCACTCTCATGACCTCACCTAAACCTAATACATCCCAAAGGTCCTATCTCCAAATAGATACGCTGGGAGGTGCAGTTTCAACATATGAATGTGGAGGGGACACAATTTAGTCCATAGCAACAACATTACCTGGATTTTAATGTTGAGTATTCTGGTTGACTCCTCTAGATTTCCCTGCAGCCAGTGTTTGCAAACCATGATGTGTGGCCATCTTTCTGTCTCACTAAAGTACCAGGGTTCATTCAGGAGAACTTGTAACTTTTATTTTGGCTGCCCCTCCCCTTATTTTTAAAGACATGGTTAGCAGACTCAGTTTTGTAGAAATCCAGGAATTTTTAGTTAAATGACTGGTAGATCTGATGAAAAAGGAAGGGAAAAGAAAAAATTCAGAAGCAATGCAGAATTTTTAAACAGACCCCATATCAAGCATGATTTTATACCCACTTTCCCTCCAACATAAAGCACATACATAAACTCATAATTCTAATTGCTTGGTATAACTTACTCACTTATCACTCTACCTAAACATATACATACATATAATGCAATATGTGTAAAATAATGTCCCTGATCCTTTTATTTTGCAGATTTCATGTGAACCCACACATCCAGTGTAAAAATTAACGCATTCATTTAAACAAAAGGTTTATATGGTAATTCTGTTTGAATTACCACATTACATCAGTTTCCATTCCCACAACAGTGCACAAGGGTTCCTTTTTCTTCACATCCTTGTCAAGATTTTTTTTTTTTCAAGCTAGACATTCTGGCAGGTGTAAGGTGATATCTCACTGTGGTTTTGATTTACATTTCCCTGATTAGTAGTGATGTTGAACATCATTTCATGTGTCTCTTTGGTTATCTATATGTCTTCTTTGGAAAAACGTCTATTCAGGTTCTCTACCCATTTTTTAATTGGATTATTTGTGTTTCCTTTGGTGTTAAGTTGTAGAAGTTCTTTATACATTTTGGATATTAACCTTATCAAATATGTCATTTGCAAATATCTCCTCACTCAGTAGTTTGCCTTTTTGTTTTGTTGATGGTTTCCTTCACTGTGCAAAAGTTTTTTTATTTTGGTGCCGTCCCAATAGTTTAATTTTGCTTTTGTTTCCCTTGCCTGAGGAGACATATCTAGAAAATGTTTCTACTGCAGATCCCAAAGAAATTACTGCCTATGTTTTCTTCTGGGAATTTTAAGGTTTTAGGTCTCACATTCAGGTCTTTCATCCATTTTGGATTTATTTTGTATATGGTGTCAGAAAGTGGTCCAGTTTTATTTTTTTGCATGTAGCTGTCTAGTTTTTGCAATACCATTTGTTGAATTTGTTGAAGAGGGTGTCTTTGCCTCATCATATATTCTTGTCTCCTATATTGTAGATTAATTGACCATATAGGCATGGGTTTATTTCTGGGCTCTCTGTTCTGTTCCATTGATCCATGTGTCTTCTATGCCTGTACCATACTGTTTTTTTTTTAATTTAAATTTATTTTTATTTTTTATTTTTTCACACAGTTAAAAGGCTTTATTTGGAGTTGCAGAGAGAAGTTAAATCCTATCTTCAATTTATTTATTTTATTTTTTAATTTTTTTTTTTAAATTTTATTATGTTATGTTAGTCACCATACAACACATCATTGGTTTTTGATATGGTGATCCACGATCCATTGTTTTCGTATAACACCCAGTGCTCCATGCAGTACGTGCCCTCCTTAATACCCATCACTGGGCTAACCAATCCCCCCTCCCCCCTCCCCTCTAAAAGCCTGTTTGTTTCTCAGAGTCCATAGTCTCTCATGGTTCATCTCTCCCTCCAATCCCCCGCCCCCCATTTTTCCCTTCCTTCTCCTAATGTCCTCCATGCTATTCCTTACGTTCCACAAATAAGTGAAACCATATGATAATCGACTTTCTCTGCTTGACTTATTTCACTTAGCATAATCTCCTCCAGTCCCATCCATGTTGATGTAAAAGTTGGGTATTCTTCCTTTCTGATGGCTGAGTAATATTCCATTGTATATATGGACCACATCTTCTTTATCCATTCATCTGTTGAAGGGCATCTCGGCTCTTTCCACAGTTTGGCTATTGCGGACATTGCTGCTATGAACATTGGGGTGCATATGGCCCTTCTTTTCACTACATCTGTGTCTTTAGGGTAAATACCCAGTAGTGCAATTGCTGGGTCATAGGGTAGCTCTATTTTTAACTTTTTGAGGAACCTCCACACTGTTTTCCAAAGTGGCTGTACCAGCTTGCATTCCCACCAACAGTGTAAGAGGGTTCCCCTTTCTCCACAACCTCTCCCAACATTTGTTGTTTCTCTCCTTGTCCATTTTTGCCATTCTAACTGGTGTAAGGTGGTATCTCAATGTGGTTTTGATTTGGATTTCCCTGATGGCTAATGATGATGAACATTTTTTCATGTGTCTGTTAGCCATTTGTATGTCTTCTTCAGAGAAGTGTCTTTTCATATCTTCTGCCCACTTTTTGACTTGATTATTTGTTTTTTGGGTGTTGAGTTTGAGAAGTTCTTTATAGATCTTGGATACCAGCCCTTTATCTGTAGTGTCATTTGCAAATATCTTCTCCCATTCTGTGGGTTGCCTCTTTGTTTTGTTGACTGTTTCCTTTGCTGTGCAGAAGCTTTTTATCTTGATGAAATCCCAGAAGTTCATTTTTGCTTTTGTTTCACTAGCTTTTGGAGATGTATCTTGAAAGAAGTTGCTGTGGGCGATGTCAAAGAGGTTACTGCCTATGTTCTCCTCTAGGATTTTGATGGATTCCTGTCTCACATTGAGGTCTTTCATCCACTTTGAGTTTATCTTTGTGAGTGGTGTTAGAGAATGGCCGAGTTTCATTCTTCTGCATGTGGCTGTCCAATTTTCCCAGCACCATTTATTGAAGAGATTGCCTTTTTTCCATTGCATGTTTTTTCCTGCTTTGTCAAAGATTATTTGACCATAGAGTTGAGGGTCCATATCTGGGTTCTCTATTCTGTTCCATTGGTCTCTATGTCTGTTTTTGTGCCAGTACCATGCTGTCTTGGTGATCACAGCTTTGTAATATAGCTTGAAATCGGGCAACGTGATGCCCCCAGCTTTGTTTTTCTTTTTCAACATTTCCTTGGCGATTCGGGGTCTTTTCTGATTCCGTACAAATTTTAGGATTGTTTGTTCCAGCACTTTGAAAAATGTCTTTGGAATTTTGATTGGGATGGCATTGAAGGTATAGATTGCTCTGGGTAGCATAGACATTTTAACAATGTTTATTCTTCTGATCCATGAGCATGGAATATTTTTCCATCTTTTTGTGTCTTCTTCAATTTCTTTCATGAGTGTTTTGTAGTTCCTAGAGTATAGATCCTTTACCTCTTTGGTTAGGTTTATTCCGAGGTATCTTATGGTTTTTGGTGCTATTGTAAATGGAATATTGGTGATGCTTCAACACAGACATGGTTCTAATATGGTTCTGTGGGAAGTGATACGTACTAGGTTGCAGAATTTTGTGGCTTTTTATATTTACTATCTGGGAGTTGATGAATTCATAGCACTGTGCTTTCACCCGTGAAGCAGAAACCAGAGAGAAATACCTTGATGCTTTATCTTAAAAAGAATTGGGATGCCTTAAGATGAAATAAGATAGTATATCATAGCAGTGCCATTGTAGCAGTTGTCTATAAACAAAAACAAAATCAACAATCTGTGCAGATGTTAGTTGTAGCATTGGCAAGAATGGATGAGGAGAATTTCCTATCATTTTATTAGGTAACCAAATAGTGTAGGCAACATTGCCCTTGTGGTGAGAGTATTAGTTTTGGAGTCATATAGCACAGGTTTCAATTCCCAGTTCTCCCTTTTAGTAGTTGTGTTTACTCAGGCAAGTTAATTTTCAATGTCTGGCATATAATAGTTCCACAATAAATGGCAGTTACTGTCATTAACTAATAAAAACAACTAAGATGTCTTAATGGAATATTCACATTTTTTTAATCAATGTTTGTGTTGAACATTTTTGGTTAATGCTGGGTTGAATGCTTTGTTGGGGTGAAGTTTTTATTTTGCAACGTTCCCTGCTCAATTAACCAAATATCCTTTACTCTTGGTTTACAAAGCAGAAACATCGAGGATTAAAGATACAAGCATTTCCATACTGTATCTCATTTTTGTTAGATGTTTTAATAGGAGTAACATTAAAAAAAATCACTCAGCAGTAGGAGCATGGCCATTTCTTCTATATTTTGGTTATATATTCAGGAAGACAGTGATGATAGCTGATAAGGAAGTTATGACTTAATGGTCTCTGAAGTGCTGTTCTGTTGGGACATATTCAGATTTGTCTTATAAACTATATTTACTGGTTAATTTTCCCAGGTGGGATTGAGTGTGAAGAGGAGCTGGATCCTGAGGTTTCTTACTTTTTTAGTTTTTGAGGGCTAAGGAGACCATATATAAATTAATTAAATCTAAAAAAATATATGTTTGATCTATTTCTGAGATTATATTGAACTTAACTCTTTGATTATGAGGTCATGAATTCTAGCTTTGCTATTGATTAGCTGTGTGACCTCCTATGAGTTATGAACTTCTCTGAACCTAGTGTCTTCATCTATAAAATGTTAATAATATGTCCCACATTATTATCAGTTTTATCTATAACCCTATTATCTAGATAATGCAAGGAAATTCTTGATTCAATTCATACTCTAAAATATCTGTTCATAAAATGATCAATGGTCTCTGAACCAAATTTTTGAGGTTTGAGAATGCAAAAAGGGAACTAATAATTGCTAAGTAAGTACATACATACTGTGTGTGAGGTTAATGTTGTGCAATTGTTATATGCACTTATCTCATTTAATGGTATGTGGATACCAGTCAAGTAGGTCTCATTATCTTCGTATACCAGCTGAAGGAACTGAATCTTGGACTGGTTTAGAAACTTGTTCAGTTACACAGCTGGAGGCTGATATTGTGAAATGTTTGCTCCATTTGTCTATTATCAGACTGCAAATCCTGTTGTCATGGAATGTACTGTGTTCTTGGGTCTGTGTTCTTTGCTATCACCAAAATATCTTCATCATTTCCTGTTAATTGTTTGTTCCTTCTTATGCTGAGCCTGTGTACTTTACTTCAGCCTACATACCTGCTTGATTAAGATTGGTAAATATTTATCTGTCCATTTTAAATGTCAAGAAATCCATGGTATTGATTTTGTAGTTAGCAGGTATAGTAGAGAGGGATATGATTTATACAGGTTATTTTGTAGCATTGTTCTTTAACTCCAAAAGCAAGCACATTCATTTTATGGGCATTTAATAAGCAAAAGATCAATGGCATTAGATTCCTGGATATCCTCTTGAAAAGACATCCCATATAACAGAGATTTACTTATATTTTTCTAATTAAGTTGCATATGGATTTACTCTATAGAAAGACAAGGTCTGCATATCTGTGACAGAATCAGGCATGGTTGAAAGATGAAGTCATTCACAGTTGCTAGGGAATATTAATAGTATGACCCCCAAGAGTGGAAGTGCTGTTATCTTTGTGTCCACCTGCCAAAACTTGCAGAGAGGGCACAGAAAACCAGAAATTCTGCAGCTGCACCAATATGACAGCTCTAAAATGATTGTAAAATGGAAAAAAAATATTGATTTTGAGATATTCTGATATGTCAGTTTCAGCCTTGACCAAATCCAATAATTCAGACACGAAGTTAGTTAAATTAAATTTATGTTTTCTACTTGAAGATGGTTGGTAGGTAATGCAAAGCAAACATTAATAAACTTAACTAGACAATCTTCTTCTATATGCAGAATGCAAGTAAATTTGGTGTTTAAAACAGTGTTTAAGCTTGAAAACCTTGAAACGTTTTAACTATACTTCAAGACAAGATAAGCAACACAAAAATAAATTGCTTTTATTTTTGAGGTTATAGATAGCATGAAGATAAAATTGGCAGTCATTCCAGAGTTATACCTTTTTTTAGAGATGGAGAGAGTGTGCCTGAAGGAGTGGTGTTAGATAGAGTGGGATGGGGGAGGGGCAAAAGGAGAGGGAGAGAAAGAGAATCCTGAGCAATCAGGCTCCATGTGAGGGCAAAGCCTGACCTCGGACCCTGAGATCATGACCTGAGCTGAAATCAGGAGTCATACCCTTAACCAACTGAGCCACCCAGGCACCCCCTCAGGGTTTAGCTTTTAATGCTTCATAGATAGTGTATAGGAATATAATTCCTTAAACTTGTGCTTACCTTTCATTTAGTAGAATTTATGTAATCCAGGAGAACACAAGAATGATCTTGGCTTTTTGAATGTCCTCTTGATCCCTGCTCTTCTCAGCCCAAATCTCAGCAAATGACGCTGTATTAGAAGGAAAAAGGAGCTACCCAACAAAAATTCTCTCAGTTTTCCAACCCTTTACCTATAAATTTATTTACGTCTGTATACTGCAATTATAGAGGAAGGGTGTCAAGACTGATTCATTTTCTAGTGTTCTGTACCCCATCACATCCTGCTACCTCTAGTTTCTTATTATATCCATAATAATGATCTATTCTGTGTTGTTATTCTATCCCTTTTCCCTGGTTCCTT
The DNA here is from genome assembly GCF_964656455.1 of Halichoerus grypus. NCBI lineage: Eukaryota > Metazoa > Chordata > Mammalia > Carnivora > Phocidae > Halichoerus > Halichoerus grypus. Next base: position 63,050,919 of record NC_135721.1, on the reverse strand, counting down.
TTTTCAACTTAGAAATGCTCATTAAGGGGTGGCTAGGGGGCTCAGTCAGTTGAGTGTCTGCCTTCGGCTCAGGTCATGATCCCGGAGTCCTGGGATTGAGCCTCAGGTCAAGTCCCACGTCGGGCTCCCTGCTCAGCAGCAGGGAGTCTGCTTCTCCTTCTCCCTCTGCCCCTCCCCCTGCTTGTGTTCTCTCTCTCTCTCTCTCAAATAGATAAATAAAATCTTAAAACGAAATGCTCATTAATTCAACAATTATTTATTAAGAATTATTATATGCAAACAATGAAACATGGAACACTACATCAAAAACTAATGATGTAATGTATGGTGATTAACATAACATAATAAAATAAAATTAAAAAAAGAATAGGATGACATTCTTTTCTAGGTTCTAGAGGTATAGTATTAAATGAAATAGACAAAAATACCTACTTCCATGGAAGTTAGATTCTGGTGATGGGTACTAATGAAGAGTTCATAAAATAAGGTGGTTTGGAAGGGCTTAACTGAGAAGGTGAAATTTGTTCAAAGGAGGTAAGAGTGTAGATCCTGAAAGAGGAGCATTCTTGCCATGTGCAATAACAAGAAGGAGGTTATAGTGGCTTGAGCAGTCAGTGAAAGGTGGTACAGATCATACAGGGCATTTTTGGCAATTATATGAACTTTGGCTTTTACTTGGAGTAGAGATGGTGTGATCTGAATTGATTTTTATCAATATCATCTAGTTTCTGTGTTATACAAAGGCCATGGAGAGGTAAGGGCAAAAGCAAGAAGATCAGTTAGAAAGCCATCACAAAATCTGGATGAGAGATGAATGTGGCTTAGATTAGAGTGGTGATGGTAGAGTTGTTAAGCAGTCAAAATATGGATTTTTAAAAAGATTTTATTTATTTTTTTGAGAGAGAGATAGCGACCGAGATAGCAAGAGATAGCAGGGAGGAGAGGGAGAAGCAGGCTCCCCACTGAGCAGGGAGCCAACTTGGGGCTCAGTCCTGGGATCATGACCTGAGCCAAAGGCAGACGCATAACTGACTTAGCCACCCAGGCGCCCCCTTTAGCTAAAATTGTTAAGGAGTTGGTAAGAGCTAGTTTGGACTGGAAGAGGATATGGAACCCCTGAGGCCCAAAGATAAAAATATAAAAGAATTTGCACTCACTTGTAGGCTCTTCTCCATGACCTCATGGGGTACTCACAAAAAGATTGGTGGGAGTCTTAAGAAAGTGTCCCTTATGGTATAGGCCAGAAGTGCGGAGGGGAGCAGCCACCTCGGCAAAGGGACAAAATCCTTCTGAGAGCCTTCTTCCTTGTATCATCTTAAACTGCTGGGGGATGGGTGGATGTTGTCACACTTAGGACATAGGAAAACCATTTCAGTTAGGGGAAGAGAAAAGAAATACTCTCTAACCCTGGAGGAGGTGAAGAAATGTGTACTGAGTCCATAACTGCAACAGATGTAGGAGCAGGAACACTGAGAAGGCTACACCAATAGGATACAGGGACACTGTGCTTCTAAGGCTGAAGACTAATCAGAACAATGGCGATGAGAGCTCCAACCACCAGGCTAAAACTTGTCAAAGAACATTTCATAATGGAATTGTGTTGGGAAAATGACAAGAAAGTAGAGAGACTCTTTCTAAGGTACAACACAAAAGAAACATCTAAAGCTGAGAATGGAGCTACATCGACAAAAACTCTCTGACAAATCAGTCCCCACCATACACATAAGGTAATGTTAGAGGAATTTGAAGCCTGTGGTACAGACAGTGGCTGTGGAAACAAAAATCCCAAACCTTGCTCAACTCTTGATTATATTGGATCAAACCTCTACATTAAAGGCCTAGCAAAGGAAAAGGTATGCTTATTTCTAATAGTTAATAATATTTACCTCAATCTCTAGTATCATTTAGTTTGCAGCAAAATTATGAGGCATACAAAAAAAAGAAAAAAACAACTCATTGTCAAGTGAGCAACAGAACTGGATTCAGATATGACAGGAAGCTAGAAATAATAGGAAGCTTAAGATAACATTGATTGATGGGGGACTTATTGGGAAAGGTGGACATGTATGACCAGATGGGTACTATCAGCAGAAATATAGAAACTATAAGAAATGGTCAAGTTGAAAAGCTAGAAATAAAACAACAACACAGTAACAGAGATGAAAAAAAGCCTTTGATGGATTTATCAGTAGACTTGATATATCAATAAAAGGATCAGGGAACTTGAATATAGGTCAGTGGAAATAACCCAGACATAAACACAAGGAGAAAAAGTAGTGTAGAGTAGAGAGCATCCAGGATCTTTGTGAAAATACCAAATCTCTAATATAAACATAATTAAAATTCTGAGGGAGAAGAGAGAACTGGGCAGATGGAATATTTAAGGAAATAATGGTTGAGATTTTTTCTGAACTAGTGACACATGCTAAACACAGATGAAGAAGCTCAGAGGACACAAAGTAGGATAGATACCAAAGACATCTTGGCATATCATATTGAAGCTAATGAATATCAGAGACAGAAAATCTTGAAGGCATTTAGAGAAAAAAAGGCATACACAGAAGAATAAAGATAAGAATTAAAGCAGACTTTGTATTAGAAGCCTTGGTACCAGATGACACTGGAATGATATTTTTAAAATATTGAAAGGAGGGGTGCCTGGGTGGCTCAGTCGTTAAGCGTCTGCCTTCGGCTCAGGTCATGATCCAAGGGTCCTGGGATCGAGTCCCACATCGGGCTCCCTGCTCCATGGGAAGCCTGCTTCTCGCTCTACCAGTCCCCCTGCTTGTGTTCCCTCTCTCGCTATGTCTCTCTCTGTCAAATAAATAAATAAAATCTTTAAAAAAAAATATTGAAAGGAAGAATCTGTCAGCTCAGAATTCTATACCCATAGAAAATATCTTTCAGAAAAAGAACAAGAAATAGACTTTTCCAAGATGAAAAAGTATTGAAAATACTGAGAGAACTCATTGCCAGCAGACCTGTTACCTAAGAAATGGTAAAGGATGTATTTCAGGCCAAAGGATTTGGATTTTGCAAAGAAATGAAGAATGCTCAAAAATAAATGAAAATAAAAATTTTTATTTTCTGATTTTCAGTTGCTCTAAAAGATAGCTGGATATTTAAAACAGAAACTATAGCTATGTGTTGTGTTTAGAACATATAAAAGTGAAATATATGACATTAGTATAAATGTTGTAGGGTAAACATTGGGGAAACATCTATGGTAAGGTCCTTACACTACAGCATGGGGATATTATTTAAAGATGCAGTATACAGATGAGTGTATATTGTAAAATCTAGTCCAATCACTGCAAAATAATAACAATGTATAAAAAGAGGGGGAATAACACAGAATCATAAGAATGGTGGATTAGTGCAAAAGAAGGCAAAAAAAGGAAATAAAACAGATGGAACACATAGAAATAGCTAGAAAGTTGCAGATTTTACTACAACCTATCAATAATCACATAAAAGCTTTAAATTCATCAATTAAAAGTCATATGTTGTCAGATTGGGTATAACAAAAAACCCCAACTCTATGCTCTCTATAAGAAACTCACTTTAAAAATAGAAAAGATAAAATAAACTCTTAAGATTGAAAAACATATAGATAATAAGAAAAAGAAAGCTACAGTAGTTGTATCAATATCAGACAAATAAGACTTCAGAATAAGAAGTAGTACCACAAATGAAGAAGAGCTTTACATGACACAGAGAGATCAATTCTCCAAGAAGGCCTGTCAATTATAAATAATTATACACTTAAAAAAAGAACAAAGGCTGATAGAATTTAAGAGAATAAACAAATATACAATCTTAGTTGAAGATTTCAATATTCCATTAACATACAACAGTCAGATAGAAAATGAGCATGGATATAGACGACTTGAATAATAGCAAATAAGTTGACCTAATTGACCCCTCCAGGCACACCTACACCCACACCCCTCCCCCCCCCACACACATGGGGTAAGAAGGGGAGAGAGAGGAATACACATTTTTTTTTTGCAAATGTACATGGAATAATTACCAACCTTAACCATATTTTGGGCCATAAAATCAACCTTACAAACTTAAAGCAATAGGAGTCATACACAGTATGTTCTTGGGACCCTAATGGTGTTAAGCTAGAAACAATAATAGATTTCCAGAAAGTACCCAGACCCACAGTTCTCTGTTAACTTACCTGTGGCCCCCTCTAGCTATGCTTCTGTTACCCTCACATCCTGTGGCTAATGGTCAACAAGGACTATTATTGAAACTTCTGATCCACTCCTTATTGACTTTAGCTCTTAATTTTCAGGCGTGTGCCTATATTTTTGACTTGAAATTGACCTTGATTTCCCTATCTTGACCCTTTTTATTGTTTTAGGACTTTAACACCTCCTTTTGCTTTCTACTGCTTGGAGTGGTATGCCCATCAAACAATATCCCCAGAATGCCTAAATTGTTACCCACATGCTTGGCCAAAACCCATAAGGTAATACTTGGTAGAGGTCTACCCAGAGGTGTCAGTCACTTTCTGATTTACACTCTTACTGTAGCTCACCCCCGATTGCATGAAATATAATATGGAAAGAATTTTTGTAATCCTTGGCATGCAGTAAGTTTGCAATAAGTACAGTTGTTAGTATTAATATAACTATTTTTTTGTCTTTTTCTTGTTTTATTTTACTTTTTTGGCTTCTTTCCCCAACTTGCATTTACTATTGATAAATATGATCACCAGCCCCCAAGTTACTCAAATTATAAAACTGGACTTTTATACTCTCTTCAATTTCTCTTTCTCTGTTTTCCTCCAGTCATTAACTACTATAGAGCCTACCTCCTGAACATCTGTTATATTCTCTCTTCTCTCTTCCCTATTGCTGCTATCTCTTTATACCTTGCCTGAGCTAGTACAGTAGTTTTGTAACTAGATTCCTTTTCTTGAAGTCATTCCCTACCATGATTCCAGAAGAATATTTCCAAGATGCAGATATGATTCTATGTTTAAAACACAGTATTTGTTTTATCTGAAAGCACCTGAAGCCCTTCGTTGTATCCTCCCTCCGAGTGACCAGTCTCATTTCTGATTACTTCATCAAATGCACTCATTAATGCCACATTACTTGCAGTTCTTCCAAATTGTTTACATCTTTTTGCTTTTGTACATATTTTTTTTTTCCATAGGAAAACTCTCATACTTTGTTGGTGTGGACACAATTTAAATTCCACCTCATTTCTAAAGCCTTCACTGATAGCTAACTTCTGTCCTCTCCAGTGACAACACTCCAGATATCCCATCCAATGTGGTATTCCTTTTGGTACTTACCAAGTGTGTTACTGTTTTAAATTCATAGGTCTTTTTTCTTCACTAGATTAACCTTTTTTTCCAAGCCCTAGCCAATCCCTGGACACAAAGTTTTAATGCAAGAATGACTGCATAAATAGAATGAAATAGAATGGGCTGAGTTAGGTTGAGTAATCTCCCATGAAACTTTCCAGACTCATGATTCCATAATGCATTGAAACTCAATAAAGACAAGAATCAACTTTTAAAATGTGTTCAAATTATCCAGATATAGAAAACATACCAACTATTATGTAGTTTCATCATTTTCAAAGCATATCAATCATTTGGATTTTCTAGTATTGTGCCACACATAGTTTGTAGATGTCTGTGCATTTAACTATTTCTAAATTTTATATACACATGATTTATTCTTCTACTTCAAAATAGTGGTCAAAATTTGCATTGGCCATCAATATTTAGCAATAAAAAAATGCCTTATGTGCATAAAATGTGATTCTATACTGAGAGTGTGAAATTTTATCTACTATAAATTTTTTTTTGGAAATGTGCTGAAAATGTGATCAATGATGAAATCCTTAAGCAAGAAATCTTGAACAAAATAGGATAAATTAAGTGCCCAAATATCATTTGTGGCTCACAGGGTTATATTTGACCTCTTGATTTGATCTTGTCAAGATCCAAAATTGGATCCTGAATGGATAGCTACTGGGTGTATCCAAATTACTATATATTACACTTAAGCAGATATCTTTTTGCCTTAATATTTTATTGGCTGGGCATATAATTCTTGCTTCTGAAGAGTTACAATAGCAGTATTACTAGGTTCAATAAATCAACCAACCTTTTGAGTTATTTGAGTTGAGTTATTCCTGCTATGTGTAATAAATTTGAGAGTGATTGATTAGAAAGAGCTCTTGTTTCCAATATGCTTATAGATTGATTTCAAGACATTACCAGTATTACTGCTCCTAATTTTGAGACCATCAACAACAATATTATATGTTGATGTATGTGTCTAACACTGTGCCAAGGAATTTATATATTTTTATATAGAAGATATATATAACATTATAGTTTAATCATTACAAAAAACTCTATGTGGTAGATGTAGTTATTATCTGTATTTAACCACAAAGCAAACTAAGGCCTAAAGATTTTAATGAACTTACCTAAAGTCACAGTTATTAAGTAATAAAGCTGAGATTTCTACTCATAGTAGAGCTTGTTTTCTTTACTGCCACAACCTATTGCCACCCTAAATTTCACAACAAAAAATGTGAACAGTTAAAAAGTACATGGACTCAATCATAGTTCAGTGTAACAACCTAGAAATATTGTAGGCAGTACATGATTAATTGCCAAAAAATGGTAAAGACGGTCTTTGGGTTTATCTTGATTCTCTGGAGTACTTTAAGACCACCTTCTTTCTCTTCTCTTGTTATGTACATCCTCATTTAAACATTCCCCTTGCAGTTCCAATTTGATAGCAAGTCCAGAATTTTTTTTCCTATATAGATTTAAAAAATATACTGATTAAATTTTTGCTCTTTTGAAATACATACAAAAACTGATCTCCTGCTTCCATATATAAACCAATTAGCTTTCTCACTTATACATCAGGCTTAAAGGATAGCTTTTGTTGAAATTTTGCAAAATGAGTTGGACTAAAATATTCTCATATCTATCAAGTATGTGCCAATCAAATAGCCATATGGTAATAGCAGATGTCTGGCTGTGACGTATAAAGGACAGCTTTTTTTTTTTTTTTTTTTTTTTTATTATTATGTTATGTTAATCACCATACATTACATCATTGGTTTTTGATGTAGTGTTCCATGATTCATTGTTTGCTCCATTCATTACATGCCCTCTTTAATATCCATCACCAGGCTAACCCATCCCCCCACCCCCCTCCCCTCTAGAATCCTCAGTTTGTTTCTCAGAGTCCATAGTCTCTCATGGTTCGTCTCCCAGGACAGCTTTTTAATATAGGTTCTTACACTACATCTTTAATTTTTCCCTTAGTTTAAAGCTGCTCTCGGGCGCCTGGGTGGCTCAGTTGGTTGAGCAACTGCCTTCGGCTCAGGTCATGATCCTGGAGTCCCTGGATCGAGTCCCACATCGGGCTCCCTGCTCAGCAGGGAGTCTGCTTCTCCCTCTGATCCTCCCCCTCTCATGCTCTCTGTCTCCCATTCTCTCTCTCAGGTAAATAAATAAAATCTTTAGAAAAAAAAAAAAAAAAGCTGCTCTCCATGCTATCTTAGAAGTTCACAAGATTTGGAAGTAATTGCATTCAGTCTGAATGTATAGGACTCTGGAGATTTTTGATGCAGCTATATGACTATAAAAGTAAAGTCAAGTGATAATGATTTTCTTTGATTGTAAGAAAATGCTTTTTAGAAAATCAGTTGAGCCTTTTTGCCTCCACATTTCAATGTACATCATCACTACTTTAAGTTATAGCTCACATCGGGTTTTGTATTGAAAGAGAAAAGAAAGATTTGTTTGGGCGTGCTCTACAGTGATTGATTTACTGAAAGAAAAACCTCAATAGGAATAATTTTAACCCTAGTTTTTCCAAAGAATCAGCAATTTTAAAATACAGGTAACTTTCAAACACATATTAATTCCATGTTTATGCTAGTGTAAATACTTTTAATTCAAGGTGGATCTACCTAGAAGAAACCAAATTCAGACGGTTTTATTACATAAAAGCTTCATAGAATCTGAATAAGGCAGAAAAGGAGTCTCGGCCTCATAAAGTAACTTTTGTTTGTAACACAGGATTTGAATACTGGTGGCACAAATGTGCAAACAAATAGTGCATGGTCAGGTTTATGATTTTATGAAACTGCTTGACTGTTGGAGTTTATTTTGAGCATCTCTGATTTGATTTTCCCTTTGTGAATCTATTTACAGAGGAGCATGAAGTCCTTGATGTAATGAATTTGTTCCTTTCCAAAATATCTTAGTATATTTTCGTTGTGGTGGTGATTGCCTGATTGATTCTAATATCCGCCCTAATATGCAATTTAACTTCTTTAGCACCCAGATTATATTAAATATTGAAAAATGCGACATTATTTCTGAATTTTTAAGTAAAAAGGAGCGGCTTATTCAAAAGAATTTCTAAAGTGCATGTCATTACCTATTAGGATTTAAGTGTAGATGCAAAACCCTGATTTGTGAGTCACATGGCCAGGGTTCTTATCCTGAGATCTTTGTTTCTCTGAACTTTAGTTTCTTCTTTCTTAAAATAGAAAAACATATCTATTAATATGGTTGTTTTGAGTAAATAAAAAAAAAACCTAGGTCAAAGAGTATTGCCAGTTACCCTTATTGGGCAAATGGTAGTCATCATAATTATTTTTCACAATAAATATATAATTATTACTCTTTGTTCAACAAGAAAGGCATTTCTATTTTGCTTTTAATATGCAGTTTTTCTCGTGTTTGGCACCTGAGAAAGTTTCTCAGATTTGGTTAATTCATTCTTTTTTGATTAAAAGTCAGGTCTTCACAGTGGGGTATTGCAGACTTAATCTGCTCTTTTGGAATTCTGAGCCTCATTCATCTGCTTTGGGTAACCTCTGAGTTGAAACCTATGTTTGAGACAACTAACTGCTTTATTTTTTTTTTTTTTAAAGATTTTATTTATTTATTTGAGAGAGAGAGAGAATGAGAGACAGAGAGCATGAGAGGGGGGAGGATCAGAGGGAGAAGCAGACTCCCTGCCAAGCAGGGAGCCCGATGCGGTACTCGATCCCGGGACTCCAGGATCATGACCTGAGCTGAAGGCAGTCGCTTAACCAACTGAGCCACCCAGGCGCCCAACTAACTGCTTTAAAAGCACAATTTCTTTAAAGATTTGGAAAGGAACCCCAAAGTCAGAGGGAGAAAAATTAAATATTTGAGCTTGTCATCTTTCACAGAGATGCCATCATTTACTTTAATATTTTGTAGTTGCTTACTTGATGTAGTAATAAAAGATTCTGTCATATATTAACAGGTCCTAACAATCTTTGCAAAGGATTGCTATAAATAGCTCACTAAAAGAATACTACAAAAGACATTTTTTTATTGAATTCTCTTTGATCTGAACATCAGTTAGTGTCTATAAAGAGACCTGATATGTCAAAAAAAATTGTAGAAGAGTTGATTAACTGTGCACAGAAGGTAATACTCGATTATATGAAGAGTAAAATCAAATCAGAGGTAGCAGCTGAATTTGATAAATTTAGGAGCAGTTGGGAAAAATCACACTTTTAGGGAAACATAGCCATCTCAGGTCTCTAAAGCAGACAATTTAATGTTTTACAAGTGCTTCTATTTACTGTATTAAATCTTATAGAATGCAGCATTTATCAATTTTCTTAATTTATTAATTAATTGATTCTGAACTATATGCTTTCTAAACAAGTAAGGCAAAAACCTACATGGCATTAGCACTTGTCTCAGGAGTGAGAAAGGTGTTATTTTATTTTATTTATTTATTTTTAAAGATTTATTAATCTATTTTTAGAGAGAGAGAAAGAGTGAGTGAGAGAGAGAGAGAGTATGAGTGCACAAGCAGGAGGGGCAGAGGGAGAAGGCTCAGCATGGAGCCATGTGTGGGGCTTGATCCCACAACCCTAAGATCATGAGCTGAGCCAAAACCAAGAGTCTGATGCTTAACTGACTGCACAATCCAGGTACCTCGAAAAGTGCTATTTAAAAATTAGCTAAATTTCATTTACATGTTTTCCAAAATTTTTTACTATTTACAGGTACAATATAATCATGAAGTATTGATAATAAAGGGTCTCAGTATCAGCATTTTCAGTGTGATCCACCTTTATGGTTTACTCATCAGTAATGCACCACCAAAATAACATTGACTTATTGGGTCACATAAACAAATTTGAAGCTTTGAACCCTGTTGTATCTAAATGAGATGGCATCTGTTGAGATGGATAGGAGAATTCTCTGGATGGTATTGCTTGGTTGCCTGGCACTTGATATGTTTGGGGAATCAGGCAATGAGCAAGAAGTGTGACAAGAGAGAAGCCACAAAATCTTTTACAAAGGCTAATTATGTGTACAGTAGCATCTGTTTTAGCTTCTGCTTGAGTGTATAAAGTAATTGAAAATAGTCCAACAGTACCTTTGGATAAGCTTCACTATGGAGAAAGAGGGGCCTGGCAACAGTTGTATTGAGCGGCTCGTATGATTTTTTTCAGAAGACAGGGATCATCTTCTCAGGAGACTTCTAAGAATCCAAGAAGATGTCCAAATTGTAATGATTTGGGAAATAACATTTTGAAAAGATGTTCTTTGGCATTATTTTCAATGGAAAATTTCAGTTCATGTGAATGAATACACTTAAGTAAGCAGGTATTTATGTCTTTAGATTAATTCTCATCATGTAGAGTCTTTTTCCAAAAATATTGTGACTTCTTGATACAATAAAGTTTTGTGTCGAAAATAGGGAAGCCATCTAACAAGGTGTGCTTGTTGTACTATTAACTGTGTCTAAATTAGGGTAATGCTAGAATTCTTAGACTAGTTAATGTAGCAGTAAGTCTGAACTACAATTTGAGCTCTTCTTTACCAAGATATGGTATATATTTGTGGTTTCTCTCTCTTGTCATGTCTTGGATAACTGAATCTGATACAATAAGGTTTCCTACTCCTTGTGACTTTTTGAAATCTTCTTCAGAATAAGGCAGGGTAAAAATAAAAAAACAGTAATATAAGAATAGAGTGATAAGTTTCTTTAAGAGCTATCTTGAAAAAGTATACATATAAAGAAGTATTTAGCAAAACCTCTGATCCAGAATGTGCTACCTGTATAACCATACTACAAAAAAGTGCCAGAACATATGCATTTACCTCTCATTAATATTAGACTTAGCTATTTACATTTAACTTTAATGTTTAACTTTTAAACATAAAGAATATTAAGATTTTAAAAATTGAGAACATTCATGTAACATAAAATACACTACTTCAATAATTTTAAAGTATACAATTCAGTGTTTTTTGGTATATTCACAAAGTTGTGCAGCCAATACCACTATCTGGTTCTAGAATGTTTTCATCACCCTAAAAAGTATTCTTATACTCACTAGCAGTTGTATTCCATTCTTCCCTCTCCCCAGGCTACTCACAAGCAGTAATCGACTTTCTGTATAAATGGATTTGTTTCTTCTGAATATTTCAAATAAATGAAGTCATACAATATGTAGTATTTTATGTCTGGCTTCTTTCATTTAGCATAATGTTTTTAAGATTCATTGCCAGGAATGGCCAGCAATACCTGTACTGACTGATGAAAGATTACTCCAGACTTTGCTGTGAAAGAGAGAAGGCAAGGGGATCAACAATCAGAGATGAAGACCCTTCACTCTTCCTTGTTCTCACCTTTATTGGTGCTTCTGGTTAATCATAAATCTTTATTACTCTGTTTCTCAAACGAGTGATGTGTGGCACGGGGTCTTACAGAAAATAGAAGAGTCTGATTATGGGAAAGATACAATGCGCTGATCAGTGTGTTCTATGAGTTCTGCTAAACATAGCTTAGGGAAATACATACATCTCTTAGATCACAGGGCAGCTGTTTGGGCTAAGAAAGCTTTGGGGAAGGCAGCTCCCTGCAGCATTCCTGTGGCAGAGTGGTCACGCAGGCCTTGGCATTCCAAAGGCCTACACCCTCCTCCGAAACCTTCCATCGCCCCCAGCGGCCTCCGTGTAACATTTTAGCAAGTTAGGTATTATGGATGATTTCATCCTCTTTTTTTGTTGTTTTAGCATGTATCAGGACTGTAGTCCTTTTTAGAGCTGAATAATACTTCATTGCATGGATATACCATATCTTCTTTATTTGTTCAGTGGTTGATGGACACTTGGGTTGTTTTCACATTGTGGTTATTATTAATAATAATATGCTCTGATCACTCATCTTCAATTTTTGTGTAGATATATGCTTCCATTTCTCTTAGATATGTATCTAGAAATGGGATTGCTGTTAACCCTATGTCTAACTTTTGAGTAACTACCAAATTCTTTTTCATAGCAGCTGCACTGTTTTACCTTCCCACCAGCAATGTATGAGGGTTCCAGCTTGCCCACATTATTGTCAACACTTTTTATTTTCTGTTGTTGTTTTTTTAAATTACAGCCATTCTAGTAGGTGTGAAATGGTAGCTTCATGTGGTTTGATTTTTCATTTCCCTTATGAATAAGGATACTGAGCATATTTTCATGTACTTATTGGTCCTTTGTATATATTTTTTGGAGAATGTCTATTCAAAAACTCTGCCTATTTTTAAAAGGTTGTCTTTTTTGTTGTACAACTCAGTTTGTTATATATTATGGATGCTAGACTCTTAACGGATATATTATTTGCAAATACTTTATTCCATTTTGTGGTTTGTCTTTTCACGGACTTGATAGTATCCTTTGATGCACAAAAGTTTTTAGTTTTGGTGAAATCCAGTTTATTTTTTTCTTTGGTTGCTTATGCTTTCGGTGTCCTGTTTAAGAAACCATTACCGAATCCAAGGTCATGAAAATTTACATGTTTCTTTTTAAGAATGTTACAGTTTTATCTCTTAAATTTGAGTCATAACATTTATTATTTATTTATTTATTTTTAAAAGATTTTATTTATTTGAGGGCAAGAGCACATGAGAGAGACACAAGCAGGGGGGAGGGGTAGAGGGACAAGCAGACTCCCCACTGAGCAGGGAGCCTCATGCAGGACTAGATCCTGGGACTCCAGGATCATGACCTGAGCTGAAGCAGACGCTTAATCGACTGAGCCACCCAGGCACCCCTATTTTGAGTTTATTTTTTTGTTATGTGATGTAGGAGTGCAAATTCATTCTTTTGCAGGTGGAGATCCAGTTACCCCACAAAGCTGTTCTTTCCTCATTGAATCATCTTAACATCTTTGTTGAAAATCGACTCTGTTGGTTTATTTGTGGATTTTCAATTATATTCCATTGATTTATATGTCTGTTCTTATGCCAATACCCTGCTGTTTCGATTCCAGTAGCTTTATAGAAAGTGTTAAAATTCGGAAGTTTGAATCTTTTGTCTTTGTTTTTATTTTTCAAGATTATTTTGGTTATTCTGGGTCCCTTGCAATTTCATCTGAATTTTAGAATCAGCTTGTCCATTTCTGCAAAAAAAGGAAGTTGGACATTTGATAGGGATTGCATTGAATCTGTGGATAAATTTGGAGGTTATTGCCATCTTAACAATATTAAGTCTTTCAATCCATGAACACGGGATGTCTTTCCATTTATTTAATTCTTTCAACAATTCTTTCAACAATGCTTTGTATTTTTCGGTTTCAAGTCTTGGCATATCTTGGTTAAATTTATTTCAAAAGTATTTTTTAAAAATGCTTTAGTACGTGAAATTGTTTTCTTGGTTACATTTTAGGATTGTTTACTAGCATATTGAAATATGACTGATTTTTATGTTGCTCTTGTATCCTACAATTTTGGTGAACTCATTTATTAGATCTAATAGTTATTTTGTGGATTCTATATAAAAGATCATGTCATCTGTAAATATAGGCTAAAATTTTCTATGCAAAAAATGCTGTTGGAATTTTGGTAGGGATTGTGTTGAATCTGTAGATCGCTTTGGGTAGTATAGGCATCTTAACAATGAAAAGTTTCCAATCCATGAGTACGACATGCCTTTCCATTTATTTGTGTTTTTCAGCAGTATTTTGTGGTTTTCTCTGTATAAGTCTCCTTCTTGGTTAGGTTTATTCCTAAATATTTTATTCATTTTGATGCTATTGTAAATGGAATTGTTTTCTTAATTTCTTTTTCAGATTGTTCATTGTTAGTATATACCTATTTGAGTCTTCTCTATAATTATTTCTTTTATTGATATTATCTATTGGTGAGAATGATAAAATCATTCTCATCGTTTCCTTTCATCAGTGAACATGACTTTATTTGGTTTTTTGAATATATTTAAAATAGCTATTTTAAATCTTTGTCTAGTAGTGTCTGAACTTCTTCAGGGAAAGTTTCTATTCATTTCTTTTTTTGCTTTGTATGGGCCACAGGTTCTTGTTTTTTTTTTTTTTTACATGCCTTGCAGTATTTTTTTTTTTAAAGATTATATTTATTTATGAGAGAGAGAGAGCATGCACAAGCTGGGGGGAGCAGAGGGAGAGGAAGAAGCAGACTCCCTGCTGAGCAGGGAACCTGATGTGGGGCTCTGTCCCAGGACCCTGGGATTATGACCTGAGCCAAAGGCAGCCATGTAACTGACTGAGCCACCCAGGGGCCCCATGCCTTGCAGTTTTTGTTGAAAAGTGGGCATTTTGAATGTTATGATCATGCAAATTTGGAAATTATATTTTCTTTTTTTTTTTTTTTTTTTGCTGGGCTTCTTGTCACTGCTTTTTATAGTGATGGTTGTTTGGTGGCTTTTCTAAACTAATTTTGTAAAATTGGTATTCTTTATCATGTTTGGCCACTGAATTCTGTTCTGTTAATTTATTGATCAGCTGGTGATTGGACAAATACTTTGTTAAATGACTGGAACTAAAACAAAATCTCCCAGTTTTTCAGATGGGCTCTATGAGTGAGTTTGGGCATATGTTTGACACTCAGCCAAGCATTTTACAACTCTACCTCAGCCTTTACTTCCTGTTTGTACAAGCCTGAAGAAAGCCAGAGCTCAGCATATAGGGCCTTCTCATGTCTTTACTGAATATGTGCACAGTCTGGGTATGAACATGGCCTCCTAGATTACCAGTAACATCTTGGATCTTTTGAAAACCTTTATTCCTCAAAGCATCTCATTTCTCAACCTTTCTCAATCTTTTTGGTTAGTCTGTTATTTTCCGAACTGTCATCCATTGTCCTTTGGCAGATGTGACTAATATATTTCCTGGTAAATTTGACAGTCACTATTCCTCAGATAGCCAATTCAGTGCTGTGAACATCCTGAGTTAGGTAACATAAAGGCCAGCCCTTTGATCTAAGGAGCACCAGACAGGTCAACAGAATACCCCCATCTCCTTGTGAGTGGAATCTGTTCTGTTCTCTCTGGTATTGCTCTCTGCACTGGGATGTGAGTTGTTATCTTCAAGGCCAAATCTGATCCAGTTATTGAGTAATGGGATAAGGGTAAGTTCAAATACCACAAAGCTCTCATTTTTTATTAATACTCCCAGTTTTTCTTGATTATACATTATCTTACTTGCTGCAAGTTTCTGATTGTTTCCAGAATTCCAAAGAAGTTGATGGACACGTTTTGCCAGTGTTTTTATTGACTTTATAGAGGGACAGACTTGGACAGACTATGCCATTTTTTGTTAAGAACACCCTCTTTAGGATTTTAACAAATACTAACATAGAATATTTACTGATAAGAATCCAAATATATGAAGTATTAATATCTTAACACAGTGAGTATATTTTATTACAAAATGAAACAGAAACATATAACCTACATGCTACTCTACACTTTGACCCATTTTAACTCATTTATCTTTTTCTCTTTCAATAATTGGAAATAGAATTTATATTCTTGTCACATGGTATAAGAAAACAGGTAGTTAAATTCTATTTGACCCTGTTTATCATTGTACTCCCCTTTTGCCAAGACTCAAGCAGGATTGAGAGAGTCAGTTAGCAGTTACTATTTAGCTCCAGAGTATCGCACATTAGTAAAACTAAATGTGCTTCTTCTCTCTGTTACTTCCCCAGCAGTATTGATTCTTAGATATGTTAGGCTCGCGTAAGACTAGGAGAATTGTGTGAGACATGTGTATTGACTTAAAGTTAAGTGCTTGGCAAAAATATATATATCTATATATATATATGTATTTTTTCAGGTATACAGGGAGATATTAAAATGGTAAACAAGGGTTTTGCTACTTTGTTTGAACATTAAATTTGCATATTCTGTGTGTGTGTTTTAGGCATTTCTTGACTTCTATTAAAAACAGAGTTCCAAAGTACTGTTTTAACCTGTTTAATTCCAGTAAGGAAGTTTAAGAAATTTGTTCTTATCTGTTACTTCAGAAATATATAGCCTAGATAATAGTAACCAACATTCATATAGAAATTCATGGTTATAAATTAATGGTTATTGGTTCCTCCATAGTTTGTCCCTTCAATTCTCACAAAAATGTATTCACAAAGGAAAAAAGTGTTCAGAAATGTTGAGAATAATTTGGGGTCACATGTCTAGTAATTGAGCCAACTGGGACTAACTAAAAATCATATACTTTTCCCAGTACCATGCATTTAAAAATAATGTGTACAGGCTTGAGTGACAAATGCTTAGTGTGAACCATTTCCCTAACTAAGCAGTCCATGGAATTGATTTAGTGCAATTCTGAAATTTCACCTCAGTCTGTCATCTCAGGGGGCCATCATTAAAATCATTCCTTAATGTAATGGTATAAATGGGTTCTCCAATATTTTAGGCTTTTCTCTGAGGAAGGACTTGCCTGAAGCCTTTGATGTTTTACAATCAGAAGCCTTTTTGATCTTGCTTGGTTATACCAATTTTGCATAATATTCCCCTGCCAATAATAATTCTATCATATGAAATTGCTCTGCTTTTGCTTGATGGTCATCAAAGAATATTTGTTTCAGTCAAATTAATTGCCTGTGGTATAAATGCAAACAAGGGATTAATTTCTGTGAGAAGTTTAAAAGCTGGTTCACTATCTAAATTTTGAGTACCTATTGGGTTAAATTTGTTTATGCCTTTATTCCCAACCTTGGGGGAGAAAAAAATGTCATATCACTATTCTAAATTATCTTTAATATGTATCAGAGTTTGGAGATAATAAAATAAATAAGAAGTCCAGATGACCAGAGGGAATAGAAGTGTGCTTGATTTAAAAGTAAGCTATTGATACTTGAGTTGTATGAGAAATGAAATACTTCTGTGTATGAACCCAAAGAACATTTACTAAGCAGTCAGTGTTCTGAATTTCTATGAGATCAGTAATCCAGAAGCATTATTCTGTGGAAAAGGATGGATGGATGGATGGTGGGGAAAAATGGGGTTTCAAGCCAGGCCGTTCTGTCTTGGTTTGCTGATAATCTGTTTTAACTGTTTATAGGTTAGTATTTTGGGGTGGTAAGTATGGAAGATGTTTTAAAAACTGTAAAGTGAATCATAGACATAGAGTGCTTTTATTACCACACATTAATAATTCTTAAGAGAGTGTAGCCATATCAACTATAGATGTTGGAAGGTGACTCCCTAGTTGCCCCTTCTTAAGATGTTTGTCTGCCATTACAGCAACATTTCCAGCCCTGCCATTAAGCAGCATAGAGGAAGTCATAATTCTTAGCTCTCTTTCTAATTCAAGGAATATTATCAATTCAGGTGAGACAAAGTAAGTCACAATGCCAAATTTCAAGAACAGTGTTGGCAGTGGCTCTGGATAGCTGGAATCCAGGTTTAGACACTATCAGGATTTCCTCAACATTTGACTCTGATTCTCTCTGTATACTGGTTTCTTCATATTTGCTTTACCCATATGACCTCATTTAATCCCAGTTACTTTCCAAAGTCTCTACCTCTTAATATCCCAGTGGGGACAGGGTTTCCAAATATGAATTTGGGGAGGAGACAAACAGGCAGTCCATAACATTTCATTCCTGGCTTCCAAAATTCATGTCCTGTTCACATGCAAAATACATTTATCCCATCTCAACAACCTTAAAAGTCTTAGCTTGTTCCAGCATCAACTCTGAAGTCTAAAATCCAAAGTCTTACCTAAATATCTGAATAAGATATGAGTGAAACTCAAGGTATGGTTCATCCTGAAGCAAATGCCTCTTCAGCTGTGAATCTGTGAAAACAAATGTGCTTCCAAATTATGGTGGTGGGACAGGCATAGGATAGACATTCCCGTTCCAAGATGGAGAAATAGGCAAGGAGAGGTAATGGATCCCAAGTAAGTCTAAAACCTAACAGGACGAACAGTAATAAACCTTAAGGCTCAAGTATAATACTTTTTGCTTTGATGCTCCACTTTCTAGTCCCACTTGAGTGGCAGTTTTCCCCCCATAGCTTAGTAGGACAGTGGCTCTATAGTGCCTTTACCCCTACAGCAGCTCTCTGCCTGGGCCCTGTGGCTCTTCAGGGCTCTCTGCCCTGTGCCTCTAGCTCTCCTAGTCTGGGGTCCTAGCATGTAGCTCCAATGCGCAGCCACATCCTTTGAAATCTAGGTTGAGGTGGCCATGCCACTCGTGGCTCTGCTGAGTATAGCCTACACTAAGCTCATTGGAGGGTCCAATCCCTGAGGCACAGGGCAGGGGCATGCTGGCCTGTCTTTTTTTTTTTTTTTTTTAATTTTATTATGTTATGTTAGTCACCATACAATACATCATTGGTTTTTGATGTGGTGATCCACGATCCATTGTTTTCGTGTAACACCCAGTGCTCCATGCAGTACGTGCCCTCCTTAGTACCCATTACCAGGCTAACCAATCCCCCCTCCCCCCTCCCCTCTAAAAGCCTGTTTGTTTCTCAGAGTCCATAGTCTCTCATGGTTCATCTCTCCCTCCAATCCCCCGCCCCCCATTTTTCCCTTCCTTCTCCTAATGTCCTCCATGCTATTCCTTACGTTCCACAAATAAGTGAAACCATATGATAATCAACTTTCTCTGCTTGACTTATTTCACTTAGCATAATCTCCTCCAGTCCCATCCATGTTGATGTAAAAGTTGGGTATTCTTCCTTTCTGATGGCTGAGTAATATTCCATTGTATATATGGACCACATCTTCTTTATCCATTCATCTGTTGAAGGGCATCTCGGCTCTTTCCACAGTTTGGCTATTGCAGACATTGCTGCTATGAACATTGGGGTGCATATGGCCCTTCTTTTCACTACATCTGTGTCTTTGGGGTAAATACCCAGTAGTGCAATTGCTGGGTCATAGGGTAGCTCTATTTTTAACTTTTTGAGGAACCTCCACACTGTTTTCCAAAGTGGCTGTACCAGCTTGCATTCCCACCAATAGTGTAAGAGGGTTCCCCTTTCTCCACAACCTCTCCAACATTTGTTGTTTCTCTCCTTGTCCATTTTTGCCATTCTAACTGGTGTAAGGTGGTATCTCAATGTGGTTTTGATTTGGATTTCCCTGATGGCTAATGATGATGAACATTTTTTCATGTGTCTGTTAGCCATTTGTATGTCTTCTTCAGAGAAGTGTCTTTTCATATCTTCTGCCCACTTTTTGACTTGATTATTTGTTTTTTGGGTGTTGAGTTTGAGAAGTTCTTTCTAGATCTTGGATACCAGCCCTTTATCTGTAGTGTCATTTGCAAATATCTTCTCCCATTCTGTGGGTTGCCTCTTTGTTTTGTTGACTGT